>NC_054477.1:108845093-109148123 GCF_017639515.1 Carcharodon carcharias
CGAGATCTCCTGGTTGAACCATATACCCAGATAACCGATCAACCGCCACTCACAGGGTACAGAAGGTTCTGGAGGGAAAATCTTGGATGGCATACAAACAGCAGGGAGTGTCTGGAGAATTGGTCTTGGAGAGTAAACAGTCAGGCTATGAAAAAATTGAATCAGTAACAGAAACTTTGAAAAAGCAAACCATGGCAATACCAGCATTTTAGTAGAGACCAAGGCAAGAAAGATCATGCGAGGTACTGACAGGAACAGCCAGCAGAATTAAGCTGAGAGAAATACATATCAGAAAAGTTCAATTAATTATTTGTTTGTTCATTGCAATAGAGGAAAATAAAGCAAGGAGAAGAGCAAGCGGTGAGCAGTTGCTCTAAATTCAGTTACCAAAGGGGAAAGTTAAGATCCGTGAGGTCGTATTACTAAAGATACTGTCACTATGGGTAAGGCAGAAGCAGCTTCAGGAGCTAACAAAAGATTTTTTATCTTTTCATGGGATGTGTACATCACAGTCAAAGCCAGCATTTGTTGCCCATCTCTAATTTCCTTCGAGAAGATGATGATGAGCTACTTTCTTGAAATGCTACAATTCTTGTGGCATAGGTACACTCACTGCTAGGAAGGTAGTCTCAAGTTTTTGACTCAGCAAAACAGTGAAGGAATGGCAGCACTGATTCAAGCCAGGATGGTATGGCTTAGAGGGAAACTGACATGGTGTCCCATGCATCTGCTGCCTTTGTCCTTCTGGGTGATAATGTTGTGGGTTTGGATGGTGTTGTCAAAGGAGACTTGGTGAGTTGCTACAGTGCATCTTACATACTACTGTCACTATACCGGTGCTGGAGGAAGTGAATGTAGGTGGTGGATAGGGTGATCAAGCAGGCATTTTGCCCTGGATGGAGTCGAGCTTCGAGTGTTGTTGGAGCTGCACTCATCCAGGCAAGTGAAGAGTATTCCATCACACTTCTGACTTGTGCCTGTAGATGGTGGACAGGTTTTGGGAGTCAGTAATCAGTTACACACCACAGAATTCCCAATATAAAAGCAAAATTCTGCAGATGCTGGAAATCAAAAAACAGAAAATGCTGGAAAAACTCAGGTGGTCAAATAGCATCTGTGGAGAGAAAAACTAGAGTTAACTCTTCCGGTCCAAATGACTCTGAAGTCAAGCATCTCCATTTTTGTCCTTATGATGGAGGGAAGGTATTGATGAAGCAGCTGAAGATGGCTGGGCCTTGGACTCCACCCTGAGCAACTCCTGCAGTGATGCCCTGGGGCTGAGATAACAATCACAATCATCTTCCTCTGAGCTAGCTATGACTCCAATCAGAAGAAAATTTTCACACTGATTCCCATTGACTTCATTTTTGCTAGGGCTCCTTGATGCCATTCTCAGTTTGCCATAATGTCAAAGGTAGTCACTGTCTCCTTGCTTCTAGAATTATTTTGTTTCTTTTGTCCATGTTTGGAATAAGACTGTAAGGAAGTCTGTAGAAGGCCCCTGGGAGAATCCAAATTGCACATCACTCAGCAGGTTACTGCTATAAAAAGTGCGACTTGATAGCACTATCAATGACACTTTCTATCACTTTGCTGATGATCAAGAGCAGTCTGATGGAGTGGTAAATTGCCCAAACCGGTTTGTCCTGTTTTTTGTGGACAGGACATGCCTGAGCAATTTTCCACATTGTCAGGCAGATATTAGTGTTGTAGCTATTCTGGAACAGCTTGGCTAGGGCTGCGATTAGTTCTGGAGCGCAGGCCTTCAGTACCACAGCTGAGGTGTCAGGGCCCACAGACTTTGCTGTATTCAACACCTCCAACCATTTCTTGATTATATGGAATGAATGAATTGGCTAAAGACTGGATTCTGTGATTTTGGGGACCTCAGGAGGCCAAGCTAATCTTCCACTCGGCACTTCTGGCTGAAACGGCTGCTTCAGCCTTGTCTTTTGCACTGATGTGCCAGGCTCCCCCACCTTTTGAGAATGAGATGTTTGTGGAGCCTCCTCTTTCAGTTAGTTGTTTCATTATCCATCACCATTTGGAACTGGATGTGGCAAGGCTGCATAGTTTGTCTGATCCGTTGATTGTGGGATTGCTTAGCTCTGGCTATTGCATGCTGCTCCCATTGTTTAGCATAACTGCAGTCTTGTGTTGTAGTGTCACAGATAGGCCCATGACTGCTCCTAGTATGCTTTCCAGTACTTGTGAACCAGGGATGATCCTCTGGCTTGATAGTAATTGTAGAGTGAAGGATATGCCAGGCCAGGTTAGATTGTGTTTGAATACAATTCTGCTGCTGATGGTACACAGCTCCTCACGGGTGCCCAGTTTTGAGCTGGCTAGATCTTATCTGAATCTATACTATTTAGCATGGCGGTATCCTTAGCGTTAAGTCAGGGCTTTGTTTCCACAAAGATTGTGTGTTGGTCATTCCTATCAACACTGACACGGAGAGATGCATCTGCGCCAGGAAAGAGAGATCAAATGGATTTTTCCCTCTTGTTGGTTCTCTAACCATGTGCCACAGGCCCAGTCTGGCAGATATGTCGTTCAGGACTCGGTCATTTCAGTCAGTAGTGGTGTTACCGAGCCACTTTGGAGGGCTCCAATGCCCATCACCAAGAGTGCATTCTTTGCCCTTACCACTCTCAGTGCTTCGCCCAAGTTGTATTTAACATGAAGTACCACCAATTCAACAAGCAAGAGAGGGCAGGAGGTGATGATCAGTATCAGATTTCCTTGATATAAAAACAAAGTGGTGGAAAAACTCAGCAGGTCTGGAGCATCAGTGGAGAGAGAGAAACAGTTAACATTTCAGTCCAACATGGCTCTTCGACGGAAGGCAGATTCCTTGCCCATGTTTGACCTGACACCATGAAACTTAATGGGTTCCGGAATAAATGTTCATGATTCCCAGGGCTACTCCCTCCTGACAGTATACATACCACTGTGCCACCACCTCAGGGATGGTGATGGAGGGATCTGGGATTGTCTGTAAGGTACAATTCTTTGAGTATAGCTACCATAGATTGTGGTGCATAAATTGACCTTGGAAGCCTCCAAAAACTGTTCCAGAAATGGGGGTTGAATTATAAGCCAAGTATAAAATGTGAACCTGCAGTGTGGAAGTGGACAGTTGCCATTTTGAAGTGTGAAAAAAATACTAGATTCATATCAAATTAACATGGCACAGTTTATTGAAATTAACGGCAGCACCGTTTATTGAAAGTAATTGTACAAAGATACCTTTAAACACAAGGAAATCCATCAAATTCATCATCTACGGTATCCGACGAGTTAACCTAATTCATTGAGTCACTTGGGCTACTATATCATCGGAAGGATCCCACTCTGGATAAGATGTGGCGCTTTCAATTCAGAATCATCCCCTCTACAACAAATCATCTTCCTCTCCATTAACTGAACTGGACATCCTGCATTTTTTGAATGATCTGATAACTGTTTGCTGATAAATCGCATCCCCCAATTTGGTGGCGAAATCACAAAACATCAAGTGGAGCAGCATGCACATTTCTATTCAGAGGGTTTTTACTACGTCAACCATCCACCTTTTCCATTCGGTATGAACATGATCCTTCAATGGCTTGTTGAGGCACACATCTAAATGTTAAGCTTTTGATGTTGGTTAGACCCCCTGGTATAATTGCAATGTGGCTGTTTCTTTTGTTTGCAAGTACCTCTTGATTTCATCAGTTTTATGAGATCTGAGTATGGCCCACACTAATAAGCTGCATTCTTTATCTGGGCCACTGGGACGCCTATTCCAAACAATATCAATCCATTACTTGACTCCAAGCTCATTCATCCGACTGTTGTCATGGACATGCACAAAAGCTCCAGCAGAGAATTTGATTTTCAGCATGGTTTTATGTTTGAAAATTACCATAAGCTTTAATTTCTTTGCGTTGACCATGCAGGCCAGTGCCACTGTGAATCTTGTCTTCTCATGTCCCATGGCTTCTGAACCTTTCCACTACAGTTGGTTGCTCGGCATTTCTTCCATGTGCCGATGTGGCATTATGGATACTTATGTTTATGCAAATGTCTGATGAAGAATCACTGGAAACTAGTAATTTTGGCACTGATGTCTTTGGGTAGTCTCCAAGTGATCTTGGTCTTCTGCCACAACACTAGACATTTTTGTTCCATAAAGCGGCTACAGCGACTAGCTCTGACGTTTTCACTGGGCTCAGAGGTTGATTTGGCCTATATAAAGTACATATATACACATGGCATTTCTAATCACGATGAAACCGGTCTGATACATGCCTCTCAAGTTCGTGTCAATGATTGTTCCCTGTTCTCATGGCACATTTGCTCTCGGGCATCTCCTTCAGGGCAGATTATTTCGTCTTCCATTCTTGCACCATTTTTTCACTAACATCACATTCCCTCACTACAGCAGTTATTTGATGAGTTAGGACACGTTACAACTTTTGAAACAAAACCATTTGTTTTGTTGGAAGACTCATTCCTCTTCGTCATGTGGGGCCTGCTGTGTGAGTGTTTCTTAAAGTTCTGCGATTCTTCACAACAGAGCCCATATCACCTGGCCACCCTTATGTCAGGTTTGTCACTTGCGAAGGGGGCACATTTAAAATTTGTTTTTCATTCAAGGGCCGATGAGCAAATTTCAGATTTGGCACAACGTTAAACATGAATTTCAAAATAAAGTTGAGGTATAAAGAACGAAAAGCTGCTGAGCAAAAATAAAGTAACAAATTATTTTAAAAAGAGTAATTAATAAAGAACACCAGTGTGAGGGCTGGAGTCTGTTTGTCACACTCACTACCAATCTCTTGAAGTTCACTAACGCGTACATGCACTGTGTGGGTGGGTGCGATTGTGTTGGTATGCGAAGTTGAGGGCAAGTCAGCCAGTCACATACACACCCCCTCTCCCTCCGCTTCCCCTCGCACACTCGCTCGCTCTCTCTGTCCCCCACCATGCATTCGCTCGCTCTCTCTCTCTGCCCCCACCCCGCGCTCAATCTTTCTCTCCGCCCCCCACCCCCAACACAGGCTCTCTCTTTCTCTGCACCTCCCCCCAACCTACTCTATCTCTTTCGCCAACACCCAACTTCTCTCTTCACACCCCCCACACCGCCCAACAGTCAACCTCTCTACCCTCCACTCGGGAAGGTGGTGGTGTAGTGATTGAATTTGCGGGCACCATCCTGGAGTTACATTTGCTCTCCAGTAGGGAACTGGACTGGTTAGGCAATTTGACAATAAGACTGTGATGACAGCTTCTGCTCCTAAAGCCATACGATACAGGAGATGATAGCTTCTAAAATGTCTGGCTTCAAATTTTAGATTATGCCACCTATTCTTAGACTCCCCTACTTGAGGAAATAGCTACTCCATCCATTCCCCTCAATACTCTGAAAGCTTCAATCAGATCACTCTTTAACCGTCTAAATTATAAGGAATACAATCCTAGTTTGTGTAATCTCCCCTCTGAATTTAACCCCTGGAATCCAGGTATCAGTCTGGTGAACCTACATTGCACTCTCCCCAAGGGCAACATGTCCTTCTTCAGTTTGATGCCTGAAACTGGTCACATCACTATTTTGTTTTCTGTCTCAGCCTATTTTGTACCCACGCTGCTACTGTCCTATAAACCTTGGATTTTGCTGACAAATCTATGCCATTTTATTTAGGGGAGGCGATGGCGTAGTGCTATTGTCGCTGGACTAGTAATCCAGAGACCAAGGGTAATGCTCTGGGTACCTGGGTTTGAATCCTGCCACGACAGGTGGTGGAATTTGAATTCAATAAAAGAATCTAGAATTAAAAGTCTGATGATGACCATGAAACCATTGCCGATCCATGTAAAAAAACCCATCTGGGTCATTGATGTCCTTTAGGGTAGGAAATCTGCTGTCCTTACCTGGTCTGACCTACATGTGACCCTCTAGACCCACAGCAATGTGGTTGACTCTTAACTGCCCTCTGAACAAGGGTAATTAGGGATGAGCAATGCCCACAGAAAAAAGATGGAATACCTATCCCTATAATAGGCAATGAGGCAGGGTTCCTCGAGTCAGTCTATTGATTTGATCACCAACGAGAAATATACCCTAAATTCACTAAACTCACTAAGAGTCAAAAGGTTTGCAAACTCTCAGAACCTAGGACAAGTCCAATCTGTTTTTTATTCCTAAAAACCATATTTGCCAACATTCTAAAATGAGGACACTTTGCGATATTGTTAAACTTACCTTTATAATTCTGAAGCAATATATATGCATAGGCTCTTTGGCAGTAATATTCTGCTTTATCCGAATCCTGTTCTATTGCTGCAGTCAGCTCCTGTAAGAACAAAACTGCAGTTCATAAGCAATGTAACTTAGCAACCCTACTGAAACAAAACTACCAAGGGCTCAGTTCTAAAATAAAGCATTCCAAGTGTAGCTAATAAACAAAAAAAATACACTCCCACAAAAGTGTAGATTTCAGAAAAGATTAAGAATGGGCCATGTTATTTCTGATGAGGCTCATAGCTTTATTTTCCTTTTACCTGCAGATCATTATTCACAACCTCATGGATTTATCTTTATAGTAACAGGATGTTCGTGAATATATAGGGTTACAGTAGGAGCTGCATACAACACATCCAAGTTTCCAAGAATACATTGTGTTCAGAGATATGAAACATCTGCTAGAATGTAAAGCATGGAGCATTTTAAATTAAATATTTTAATTTGCATATCCTTCATCATATTTTATAATCACATGACATTTTCACAAAAATTGGAAAGTTACTTTCAACATGTTTTTAAGCAAAATACGTTCTCTCATTTTTTCAAAAAAGGTAGTAGGATAAAAGATGGTTATATGTTAGATGAAGTTGTTTTCAGCAATGAACATAGCAGGCCAAATTATACCCATTGTAGTGGAAAGTCTTTTGATCCCTGTTTCTGTGGGTGGGTGAGGGTCATGCAGGAAAGGCACTTTTGATACAGGATATCTACAGGTATTGGTTCAAAGCACCTTCAGAGAGATTAAAATGCACAGAGGTGCAATCAAACAGAAATGAATAGTTGCCAATATAGATAGTAGGTAGTGTAACTAGATACTTGTCAATGGAGTGGGTTTTAAGGAAGAGGGTTGTGGATGTCTAATAAGTGGATATCCATTTACCAAATCAGGCAACACAAGACATTCTGTGAATCCCAACTATTTTATTGTTAAACTATATTTCAGTACAAATACCAGTTTCCACTCCTCCCTGCTGGGTCCTTTCCCTGTCCAGAAGCAAAAGCAGCCCCCCCACCCTCCATCTACTGGTGAAAAACCTAGCTCTTAAGTACAGATTTCAATGAGCATCATCTATCAATTCATTCTGAAGCTTGTCCTGGTCTGCTCTTAAAGGAACCTGCATTTCTACCATTGTCAGTAGAGAAACAGAGGAATTCTGCAATAGAATTTCATGGATGCAGGCTAAAAGCACAGCTGCAAATGCTGGACAAGAGGAAATTAAAGCATGATGGTGTTGTAAGGCTGGAGATTAGAGAGCGAGAGAGAGAGAGAGAGAGAGCAGAGCAAAGATGTGCAAGAATTTAAATACAAGGATGAGATTTCACAATGTGATACATTGAGGACCAGAACTTAGTGTTGGCCAGTGAGCATAAAGGCTCTGGGGAAGGGAAACTTAGTGTGGGACAGGATATAAGCAGGACTTATGGAGGAGCTGAAGTTTAAAGAACATGGAAAACAAAGTCAGCCAAGAGAATATTGGAACAGTTGAGTCTGGCAAGGAAACGCATGAATAATAGTTCATCAACAAAGGGTCCAAGGTTGAATGAATGCACATGATATTACAGAAGGCAGGAGTAAATATACTTTGAGACGCTGAGTACATGGGGGTCAGAGGGTCAGTTGAGGATCAAACAGAAGTCACACTGTCAGTAGCCTGGTTCTGCCTGAGACAGTGTTCAGGAAGGACATGGCATCAGTCAGGTCAAAGTTTCGACAAAAGCTGTAAAGTCCATTCTTCTTAATAGTGCCAGCTCTCTACAGACGTTCTAAGCTTTGTGCCTCTCCCACCTTACAAGTTTAAGTTATATCCCACTGAAAGGATGAAGCCCATCCCATCTGTATAGTTCCACAGAACTTGTCCTAGTGCTCTAAAAACCTGAAACCATCTTGAACACCAATTGTTTAGCCACATTTTGATATGTCTCATCTGCTTTTACTTAAAAAGATCGGTATCCTCAGGTTAACACCCTAAAGAACTTGCTTATTAATCATACGCCTGGCTCACTTCCTTTGCAAGAGTTCTGATCTATTCTTTCCCATGTCCCTGGCTCAAAGGGGAAGAATGATTTCAAGGCTGCACACACTTCCTTTCTTGAACCTTCTCTACCCATTACGTCCCAAACATACACGCTGTCACTTAGATACAAGAGACAATTTCAGACTGTACAAAAGGAGCATTGGTCCCCAACTGATTCCACTATAACTACCACGTGCTTCATCTTGCTGCTATCATCTCTTTCCTCAAGAATCATCTGTCCTTTGAAATCATTACATTGACCTGGAAGGTAAATCACAAGGGCAGTCCTTAATATCAGTTATCCGGCATTATAACAGACAACTTTATATGCCTGGAATCTTCTGCTAGAATTGTCCTCCTTTCCTTCTCCCTTTCCTCAGGCAGTTGGTCGCCCATTTCCCTTCCTCTAACTCACTATTCCTTTCTAGTTGCAGGCTGACCACATCCTCCAAAATGTGCTTTGGGAACCATTCCTCATCATGCATATTGCTGGGTGTCTGTATAGGTTTTTCAATCTTAGTTAAGGAGTAATGAGCCCACATGAATAAATATCTTACTTAAAAGCAGAAACGGAGTTCTGCTGGAAAGTTACTGACCTGAGAGAGTTTTTCTTCTCTCCACAGATGCTGCCAGATTTGCAGTGTTTTGTAAGCTTATTTAAATGTGGTGTTCTTCACATGCATGGTTCACAAAACTCCCCAATCATAGAAGTTCTACACAATAATAATTTGCATTGTTCTACAACAAGTGAACTCAAATAACAAGATAGATACCATCTGGTTTGCTTGTTACTAACTCCAGTACAAGTCAACCCCTTCTCCATTCACTACTGATGAGACATGAAACTTTACTCAATACTAACCACTATGTGATTGTGCATGCACAATCCATGGCAATACTCCTGATTTCACAATAAACTAATATGTCTAACCAATACAGCCGATCTGTGTCATGCAAATGCTGCTTTGCTCAGTCAAGTTGGTGAGTTGAAGTTGGCCAGTACATTAGTATAAACAGATTTGCTGCCACCACCAATGAGAGACTAGTATCTTGTTATTACTTGAGAAGCATTACAACTTATTAAACATGCAAGTAATTCCCACATATGTATGTAATTCAAACATGATGGGTCAGAAAAGTGTGTCTGGCAGCTAATATTTTCAGCAAAACAACAATGTTCCAGAATGTTAAGAGGACACCCACGCATCGTCTAAAGGTTGAAGTGGTGAAACAATAATAATCAGAACAGGAACAAGAAATAGTAAGTGGGGTTTACAATTTCAGCTGTTTCTTTAGAATGGGAGGGCGGAATTTCTTGTAAGAGAGATAGCAACAAAGACACTGATTTAAAATAACTGGCAAAGGAACCGTAGGTGACATACAGAGAAATGCAGTGTCTTACTTTTGAATCTGCTCCCACCACTCTTGTAACTTCCAAAAGCAAACTTTGAAAAAGATAATTTCAACAGCAATGGAGAAAAGAGACACTCAATAGCATTACCATCAACATCCTGGAAGTCACCACTGACCAGAAACTCAAACAGTACCAGCCAAATAAATGTCATGACTACTAGAGCTGGTCAGTAACATGGTATCGTCCAGTGCGCTTACCCCTGATTTGCCAAAGCCTCGCCGACATCAATACGGCACAAGTCATGTTCGAGAGGAAATTCTCCGTTTACCTGGATGACTGCAGGTCCAAAACAATCAAGAAGCTCGACACCATCCAGGACAATGCAACCCGCTTGACTGGCACCCAATCTATCATGAAGCAGTCACTTCTTTGACCACAGGCACATCATGTACACAATCATCTACAGGATGCACCACAGCAATAACTTGTACTTAGAATGTTTACAGCACGGGAGGCCATTCAGCCTACCGTATCTGTGCTAACTCTCTGCCAGAGCAACTCATCTAGCCTCACTCCTCTGCTTTTTCCCAGTCGGCCTGAAAATTCAGTCTTCAATTAATTATCCACTTTCCTTTCAAATCCACAAGTGTATCTGTCTCCACCACACACTCAAAACAGTACATTCCAGATGTTAACCATTCACTGCTTAAAAAAGGTTTTTCGTCCTGTTGCTTCTGGTCTTCTACCATTTACCGTAAATTGTGTATTCTGGTTCCCGATCCTACCACCAATGGGAACAGTTTCTACCTATTCTTGATTTTGAGCACTTCTATCAAATTTCCTCTGAAACATATTTTCTCCGAGGAGAAAGGCCCTAGTTTCTCTAATCCATCCATCTAACTATTTCTTATATGGCTGGTCCAGTTCAGTTTTTGGTTAATGGTAATCCCCGGGATTTTGAATGGAGGACTTGGTGATGACAATGCCATTGAATGTTAGATTCTCTCTGGATGCAGATGATCATTGCCTGGCACTTGTGTAGCAAAAATGTTACTTGCCACTTAGTGCCCAAGTCAGAATGTTGCCCAGGTCTTGCTGCATCAGTGAACATCCTCACTTTAGACCTTATGATTTTAGGGATGGTCACTGACGCAGCAGTTGAAGAAGTTTTACTGCAGCTGCACAGGGCCTTCTTGAGGTCACATATGAAATACTTAGTTTTGGTCTCCTTATTTGAAAAAAGATATAATTACATTAGCAGTACAGATATGGTTCACTCGACTCATTCCTGAGATGAAAGGCTTATCCTATGAAGAAAGGTTGAACAGGTTGGGGCTACACCCATTTAAGTTTAGAAGAATGAGAGGTGATCTTACTGAAACATGTGAGATCCTGAGGGGACTTGATAGGGTAGATATCAGGAGGATGTCTCCACTTGTGGGGTAGACTAGAACTACAGGGCACTGTTTAAAGCTAAGGGGTTTCCCTTTTAAGAGTGAGATGAGGAGAATTATTTTGAGTTCTCTTCCCCAGCATGCAATGGAAGCTGGGTCATTGAATTTATTCAAAGCAGAGTTAGACAGGTTTTTGATAGACAAGAGAGTCAAGGGTTATTGGGGAGGTTGGGGGGGTCAGATGGAATTCAGACCACAACCAGATTAGCCATGATCTTATTGAATGGCAAAGTAGATTCAAAGGGCCAAATGGCATTCTCTTGCTCCTAATGAACACAACCAATGACCACAGCCATCTTACTTTGTGTTAGGTGTGACTCCAACCAATGATGAGGTCCCCCCACCACGGATTACCATTTTCAGTTTTGCTAGGGGTCCTCTGATGCCATACTCGGTCGAATGCTGTCACTTTGACAACACATTCCATCACCTTTGCAGATGATAAGAGAGACGACATATGGGGCAGTAATGGGTGAAGGTGGATTTGCCCTGTTTTTCTGGACAGGCCACACCTGGGCAATTTTCCACATTGTCAGGTAGATCCCAGTGTTGTAGTTGTACTGGAACAGCTTGACTAGGAGCAAGACTCTTTCTGGGGCACAAGTCTTCAGTACTACTGCCAGAATATTGTCAGGGCCCATCGCCTTGGAAGTATCCAGTGCGCCTTCAACCATTTCTTGATATAACATGGAATTAATCAAATTGGCTGAAGGCTGACATCTGTGATGCAAGGAGCCTCCAAAGGAGGCGAGATGGATCTTCCACTTGGCACTTTTGATGAAGATGGTTGCAAACTGTTGTGCTGGGGTCCCCCATCATTAAAATGGGTATATTAGTGGAGCCTCCTCCTGTTAGTTGTTTAGTTGTCCACTACCTTTCAAGAATGGATGCGGTAGGACTGCAGAGCTGAGATCTGATCCGTTGATTGTGGGATTGATTAGCTACCTTTCACGTTCTGCTTCCACTGTATGGCATGCAAGTTGTCTTGTGTTATCGCTTCACCAGGTTGACACTGAATTTTTAGGTATGGCTGGTGCTGCTCCAGTCATGCCCTCCTGCACTCTTCATTGAAGCAGAGTTGAACACCCAAGCTGATGGTGATGGAGGAATCTGCAAATAGGTTAAGACTCTCCATTGTGGCTGTTCTGCAGAATAGCCGTTCATCAGCCTTGGAATATGGAAATACTTACACAGGAGCGGCAATATCTCTGTTATTGCTTTGGTTCTTTTCTGTCAGATGCACTGGAGTATGCCACTTAACCTATGTTCTTTGATCAGATGGTTTAAAACAATATAGATTTGTTGCATTCTCCCGTAGGTGCTACATTTAGAGCTACAAAGTGCTCCATTTACTTAAACTGCATTTAGTTCTATTAATAACGCATAACAAACGTGTTGATGTTAAACTCAAGTTAATACAGATATTAAAATTCTGCTGAAAATGAGAGATATGCTGGGCCACAAAGTTACAAATTATAGTTGAATAAAATTCTGCTTCTCCTGAAGACCCTCAGTGCCTCATGGATGCCAATTTTTGAGTTGCTACATAAATTCTAAATCTTTCCCATTTATCATGGTGCCATGCCACATGATGGAGGATATCCTCATGGTACCATGCCACATGATAGAGGATATCCTCAATGTGAAGACATAATATAATCAAGCAGAGTCAGCATGGCTTTGTGAAGGAGAAATCATGTTTGACAAATTTATTAGAATTCTTTGAGGTGGTAATAAGTAGGATAGATAAAGGGGAACCAGTAGATGGAATATATTTGGATTTCCAAAAGACATTCGATAAGGTACCGCACATAGGGCTACTTAATAAGAGCCCATGGTGTTGGGGGTAGTATATTAACATGGATAGATGATTAGCTAACTAAAAAAAAGAGAGTTGGGATACGGAAGGGGCATTTTCAGGATGGCAACCTATAACAAGTGGAGTGCCAAAGGGATCAGTGTTGGGGCCACAATTATTTACTATATTAATAACTTGGATGAGGGAAACGAATGTACTATTGCCAAGTTTGCAGATTACACAAGAATAGGTGGGAAGGCAAGCAGTGAGAATGGCACAGAGTCTACAGGAGGTTAACGATAGGTTAAGTGAGTGGGCAAAAACATGGCAGATGGAACATAATGTGGGAAAGTATGAGGTTATGCACTTTGGGAGGAAGAATAAAGGAGCTGAATATTACTTAAATGGAGAAAGACTGAAGAAAGTTGCAGCACAGAGGGATTTGGGGTCCTCGTGCATGAATCTCAAAAAGCTAGCATACAAGTTCAGCAGGTAATAGGGATGGCAAATGGAATGTTGGCCTTTATTTCAATGGGAATGGAGTATAAAAATACGGACGTCTTGCCAAAACTACACAAGGCACTAGTTAGACCACACCTAGGATACTGCGAACAATTTTGGCCCCCTTACCTAAGGGAAAATATACTGGCATTGGAGGCAGTCCAGAGGAGGTTCACTAGGCTGATCCTGGGGATGGAAGGATTTTCTGATGAGGAGAGGTTGAGTAGGTTTGACCTGTACTCTTTGGAGTTTAGAAGAATGAGAGGCGACCTTATTAAAGCATATAAGATTCTTAGGGAGCTTGATGGAGTAGATGCTGAGAAGCTGTTTCCCCTTGTGTGTGTGTCTACGGCCAGAGAGCATAATCTCAGATTAAGGGGTCGTCCATTTAAGACAGAGATGAGGAGGAATTTCTTCTCTGAGGGTAGTTAATCTGTGGAACTCTTTACCAAAGAGGGCTGTGGAGGCTGGGTCATCAAATATGTTCAAGGTTGAGATGGACAGATTTTTAATCAGTAAGGAATCAAGGGTTATGGGAAAAAGGCAGGAAAGTGGAATTGAGGATTATCAGGTCAGCCATGATCTCACTGAATGATGGAGCAGGCTCGAGGGACTGAATGGCCTACTTCTGCTCCTACATCTTATGGTCTCCACAAGGGCTATGTGGTGGTCACTCCTTCAATACTGTCATGGGCAGATGCATCAGCAACAGGAAGATTGATGAGGACAAGGTCAAGTAGGTTTTTCCCTCTTGTTGGTTTGCTCACTACCTACCCCAGATCCAGCCTAGCAGTTATGTCCTTTAGAACTCGGCCAGCTTGGTCATTAGTCATATTACCGAGCCACTCTCAGTGATGGACATTGAAATCCCCCACCTAGAGTACATTGTGCCCTTGCCACCCTCATTGCTTCTTCCATGTGGTGTTCAAGGTGGAAGGATGCTAATTCATCAGCAGGGGGGAGCGGGGGGTTGGCAGCTGGTAAGCAGCCGGAGGCTTCCTTGCCCATGTCTGACCTGATGCCATGAGACTTCATGGGGGTGGAGTCAATTTTGAGGACTCCAAGTGCAATTTCCCTCCTGACTGTATACCACTGTGCTGCCACCTCTGGTGGGTCTGTCCTGCTACTGGAACAGTACACATACAGGGATGGTGATGGTGGTGTCTGGGACATTGCAAGCAATGATTCCATGCATATGACAATGTCAGGCTGTTGCTTGACTAGCCTATGGTACAGCTTTCCCAGTTTTTGCACAAGCCTCCAAGATGTTGAATGAATACTTCACATCTGTCTTCACCCAAGAGAATGAGGATGAAGGTATGGAACTCGGCGAGAGAGACTGTGAGGTTCTCGAGCAAATTGATATAGGAAGTGACAAGTTATTGGAGGTGTTGGCAGGCTTGAAAGTGGACTAATCTGCAGGTCTCGATGATTTGTGTCCCAGACTGCTGAGGGAAGCAAGGCAGGAGATCGCAAGGGCTCTGACCCAAATTTTTTATTCCTCTCTGGCCACGGGGGATGTGCCAGGGACTGAAGAAAAGCTAATGTGGTTCCACTATTTAAGAAGGGTTGTAGAGATAAGCAAGGGACCTACAGACCAGTGAGTTTCACGTCAGTGGTTGGGAAACTTTTGGAGAAAATTCTGAAGGAGAGAATCTATCTCCACTTAGAGAGGCATGGTTTGATCAGGGACAGTCAGCATGGCTTTGTCAGAGTGAGGTTATGCCTAACAAATTTGACTGAATTTTTTTGAGGTGACCAGGTGTGTAGATGAGGGTAGTGCAGTTGATGTTGGTTATATGGATTTCAGCAAAGCCTTTGACAAGGTCCCACACGGGAGACTTATAAAGAAGGCAAATACACGTGGGATACAGAGTAATTTGATAAGGTGGATTCAAAATTGGCTTAGTTGTAGGAGACAGCGGATGATGTCAGAAGGATGCTTTAGTAACTGGAAACGCATGTCCAGTGGCGTACCACAGGGATCTGTGCTGGGTCCCCTATTATTCATCATTTATATAAACAACATAGATGACTATGTGGGGGGTAGGATTAGTAAGTTTGCGGATGACACAAAGATTGGCTAGGCGGTTAACAGTGAGGTTGAGTGTCTCGGGCTACAGGAAGATATAGATGGGATAGTCAAGTAGGCAGACAGGTGGCAGATGGAATTTAACGCTGAGAAGTGTGAGGTGATACACTTTGGAAGGAGTAATTTGACAAGGAAGTATTCAATGAATGGCATGACACTAGGAAGTTCTGAGGAACAAAGGGACCTTGGTGTGTGTGTCCATATATCTCTGACGGCGGAGGAGCATGTTAGTGGGGTGGTGAAAAAGGCTTATGGGACATTTGCCTTTATAAATCAAGGCAAAGCTTACATAAGTAGGGAGGTCATGTAGGAGTTGTATAGAACATTGGTGAGGCCATAGCTGGAATACTGTGTACAGTTCTGATTGCCACATTATAGGAAGGATGTGATTGCACTGGAGGGGGTGCAGAGATTTGCCAGGATGTTGCCTGGGACAAAATATTTAAGTTATGAAGAGAGGTTGGATAGACTTGGGTTGTTTTCGTTGGAGCAGAGAAGACTGAGGGGCGACCTGATCGAGGTGTACAAGATTATGAGGGGCATGGACAGGGTGGATAGGCAGCAGCTGTTCCCCTTAGTTAAAGGATCAGTCACAAGGGGACACAAGTTCAAGGTGAGGGGCAGGAGGTTTGGGGGGATGTGAGGAAAAACTTTCCTACCCAGAGGGTGGCGATGGTCTGGAATGCGCAGCCTGGGAGGGCGGTGGAGGCAGGTTACCTCACATTCTTTAAAAAGTATCTGGATGAGCACATGGCACGTCATACCATTCAAGGCTATGGCCCAAGTGCTGGTAAATGGGATTAGGTAGGTAGGTCAGGTTTTTCTCGTGTGTCGGTGCAGACTCGATGGGCCAAAGGGCCTCTTCTGCATTGAGAGATGCTATGATGTTAGGAAGGAAAATTCTGCCAGATTTACAAGGCTAGGTGTACTGAGGTCAATGTTGAGTGGTCCATCCATTTTCATTCCTTTTTGATTTTGTAGCAGTTTGACACAATTGGCACAACTGAGTGGCTTGCTAGGCCATTTCAGAGGGCAATTAAGGCTACATACCAGGTAAGGACAGATTTCCTTCCCCAAAGGACATTAGCGAACCAGATGGGTTATGACAATTGACAATGATTTTATTGTTCCTATCACTGGAACTAACTTTTAATTAATTATTTCAATGGTAATTAATTAAGTTTTAACTAATTAAATTTAAATTCCACCATTTGCACCCATGGGATTTAAATCAGTGGCCCCAGGCTTGAGCCTCTGAATTACTCATCCAGTGACATTACCCCTATGCCACTGCCACCTCACTAATCTCTGATTCCTGTCACTCAGCCAGCTTCCTATCTATGCTTCCACTGCCCCTTAAATGCGGGTGTCACTGGCAAATCCAGTATTTGTTGCCCATCCCTAACTACCCTTGAACTAACTACCCTTGCTAGGCCATTACAGATGGCAGTGAAGAGTCAACCACATTGCTGTAAGTTTGGAGTCACACATAGGCGAGACAAGGTAAGGCTGGCATATTTCTTTCCCTTAAGGAAACCAGATGGGTTTTTATGACAATCTATGATAGTTTCATGGCACCATCACCAAGACTAGCTTTGAATTGCACAGTTTTTTTTTAAGATTGAATTCAGATTCCACTAGTTGCCGCGGTAGGATCTGAACCAGTGACACCGTTGTATCAGCCTTGGCCTCTGGATTACTTGTCTATTGGCTCTTCCTCATCTTATTTCATTGCGTTCAATTTTGCTGACAAGCCTGTTATGTGGCACTGGATCAAACACCTTTCAGAAGTGCACATTCACAACATCAACTACATCACCCTCACTAACTCTGTTACCTATTAGTTAAACACAATTTTACCTTAAACCCCATTCTGGCTTTCCTTAATTAATTCACATTTCTACAAGCAACTGGTTAATTTTGACCTAGATTATTGCTTCCAAAAGCTTTCCCACTACTGAGGTGAAACTGATTGACCTGTAGTAGCTGGGCTTATCCTTACACCCTTTCTTAAACAAGGGTGAAATTTTCTAATCAAGTATTCAGGATCCTCCAATGCTTTTCCAATTCCACCCCTGTATTCGAGGAGAATTGGAAGATTATGACCAGTGCCACAGCAATTTCAACCATCACTTTCTTCAGTATCCTCAGATGTATCTGGCCCTTGTGACTTATCAACTCTTAAGCACATCAAGCCTTCAGAATACTTGCTCTATCAATAATAAAACATCCCAAAGTGCTTTGCAGGGTTATTATAAACTAAAATTACACTAACCTACCTAAGGAGACATATGAGCAGATGGTTAAAACTTGGTGAAAGAGTTAGGCTCTAAGTGGAAAGTCTTAAAGATGGAAAGTAATGTACAGGTGTAGAGAGATTCAGGGAGAGAATTCCAGAGCTGAGGGCCTAGGTAACCTGTCGATGTACCTTCAACAGCACCTTCCAAACTCACATCAGGCACATTGGGTCCACCACTACCTCCAGGTTCTGCTCCAAGCCCCACACTACCTTGAGTTGGAACGGTATCGCCGTTCCTTCACTGTCACTGATCAAAACCCTGAAACTCCCTTCCGAACATCATCTTCGGTGTACCTGTACCACACGGACAACAGTGGTTGAAGAAGGCAGCTCACCACCACCTACCTTCTCAAGGGCAATTAGGGATGGGAATAAATGCTGGCCTTTTCAGCAATACTTACAACCATGAATGATTAGGAAAAAATCGGCTAAGTATATCAAAGAATGGATTCCTGCTGTATTACGAGTTTCTATGAATGTGAAATGTGTATTTTGTTCCAATTAGCTGCCCTACGGCTATGCTGCACCCGGGCTCGGTCTCGCCTCCACATCTTCAAGGCCCAGGCGAAGTGGCTGTATACAGCCAACTCTCGCCACATCAGGAACTAACAGGCCGCGCGTTTAAACGGAAAAAAGCTTTCACTCACCTCCAGAGCTTTCTCCGGACCTCCTGCTATGAACTGATCAGTAAAAACTCTGTCAAAACAAAAGGATCAAAAAATGGGGAGGGGCAGTTATTAGCAGCACTCACTGCTAGGACCGCAAGTAACGCCATCACCAATGCCAAGCCACCACACTCACCCCTCCGCCGCCATCTCGCTCCTCCGAGCGCCGCCGAATTAGAGAAACTTCTGGAACGAGAAGTCGGGAGCACCGCCGCCAAAGAGTCACCATCAGAGCGCAAGAGGGAACTACCGCGCCTGCGCAGTGAGAGCGAGCGCAAACCGCCATCGCGGCGGCCATGTTTGTGAAGGTCAATTTGACATGGAAGGAGCGCGCGAACGTTTCCGAAGCAAAGTAGTGAGTTTCTCAATACAGCAAGTGGGATTTAATCATTGTTTCCCTGTAACAGAGGGCTGCTGTATTAGGTGGCTGGGGTAGTAGTGGCGCGAACGAGCTGTTCTGCTGTCAAGAGTTGATATGGAACTTCTCATTCGGCGGACCAGCAGGTGCTTCTTTAAAAAAAAATCCAAGGAAATCCGCCGACTTTTAATTATATCCTCTTGAACGGCTGTTAGTCGGTGTCTTCTGAAAAGTTTTAGCTAAGTGTTTAAGGAGCGTCTGAGACTTCAGCTAAAAGAGGCAGTTAAAAAACATTTTAAACCAGCAGATTTCAAATGCAAGAAAGAGATGTTTAAAACAACTTGCATTCTATAGCGCCTTTAAGGCGCTTGGCAAGAGCGTTTCAATAATTCCTCACTTAACGTTGTAGTTGCGTTCACTGAGAAGTGCAACTGTTTAAATGAAACAAGATTTTACTATTACAAACAATCTAAAAGCTAGGTTCTGTACTACATTTCTTGTTAGTTACAAAATTAAAACATTATACCTTGTAAATTCAAATACTATAAATTGCTATATTTGTAAATGAACTAATTTTTCAAAATAAAATTTAAAATATAAAAGAATTATGCTAACTGAAGGGATGGAGGAACTCAGGAAAATTGCAGTCACCAGGGAAGTGGTACTGAGTAAATTGTTGGAGTTGCGGGCTGACAAGTCTCTGGGTCCTGATGGACTTCATCCTAGGGTCTTAAAAGAAGTGGTTATGGAGATAGTTGATGCATTGGGTCTTAATTTTCTAAAACTTCCTAGATTCAGGAAAGGTTCCATTAGATTGCAAAATAACGAGTGTAACTGCTTTATTCAAAAAGGGAGGGAGACAGAAAGCAGGAATATACAGGCCGGTTAGCTTAACATCTGTCATAGAGAAAATGTTAGAAGCTATTATTAAAGACATTGAAGTTATCTAAGTTCCCTGCTATAATCAGGCAGAGTCAACATGGATTCGTGAACAGGAAGCACGTTTAACCAATTTATTGGAGTTCTTTGAAGAAGTAACATGTGCTGTGGATAAAGAGGAACCAGTGGATGTACTGTACTTTGCTTTCCAGAAAGCATTTGATGAGGTGTCGCATTGCAGAAAATAAAAACATGGATAGAAGATTGGCTAACAGGAAACAGAGGGTAGGCATAAATGTTTATTTTTCTGATTGGCAAGATGTATGAATGGTATGCCACAGGGATCAGGGCTGCTGTCTCAACTTTTTTTTTACAATTTATCTAAATGACTTGGATGAAGGGACCAAAGGTATGATTGCTAAATTTGCTGAATTGTACAAAGATAGGAAAGTAAGTTGTGGAGAGGACATAAAGAGGCTACAAAGGGACATAGATAGGTTAAGTAAGAGGGCAGAGATATGGCAAATTGAGTATAATGTGGGAAAATGTGAAAATGTCCATTTTGAAAAAAAAGAAGCATACTGTCTAAATAGTAAGAGATTAAAGAGCTCTGAGATGCAGAGGGGGCTGGGTGTCCTAGTGCATGAGTCGCAAAAGGTTAGTATGCAGGTATAGCAAACAATTAGGAAAGCTAATAAAACCTTATAGTTACTCTTTTTAGCCAGTTTTGTCAAACTAAATCTTGAGTGAAACAAAAAAAATCATATTGTGATGTTCTTGTATGCATTTGTTGAACTGAGAACATCTTGTTTTAGTATTCGTGTCCCAGATTCCCAAGTCAATGACCAATTAATATGAAGGTAGCTTTCAGGTTTGGGGTGGAATGGAATTATGTGGATGAAACCTGGAAATCAAATATGTGGATCGGAATCTGCGATCTAAGCTTAATCGTACCATTTAATTTTGAGTTCTGGTTTCACACCTGCAGGCTGCACACTGGGCGTGATGTGCAACCACATAATGCATTCTCAGCTGTCATTAAAGGGACAGGGCACAAATAGAAATTGGAGATGTTAAGGCTGGGTGGACATAGAGTGAGGGCAGCACCCAGTTTCCCCCTCAATGGGAGCAAGAAATCTGTTACTCTCATCAAGAAGGCATGTTTGGAGGTAGCTGAGGAGGTGAGCAGCTGGACCACTGTGCCTAGATCTTGATTGCAAAGTAGGAAGTGGTTTAATGACCTTTTGCTGATCCAACCATATCTCCAACCCCCATCTATCACTCTGTCTCACTAAGTGTACTCCATCACATTAATCTTCACACTCACTCAGCAGCACCCAGCTCTCACTTTTTATGCAGTTCATCACTTGCTCTTTTATGAATCCACCATTACCACTCAACCCAATCCTTTTGCATTATGATGCATCCGTCTCATAGTCATCCTCCCAAAATGCCCTGGCTCCACTGGATGAATACTGCACCTTTGATCACTTACCCTCAGGTTTGTTCTTTCATCCCTTGTAGGACAATGGAATGCAAAATGCAAGGAAGAGGTAGAGGACTCTAAGTGGCCCACATAAGTAGTCCACTTCACAGATGACATTTTGGAAATAAGTGTCTTCCCTCCTTCCCACTCAATCGGAATGGAAATATCAAATTCATAGTCACTTTGCCAATCTTTGTGTCATCAGGAAACTTGGATATGTAGCAGCTCTGAAGGAGGGAGGGCCAAACACCAGCGAGGGTCTATCAAGACTACAAACAAGTGGGCCACCCTCCAGGTGGTTATGCTAGAGAAGGGCGTGGAGAGGTGTGACATCTGCCTCCTGTGTGAAGAAGGGCCTATCGCTGGGCAAGAGCCTACTGTTCAAGGCTGAACAATCTCCAGTTGTTCGAGCAGCAGCGTTGGCACAGACTGAAGCTTTCCAGGGAGGCCATCACCAATCTCTATGCCGTGCTTCAGGGCAAGCTGCAACCTGTGAGGGTTGGTGGGTTCCAAATGCCATGGCTCTGAAGATCATCTTACCGCTCAACTTCTATGCCTCTAGATTTTCCCAGGGATCCATCGGACCAGGTATAGAATCTCCCAGGCTGCAGCCCTCTATTTCATTAAGGAAGTGACCAACACACTGTTCAACAGACCAGCTGCTACAAGTGCTACTGCATCAACACAGTCAGGCAGAGAGATCATTTGGGTTTGGGGCCATTGCTGGATTCTTCCAGGTGCAGTTTGTGATAGACTGCAAGCAGGTGGCCATCAAGGCTATCATAGGCCAGGCAGGTGTCTTCATCAACAGAAAGTGTTTCCATTCCATCAAAGCCAAATAGTCTGCGACTGTCGAAAGCAAATCCTTCAGATGTGTGCCAAGTAGCTGGGAAACGACCACAATGCATACGTACTTCAGCATTCACAGGTGCCTATCCATGTTCAGAGATGGATTCTCAGAGACAAGGACTACCGATTGAAGATATGGCTGCTCATGCCTTTGATGAAGCCATATGCTGCAAAAGAGGAGAGTTACAATTCCTGTTACAAGTCCACTTGAGCGACTATTGAGCAGTCCATTTTACTGATGATGAGGAGATTCCGCTGCCTAGATTGTGCAATGACCCAGCAAGGGTTTCGTGTATTATGGTGGTCTACTATGTTATGCACAAACTTGCACTGCAAAGCGAGGAGGCCTTGAATAATGAGGGCATCATCAATCACCACTCCTCCTCTGATGAGGAGGATGTGAAGGAGGCTGCAAAGCAAATTATATAACTTTTTTATTCATTCATGGGATGTGGGCTTCGCTGGCTGGGCCAGCATTTATTGCCCATCCCTAGTTACCCTTGGGGCGATGGAGGTGAGCTGCCTTCTTGAACCGTTGCAGTCCATGTGGTGTAGATACACCCACAGTGCTGTTAGGAAGGGAGTTCCAGGATTTTGACCCTGCGACAGTGAAGGAACAGCAATATATTTTCAAGTCAGGATGGTGAGTGACTTGGAGGGGAACTTCCAGGTAGTGGTATTCACATCTATCGGCTGCCCTTGTCCTTCTAGATGGTAGTGGTCGTGGGTTTGTAAGGTGCTGTCGAAGGAGCCTTGGATCAGAGGCAAGGGAAAATGAGAGATGTGTGAGGGAAGCTGAGTATAATCTCATACGTATCCATTTCTTATGACCCTGATGCCCTTTCACAATTAGTGCAATAAAGCCTCACCTTTTTGCAATCCTGCTGTAGCCTCCTTCTTCTTGCACTCCATCACCTAGCACCAAGGTTCAAAGGGCACATTGACAAACCTGAGGAGCTGACCAGATGCAGCCTTGTCCATCACTAACAACCCTTTGAGGGATCAAGGGTATAAATGAGATCTAACAATGCAGCAAGAATTGAAAGGGTGATCAACAGCATTGCGTCAAAGATTTATTGGGCGACATGACAAAAACAAGCCTTCACACGTACAAAATCCAAACACCCATGAAGCCCAAGTGCAGTTAGGTTCCCTTCTTAATTATCTTCATGGTGGTACCCCTGCATTTGAAGCTGATGTAAAGGCAGGCTGCTGATCATGCTGCAGGAGCCCTCTCTGTCATTGAGGTGACTTAGTGTTGGTGTCCTTGGCAGAAAGGCTGAAGAGCTGCTGTGCACACTCTGAGCACTATAAAAGGAGTCCCCAGAATCAGAGGCAGCCACTCCTCTCCTGCAAGACATACTTGTAGCTCCCTGCTGACCTAAGAAGGACGAGGATCTGGTGGAGACTCCACGTGTTTCGTCCTCTGTCACCTTGTCTCTCTCTCTGCTGCATTGTGCTGTACCATTGAAGTGATGGTTGGGGCACAATCAAGTTACATCCCACAAAAGGGAAAGTTAGGGTAAATAAACCCAAAGCTCCCTGAGTGTTGGAAGTAATAGAGAGTAAGATGAAGAAGAATAAGCATGCTTGTGGCAGATGTCAGGTGGATAATACAACTGAGAACCAGGCTGAATATTGAAGGTTCAGAGGGGAAGTGAAAAATAAGGTAAGCAAAGGGACAGTATGAAAAGGACTGGCAGCTAACATAAAAAGGAATCCAAAGCCTTCTGTAGGCATATAAATGGTAAAAGGGTATTAAAAGGAAGAGTGGGACCGAAAAGAGAATTTACATGTGAAGGCAGGGAGCATAGCTGAGGTATTAAGTGAATACTTTGCCCCTGTCTTTACCAAGGAAGAAGATGCTACCTAGTTCATGATGGAAGAGGACATAATTAATCCACTAGAAGAACTTAAAATTGTTGAAGGAGAGGTACTGGATAGGCTGTCTGTACTTAAAGTTGATAAGGCACCAAGATTGGATTGCATCCAAGGACACTGAGAGAAGTAAGCGTGGAAATTGCAGAGGCACTGGCCATAATTTTCCAGTCTTTCTTGGACTCGGATGGTGTCAGAGGACTGGAGAATTGTAAATGTTTCACCCTTGTTCAAAAAAGTGTAAAGATAAGACCAGCAACTATTGGCCAGCCAGTTTAGCTTTGTTGGGGAAACTAAGTTCAGCACAAAATCAAGTCTCTTGGACACATGCTGGTTGCTTAAGGAAGGCCAACGTTGATTTGTTGAGAAAAAATTGTATTTAACAAGCTTGCTGGAGTTTTTTCAAGAGGTAACAGAGAGGGTTGATGAGGGTAACCCTGTTTACATGGATTACATGGACTTCCAAAAGGTATTTGATACAGTGGATGGATTCCTCCACTTTCCTTGCAGCGGTGCACATAGCTTTTGGAGTCTCTGCCAGATGTTCCCTCATCTTTTTGCTGCAGCAGTTGCTGTGATGACAATAACTCCAGAATCACGTCATCAGCGTGGGGCTCAGCATGGACCTCGCCTCCCGCAATCTTCCAACTGTCAGTGGCCTTGCCTCTCTCAGCCTCTGTCAGCTGCTCCAGACTCTGAATCTGATTGCAAGCACCTACCCACCAGCGTGACAGTAACTGCATTGCTGAAGAGTGCTGGGGAATCCAACGTCTAGAAAACCGAACTGAACTTTTAAAAGCAGAGACTTTTTTTGAAATGCAAACTAAAATTGTGACTTGAGTTTGCGACAAAGATGACTACCCAATTTGCATTACCACATTCTAACCCATTGAGATGGGGACACCATATCCCCTAAGACCCATCTAGAAGGATGGTCTCAGGAGAATATGAGTGAGCTACATATCCTGTCGGTATTAGCAAGACATCAAAGCAATCACCTGGGGTATTCAACAGCGGTTTCCCAGAAATGAACTTATCAAGCCACAATGGGAATGTACTAAACTGAACCACTTGAACAATGTGACACTGGCTGAGAGGATTCTCAGACAAGAACTGATTAACATTTTTTCATTATATTGTGGTTTACTGTAAAGTAGGTTTATGGGTGTGGGTGTAGATGGTTGTTTGTGTAGCTGATTTAATTGATGTAGAGTCAGAAAGACTGCAATCTTGAAATTATCAAAAGAAGTTAGGGGTAGAAGGCATTTGAAATACTAATGAGTAAACATGGGTGAGGGCTTAGCATGTAGTGTGTGAAGGAAATTTGCATTTTTAGATAAGTGAAGGAGCTGTATAGGTTTCAAAGGGATGATAAGATGTTTTCAACTAACAAGATAAGCAAGGCCAAGCAGTGTTTATTTTTCCCAAAGGTATTGACCATATTGGCAACATTAAAGATTTTTATATTATGGGAAAAGTAAATTTCCAAAGACGTATAGAACTATGGAATTTATAGATTAAAGAAAGAGAAACATAGATAGAGAGGATAGAAGGCTATGTTGTGGGGAACCATGTAAGGTCTAAGAGGACCATACAAAACAGCCTTGGAAAAGCCTCCAGCCACTTTTGCAGAAGTTTGCTGTGTCCAGTAACCAAAGGTGGAGGAAAGCTTTCAGAATTCCACAGTCAAGTGGGTGCTATGGGCAACTTGCTGGCTTGCTATTTAATTTTCAAATCTATTTTGGACTGTTGCCTTATAGAGGGTGTGAGGTTGGGAGTGAGGTTAATTAGGAATTTTGGGATTTGTTATATTATTAAGTAACTGTAATCTTATGTACGTGCTTGAACTTTTTTTGTTGATAAATGTTTTAATTTAGTTAAAATATCAAAAGGTGTTAGTGGACTCACCACTTCTGATTTCAGTGCACAAATCTTCTTGTAATAAATACAAATTGCAAAAGCATTGTAATAGCATGGTCAAGTTTCCCTTGTGGATTTGATCTGCCTGGCACACAGCACCTGCCATGTCATAACAAGGCCATGTTTGAAACACTGGGTGACAGCCATGTAACAGGGTGTGTTTCAACTTCTGCTTTCTCTTCAGTAAGAGAACAAACAGCTAAGATGCTGATGAGAAAAGAGCCAGGTAGGGTGCCGCTTTCCTTCTCTCCAACCCACCTTGCAAGCTTCGAATCCTGTTTGCTGACCATGACTGTCCAGGGGTGTCCCTGCTGCAGAAAAAGACTTCTTAGAAGAATCAGCCCATCACTACCATCTCCAGGAAAACAGCCAAATCAGCCATCAAGCATTGAGACCACCGAAGGAAAGTCGCAAGATCACCAAATTCAACCTGAAGCCAACTGAGTCACCAAACTACGGACTGTATACCCTTTTATTTCTCTGAAAGTATAAATTAAGATGACCAATCTATTGGTGTGCTTGTGTGAACTTTGCGAATGTGAGAGAAAGTCAGAGTATATTATTATCTAATAAATCAGTTTAAGTATAATAAAGCTAACCTCTTTCTTTGTTGAACTCAAGACGACCAGTCTGGTTCTTTTGATCACAGTGCGTAAATAGCTAAACACTCACTGAATTGGAAAGTATATCTTTTGAAAAAAACCTGTTGCAGTCAAACGATGAGAGGGGATCCATTCGAACTGTCCCCAGCTGATTATAGCAGCTGATTAATTGGACAGGCCCCACACTTCCCCAAAGTAAATTGGCCATACTCTGTGTGATCATGTTCAGCTGACTGACCAGTGTGACTGCTGGGACCTGTGGCCTGATCATAAAATACAGTATATTGTGTAATTCAAGTCTACTGTGACCTTTTAGTCTGCAGCAACATCAGTGAAACGGCTGCCACAGTAGTGACTGCTGTGGTCAGTTTAAATTGGTCCTACGCTTGAGTTGGCTCTCCTCTGTTTTCACCCCCGTGACTGTTATGTGGCCGCCAAATCCATTTCATAGCAATTAGGGGTCAGTCCCATGAAACCCGTGGGCCCCCACTTCCAGGGGCAGGTTCAGGACCCTTCATGTTTCTGACTTCTATTTCCTGCACCTGCTGTGTAACTCCAGTCAATAATGTTCACTATTAGGCTGTTAACTAATTTTGGCTCGTTATTCAGCATGAAATCTATTATGACCTACTAAGTGAGCTTTTATTCAGATGGTACAATGACAAATTTAACTACCCAACTGAAATGCTTCTCCAATTCTCTTCCATTTCCCTGGCCAGTTTTCTGAGCCCCAGGATTAAGTGTTGCGCAAGTTAAATTTGGAATTATGTTAAACAATTTGCAAATACCTCTTTAAAGTCTCCTAGGGATGTTAATTGCACCAATAATTATTCATCCGCTTACAATAATTAAATCCCTGTAGCTTTCTCGCTGGCATCAAACTATTTCTGTTAAACATGCTTTGCAGATGGGTTACACGGTTGCTTGAAAAATCAAAATATTTGCTGCCCTACACCCCCGCCCCCCCAACTCCCAATCCATCCTTTCATGGGAATTAAATTTCCTCCCCCCCCCCTTGACCCATGCGATAAATATTCAATTACCTTATGAAACAGCCAGTCTGCTTTGATGTCCATCCACCTTAAGAGTGCTGATTTGGAACTCTGCTAAAACACTGAACTACTCAATAGATTGAGAGTTACACCAGATTAGACAGGAGGCAATTGAACTATAATGATAAACTGGGGAAACAGGTGCTCACTAGAAATGTTCCTTTAGCAACCCTAAACTTCCCAGGCATAATGCACAAGTTAGCCCCTTTAAGTTATCACATGTGCCTGACCATGTAAAAAAGTAATGAAATTGTCCATGCTCTTAAACAAATTGGCTGTGTGCTACAAAAATAGCATTGAAAGAAGAGTAAAGAGAACTTTACAGGTAAATGGCATATAAAGGTATTATAGCGCACTTGTTCAAAATAAATGTTGACAGTGAAATAAAAGGTATAGCTTCAAACTAGTGAAAGACAACTAGGACTAATGTCAGAAAGAAATTTTCTACATGGATAAACAACATTTTGAATAGAAGACCAGACTTCTGGTTGTTCAAGGACATGCAATGTGCCATTAATGCTTAATGGTTTCCTCGATAGGCATGCTGATTGGCCATATGATATGAAAAATGGCTACGTGAAGTACTCCGCATATCTATTTACATAAAAAGTTGACTGTGCTTCACATTCCATGCTTCAAAGTGGAAGAACTGTCAACAGATAAGTGGGTCAGGATCTGCTTTGAAGATTGCTGTGGAAGATCTAGTTCCCCCACTATGTTTCAATTTGGCAGACACAGCCTCTTAAATGTAAAAGCGTAGAGTCTTGCTACATTTCTGGCTGCTTTAATAATATAATAAAAAGCCACAACAATTATGCTGATTACCACTACCAAACTGATCACTGGAAAGGCTTCCTGGTGTGCAGATTTACAACTCAACTCTGGGATTTTAAAAATTCAAATAATAGATTCTCTCTTCCTGCAAAAAAAAATTGTCTTGTTACGTTTCAGGATCTTTTGATCATTTCTCTGCAGAATAAATTTGGAAGAAGAATTACTATTAATGATAGATTTGTAAGGACATTGCTTGTTCTCTCAAGTTTAACATAAGTACAGTGATAGAATATGAGCTAGAGTAGTTGCTTTCCCCACTGAATATATAATATTGCACTGAAAGCATTTTGATTTCTATTCTTTCTGTGAACAGTGAGATATAAAACACAAACATGCTAGAGAGAAGTTTGAAATTGTATTTTGCAATGCAGTCAGGCAACAAAGACCGCAAGAAGGTTGGTTAGAATTCAGGAAAAGAAAGGAAGAATTTGTGTTTATTTAGTCTCTTTCACAATGTCAGTGTGTCCCAAAGGGCTTCACAAGCAATGAAGTGCTCTTGAAGTGTAGCAAATATTGTAGGAAACACAACAGCCAATTTGTGCACAACCCGTTTCATGAACAGCAATGAGGTAATGTCCAGATAATCTGGCCGAGACACTGGAGAAGAACTCCCCTCCTTATCGTTAAATAGTGCTCAAGAATCTTCTACATTAACCTAAGAGGACACCTGATTTAATGAGTGAGATTTTAACTTATTCAGAACCCACTGACTTGCACAGAGTTAAAATCGGGCTCCGTGAGCCATCTGTTATGTGGGAAACTTGATCACGTGGTCACAACTGTTTTGCAATTTGTGTTTTATTTCGAGATGTGTGCCCTAAATTCAGAAGTAAGAAGACAACCATGACTTCACAGATTTTTAGAAAACTAAAACATTTATTAGCAAAAGAAAAAATTTCAAGCCCATACATAGGTCTACAAATTCCTACCATAATAGCTCCTGAAACCCTTAAATTAATCTGGTTTCCAACTACACCCCTGTTAAAGCAACAGTAAAAACAAATAGATTTAAACAGACCCAGGCAAAGCCACACAATACCCTGGACAGTTGAATTCAAAGTGAGTTTTCTCAGCTTTGGTTCCTGTAGACTGCAATGCAATGTGCAGAGGCTGGAGGTTTTTCACACTTGTGTTAGATCTTAGAATGTTTTCTCCTACCAACTGAGCCAAGGTTGACACCTTTTAAGGAGCAGGAGATAAAACTCAAATTATGTTAAGTCAAGTGAGATAACTCTGGTGATGAATCGCATGTTCTTTATAGTGTTACACAAGGATAAGTTATTCTGATTAAATTCACCAAGTCTGATCACAACTGATTTTTACATTCACATAACTGCAAAGTAAAGAAGCTTATTGATTTTTAACATGACCTGTATTCCTGAGTGTTTGTTCAGTCCACCCTCAGAGAGATTGATGAAGTACACATTCAAAAGACATGAATATCTAGTCAGGATACAAGATAGCAGTATTGTTAAACCCTCAGATCACATGATTGTACTGGTAGATATAGGATGGTGTGGGCATTTTCCATAAAAGTAGCATTACTCATGTGAGATGCATTCTACTAATTTTGACAAATTTCTGCTAAATCTTAGGTAGTTCCAACATTTGCTTGCAACTCTTCCATTTGGAGATGAAAGAGCAGAATTGCCTTCATGTGGAAGGATTAAAAGCTTTATTTTAGGGATAACATGGAACAGAATTCCATTCTCATGTCTCATTGTCCGATAATACCAAATTGCAGACATATGAAATGTGCACTGAGCTTATACTCATTAAATTCTTTGAAGACACGCAAATTATTAACACACAGGGTCTCAGTTTTACGCCATTGCTATAATGACAGTGTCATCAAAGCAAGTAGTCTTCCTAATGGCATTCAGTTTATGCTTCAAGTTCTACATACACTTTTAACAGCTTTGTAATCAAAATATTTTGTTATTTAAGGTGCTTTTTCAACCAGTGGGTCAGCAGGCATCTCTCTTAAATCAGCACGTTGGCTTTTACAAGATTATGTGATTTTCATTATAACTGATATAACTATAATTCTGAATGAATTTATAATTTTCAAAAAAAGAGGCAAACACAATGTTATTTTTTGTCACAGCTTTGGATCAAATGTTTTTAGCTCATTCAAATCAAAAAATGTCAGCAAAATTTTATTAAGTATGACAAGAATCTCTTCTTTCATTTTGTTATTTGATGAATATGCCTATATATTTTAGATTATGATGTTAGCTACTTCCATTAACTGTTGTATAATGTATATTATAATAAAAGGTAGGTATGCTCTTGGCCCTACTTTCATAGTCTTAAAGCAGTCTTATTTGATGTTAGATTGAATATCACAAGTGCCAGCCTTAGTTCTCAGTTGGTAGGACTCTTGTCAGCCAAGAGATTGTGGATTTTAAGTCCCACACCATAGATTTGAGCACATAATCTCAGCTGACGCTCCTAATGTAGCACTACAAGAGGTCTGCAATATCAGAGGTACTATCTCTTGGATAAAATGTTAAACTGAGGCCCTGTCTGCACCTCTTGGGATAGAAGTGAAAGATCCCATGACACTATTCAAAGATGAGTAGCTAGAGTTCTCCCACTGCTCTGGCTAACATTTATCCCACAACCAAAACCACCAACCACAGTTTAACTGATCGTTTATCGATTTCTGTTTGTGGGATCTTGTGCAGAAATTGCCTGCCACTTTTCCGTACATTAAAATGGTGATTACATTTCAAAAGTAATTCATTGGCTATGAAGCACTTTGAGATGTCTTGAGGTTGAGGTCATGAAAGACAACATATAAATCCACGTTCTTTTATTTTATCGAGTACTGTTATATAATCCTACAGTTAGCATTCTGTTACTCATGAATTAAGCTAACATCTGTACATCACTTCTTTGCAGGATTTTAACAAAATAATGTGGCTGAGGAGAAGTTTGAAATTAGAAGGCATGCAATTGATTCGAAATCAGAAAAAAAAGCATTTAGGAGTAGAGGTAGGCAATGGACACACAATAGTCAGTTGCATTAAAGCAGCTTTGCAATGCAAATATGAGCAGATACTTTCCATTATTTCACCACCACTACAACCCCAGAGTACACAGAACAGAGATTTAACTCCATATGTCAGAGGCTGCAAACAATGCCCAATATGGATTAAATAATGGAAATCAGTACAGTACAAAATGTTTTGGAAGATCTTATGGCCTGTCACAGTGTTGTCTGTAACTGGTGCAATACATGCAAAACAATGTGCTATGTCAGCATATAATGTACAAAACTAGCTCTTTTGTCCGTGCTTGGACCAAAGCTGTAATGAGGTCACGAGCTGAATGACCCTGTCAGAACCCAAACTGAGCAGGTTATTGCCAAGTAAGTGCTACTTGATAGGACAGTTGATGACACGTTCCATCATTTTGCTGATGATCGAGAGTAGACTGATGCAGCAGTAATTGGCCAGGTTGGATTTGTTGACAGGACATACCTGGGCAATTTTCAATATATCTAAATAGATATCAGCGTTGTAGTTGCACTGGAACAGCTTGGCTAGGAGTGCAGCAAGTTCAGGAACAGAAGCCTTTAGTACTATTGCCGAAATGTTGTCAGGACCCATAGCCTTTGCAGTATCCAGTGCCTCCATCTGTATTTTGATATCATGTGGAGTGAATCAAATTATCTGAAGACTGGCATCTGTGCTGCTGGGGACCTTGGGAGGAGGCCATGATCGATCATCCCACTCGGTACCTCTGGCTGAAGATGGTTGCAAATGCATTCGTGCCTATCACCCCCTCTCCCTTCCATCCCCTCCCCCCTCTCCCTTCCCTCCCCTCCCTCTCTCCCTTCCCTCCCCTCCCCCCTCTCCCTTCCCTCCCCTCCCCCTCCTTTCTCCCTCCTCTTCCTCCCCTCCTCTTCCTTCCCTCCCCCTCTTCCTCCCCTCTTCCGTCCCCTCACCTTCCTTGCCTCCCTCCCCCCATCCCCCCTCCTTCCCCTCTCCCCGACCAACTTCTCTGTAGATAAACTTTAAATAAGGGAACCTTTAAATAAGGATACCTTTACTGGCATTCCGTTTACCAATACCATGGTATTTGTCCTGCTTTTGAGTGGCATCTCTGCAACCTTTGCTATAAGTAGTGTTTGAAGTCAACTGACATCCCTGAGGATGGTTATCTCTCTGCCTGGTGCCTGAGATACAAAAGGAGTAATTTTGCTTTTTTGTAAAAAGTTCTTGTGCATATTCAGGTTCTCTGTTACATTGGAGCACTGGCTTATCACCTTTATGGCTACAGACACTGGCTTGACTGCAGCTCCCCCTATTGATTTTTCTTTGGAATGGCAACAGTTTTCCCTTATGTGCCCAGACTTTCCACGCAGGGAACATACTGGATATTCCCCTGTTTTTCTTTCCCTACACTCCTTTTCTCTTAAGTTCATTTATGTTTCATCTACATCCATCCTATCTCTCCCTAACTTGTAAGAGACAGAATACCAAAGTTTATTTCGAGTTAGAAGACTGTGTGTTAATTCATAGTCATCTGCTATGATGGCTGCTTTTCTGGCTTTTGAAACTCTTTGTTCCTGTCCATGAGCTTTAAGGATGTATGGGAGCTAATTTTTGAACTCCTCCAACAGCATTACCTCTCTTAATCCTTCTTAAGTGAGGTGATTTTTGAGCACTTGCATCCGCTGGTAGAATTGTTTAATTCTTTCAAATTCGAGAAAAGTTCAAATGGGCTTTTTGCAGAAGTTCCAAAATCTCAGGCGGTACATTTCCGGCACTTACTCTTAAGCACTCAGGATAGCAATTTTCATAGAAAATAGGAGCAAGAGTAGGTCATTTGGCCCTTCGAGCCTGCTCCGCCATTCAGTATGATCATGGCTGATCCTCTATCTCAACACCATACTCCCGCTCTCTCACCATACCCCTTGATACCTTTAGAGTCTAGAAATCTATTTCCTTCTTAAATATATTCAGTGACTTGGCCTCCACAACCTTCTGTGGTAGAGAATTCTATTGTTTCCCCACCCTCTGAGTGGAGAAGCTTCTCCTCATCTCAGTCTTAAATCGTCTATCCTGAGACTGTGACCCCTTGTTCTAGACACCCCCAGCCAGAGGAAACATCATCCCTGCATTCAGTCTGCCCATCCCTGTCTGAATTTATATGTTTCAGTGAGATCCCCTCTCATCCTTCTAAACTCCAGTGAATACAGGCCTAGTCGGCCCAATCTCTCCTTATAAGACAATCCTGCCATCCCAGGAATCAGCCTGGTGAACCTTCGCTGCACTCCTCTATGGCAAGTATATCCTTTCTTAGGTAAACAGACCAAAACTGCACACACTACTCTAGGTGTAGTCTCACCATGGTCCTGTAAAGCTGCAGTAAGGGATCCTTGCTCCTGTACTCAAGTCATCTCGCAATGAAGGCCAACCCACCATTTACCTTCTTAATTGCTTGCTGTACCTGCATGCTTGTTTTCAGTGATTGTGTACAAGGACACCCAGTTCCCTTTGTACATCAATATATCCCAATCTGTAACCATTTAAATAATACTCTGCCATTCTGTTTTCCTACTAAAGTGGATAACTTTGTACTTATCCATGTTATACTGCATCTGGCATGTATTTGCCCACTCACTCAACCTGTCTAAATCACTTTGAAGCCTCTTAACGGGCTCCTCACTGCTCACATTCCCACCAAGCTTTGTGTTGTCAGCAAACTTGGAAATATTACATTTAGTTCTTTCATCCAATTCATTGATATATATAGTGAATAGCTGGGACCCAAGCGCTGATCCCTGCGGTACCGCAGAAGACACCGCCTGCCACTCAGAAAAAGACCCTACTCTCTTTTTACTGTCTGCTAACCAATTCTTAATCCATGTAAATATATTACCCTCAATCCCACACGCTTTAATTTTACACACTAACCTCTTACGTGGGACTTTATCAAAAGCTTTCTGAAAATCCAAATACACCACATCCACTGCTTCTCCCAGATCCATTCTGCTAGCTATGTCCTCAAAAAAAACTCCAGTAGGTTTGTCAAATGTGATTTCCCTTTTATAAATCCATGTTGACTTTGTCTAATCCCGTTGATATTTTCTAAGTGTCCTGTTAGCACATACTTTATAGCATTTTCCCTCCTGCTGATGTTCAGCTAACCAGTCTACAATTTGTTATTTTCTCCCTCCTTTTTAAATAGTCGGGTTACATTTGCCACCCTCCAACCTGCCAGGACTGTTCCAGAATTTTGGAAGGTGACAACCAACGCATCCACTATTTCCATGGCCACCTCCTTTGGTATCCTGGGATGTAAATTATCAGACCCTGGGGATTTATTGACTTTCAGTCCCATTAATTTCTCTAGCACTATTGTTTTAGTAATACTAATTTCCTTCAATTCCTCCTTCTCACAGGACCTTGGCTCCCTAGTATTTCTGGGAAGTTATTTATGTCTTCCTCCGTGAAGACAGAACTAAAGTAGTCGTTTTAGTTGCTCTGCCATTTCCTTGTCTCTATTATAAATTCTCCCTTTTTGGACTGTAAGGGCTCTACATTTGTCTTCACTAATCTTTTTCTTTTTATATGCTTATAGAAGTTTTTATAGTCTGCTTTTATGTTCCTTGCAAGTTTACTCTCATACTTTATTTTCCCCTCTTAATCAATCTCTTGGTCCTCCTTTGCTGAATTCTAAACTGCTCCCAATCCTCAAGCTTACTCTTTTTTCAAGCAAATTTATATGGCTCTTCTTTGAATCTAATACTATCCTTATTTCTTTTGTTAGCCATGGTTGTGCCACTTTTCCTGTTGTGTTTCTGCACCAGAAAGGATGTTGCAATACATTAGTTTCTTAAATATTAGCCATTACCTATCCATCCATGCCTTATAATGAAGTTCCCCAATCTATCTTAGCCAACTCATGCCTCATACCTTTGTAGCTTCTTTTGTTTTTATTTAGGACCTTAGTTTCAGATCCGACTACTTCATTTTCCACCATAATGGAGAATTCTATCATATTATGGTCGTTGTTCGCTAAAGGACCCCGCACAAGATTATTAGTTAACCCCTTCTCATTGCATAAAACCAAATCTAGACTAGCCTGTTCCCTAGTCAGTTCCTCGACATACTGGTCTAAAAAATCACCTCGTACACACTCCAGGGGCAGAATTTTAGCCCAGTGGGCAGGCACATGCCTGACCCGATCGGATGCAAAATCAGCCGAGATGATGTCGGGAAAGCGTCCCAATCATCCCACGGTTGCACAATATTTCAGTCAGCGGGCATGCTCAAAAGTTGGAAGCAAGCCCACCGACGAGTAAGAGGCCAATTAAGGTAATTAAGGGTGCAATTGTCTCCGATTTTTCATGGTCTGTCCAACCACACAGTTGGCGGACGGGTGAATCGGTCAGGCGGACTTTGGATTTTTCATGAAATCTCATCCAACGGCGGGATGAGGTTTCCGTTATTAAATGAAAGGAAAATAAAAGTATATGGACAGCATTTTTATTATGTATATGTTCAGGTGACTGATTGTGATGTTTCCACCTTTTTTCCTGATTTTATAAACTTTATTTAATGTTTTTCAGGTCTTCAGCTCCCTGAAGCAGCTTTTTGCCTTCAGGGACCTTTCTGTCAGCACTCACCTGTGCCCACGCTGACGTCCCCGCCCTGTGCCACCCTCCTCCCGCCCCCACCTCGGCAGCGCTGAGCTACTCGGAGGGTGTTTCACACTGGCTGGCTGTTAATTGGCCAACTAGCGTGAAATTGTGGCCAGGGGCTGATTGCAGTCAGTGGTCCATTCCCTGGCCAATCCTGGACCCGCCGATTGTGCCCACTCGCCGACCTAAAAACTCTGCCCCAGGAATTTATCCGCCACAGTATTATTGCTAATTTGGTTTGCCCGGTCTATATGTAGGTTAAAGCCACCCATGATTGCTGTAGCACCCTTGTTACATGCATCTCTATTGCTGTTTAATGCCACCTTACCACTACTGTTTGGAGGCCTATAGACAACTCCCACTAATGTTTTCCACTCCTTGTTACTTCTTAGCTCCACCCAGACTGATTCTATATTTAGATTTTCTGAGCTAATATCCTTTTTCATGATTGCACTGATTTCATCCTTAACTAAAAACGCCACACCATCTCCTTTTCCTTTTTGCCTGTCTATCTTAAATATAGAGTGCCCATGGATATTCAGTTCCCAGCCTTGGTCACCCTGCTGCCATGTCTCTGTAATCGCTATCATATCGTACCCGTTTACATCTATTTGTGCTGTTAATTCATCAACCTTGTTGCAAATGCTCCATGCATTCAAATACAGTGCATTTAGACTTGTCTTTTTAACTTTTTACACCTTCTTTTGTACTGTGGCCCTATTTGCTGCTCCTCTGCCTCCCACGTTTGCTTTCTAATTTTCTGTCTTTCACTCCTATCTTTGTTACCCTCTCTTATGCCTCTCCACCGAGGTTCCCATCCCTCTGCTAATGTGCTATGTAGTGTGTTATGCTCCCCCATAGTACTAGAAAATGCCCCTGTGGTCCTGCTGGGGTGCAACCCGTCCAGCTTGTACAGGTACCATCTTCCCCCAGTGCCTCAGGAATCTAAATCTCTCCCTCCTATACCATCTCTCCAGTCATGCATTCATCTGATCTATGCTCATATTCCTGATCTTGCTAGCATGTGGCACTGGGAGTAATCCTGAGATTGCTACCTTTGAGGTCCTGCTTTTTAATTTATTTCCTAGCTCCCTATATTCTGCTTTCAGGACCTCATCCCTCTTTCTACCTATGACGTTGGTACCAATGTGGACCACAACCTCTGGCTGTTCACCCTCCCCCTTTAGAATGTTCTGCAGCTGCTCAGTGACATCCCTGACCCTGGCAACATACCATCCTGGTGTCACGCCAACAGCCAGAGAAATGTCTATCTGTTCCCCTTACAATAGAATTCCCTATCACTATTGCTCTCCCACTCTTTCTGCCCCCCACCCCTGTGCAGCTGAGCCACTTGTGGTGCCACAGACTTGGCTTTTGCTGCATTCCCCTGAAAAACCATCTCCCCCAGCAGTATTCAAAATGGAAAATCTGTTGGAGAGGGAAATGGACCCAGGGGACTTCTGCACTACTTGCCTAGTGCCTTTACTCTGTCTGGCAGTAACCTATTCCCTTTCTGCCTTTGCACTCTTTACCTGAGGCGTGACCACATCACTGTACATGCTATCCATGAATATCTCATCCTTGTGGATGCTCCACTGTGACTCCCGCCACAGCTCCAGTTTTGAAATGTGGATGTGCAGCTGGAGACATTTACTGAACACATGGTTGCCCTAAACACTCAGTGTCCCTTACTTCCCACATTGCACAGGAGGAGCATTCAACTTGGATGAGCTGCCCTTTCATGACTTATCCTTAATTTACTCCCTTTACTTTTAATTCTAGTTTAAAGAATATAAAGGACAGATGAAATATTCACCACGTCCTATTTAACAAGGTCACCACTCTTCTTACTGAGGAAAAGTAGAAAATGAAAGGATCCCTCCCCTTTTCACTGAACTCCCTCTCTCACCAACCTGTAACTGAAGCACTCTAATGCAGCCCAAAGTAGCACTCCTGTGCAGGCAAAAGCAACACCATAGATGGCTTGTTTTTATGCTGTCTGAATCTAGCTTCTGAAAACCTATTTAAGCCAGTTAACTAATTAACTAGCTGCAGCTGCAAGCAGAGCCTGTACAATCCTTGTTTTAAAGCTGTACTAAAACTCACCTTCTCCCAACCCAAAGAGCAACTTTTAGTTATTTGCTAAATTAAGTAAATAATTGCCTTTAGTTAGAAATTAACCCTTAAAAGTCCCTCTCTCACCAAACTCCAACCAAAGCACTCTAATGCAGCCCAAAGCAGCACTCCAGTGACACAAAAGAGCTGCCTTCAGACAACAGGGAACAAACCTTGCAGGCTTTTGTTAAATAACCCTGCATCAAGACTTCCAAATTTCTTCAGGCCTCTTTAATCTGTTTGCAAGCTTCTCAAAGGCTATGAAGGATGCTTCAATGTCATCCTCATTAAAACTTCGTACCAATTTTAAGTACTTTAAGAGTTTAAAACTCTGTCCTGAACCAAGGTCATTTATCTCACTAGTAGGTACAGCTGACCTCTACATTGGAGAGACCAAACGTAAACTGGGCGACTGCTTTGCAGAACACCTGCGGTCTGTCTGCAAGAATGACCCAAACCTCCCTGTCGCTTGCCATTTTAACACTCCACCCTGCTCTCTTGCCCACATGTCTGTCCTTGGCTTGCTGCATTGTTCCAGTGAAGCCCAACGCAAACTAGAGGAACAACACCTCATCTTCCGACTAGGCACTTTACAACCTTCCGGACTGAATACTGAATTCAACAACTTTAGGTCTTGAGCTCCCTCCTCCATCCCCACCCCCTTTCTGTTTCCCCCTTCCTTTTTATTCCAATAAATTATATAGATTTTTCTTTTCCCACCTATTTCCATTATTTTTAAATATTTTAAAATCTTTTATGCTCCCTCCACCCCCACTAGAGCTATACCTTGAGTGCCCTACCATCCATTCTTAATTAGCACATTCGTTTAGATAATATCACCAACTTTAACACCTATGTGTTCTTTTGTTCTATTGTTGTTGACATCTTTTGATGATCTGCTTCTATCACTGTTTGTTTGTCCCTACAACCACACCCCCCCCTCCACTTCTCTCTCTCTCTCTCTCTCTCTCTCTCTGCCCCCACCCCCCCACCACACCTTAAACCAGCTTATATTTCAACTCTTTCTTGGACTCGAACTCAAGTTCTGTCGAAGGGTCATGAGGACTCGAAACGTCAACTCTTTTCTTCTCTGCCGATGCTGCCAGACCTGCTGAGTTTTTCCAGGTAATTCTGTTTTTGTTTTTTTTTCACCTTTACCTACTCAGTTCAGATGGCTATAATTCCCTTTCCTGTTTTTCTACCTCAAAGCCCTTTCTCCCTCCCGTTCCTGGAATTCTCTTGCTTGAAATTCTAGCTCTAGCCTCTACTTTTCCAGTGAATTTTTGCCAAGGTAACTGGTCTGTTTCAGGTGCCTTTTGCCTGTTCCCATTCTCAGATGAGGTAAAAATGCTCAGCTAGCATTTTTAGCACCTCAGGCTTTTTCATCTTTTGCCTTACGCTAAGTTCCACCTGTTTAACTACTGCTCTGAGCTGCTCAATTATTAGGATTGTTGGCTTATGCCAAGTTGGATTCCTGTTCTACAAATGATTTCACGCTAAAGTCAGAACTTATAGTTTTTAGTGTTAAAATACTCTAAGCCTGCTGCTGTAGTCCTTTTTTAAAAAAAAACAGTTTCAGCTATTGAACTTTTTCCCCTTTTGTTTCCAGTTTATTATTTTAATGTTAAATTCAGTTATTTTATTCCAATTGGTCCTGATCCTAGAAACAGCCCCCAATTTCAGTTACAGACATGGTGAGAGAGATCTGCTGAAATCCCTGTTCCCTTCCCAACCGTCCACAATCAGTATGCTTTTGAGAGGAAGATCTAGCCCTGAATGCGTGGACAATTTGAATAACCAGCAGCAAGCTTTTCATGGCTATAAATAAAGAGGATTGTTTATTTACATGCTTACCCCAAAATGTAATACTGCAGCACTCACTCACACAGTTACATACACAAATACACTCAAGGTATGTGCATTTGAAGGGAATAATGCACTTTTACAGCTTATAAGCAAAAGAATGGTTCTTAACTCACGCAATTGTCTTGTTCTGGAAAACATACGTTGCAGGCCAGATGAAGGAGATGTCTTCACTCCTGAAGCATAATTTAGGTGAATTCAACAGCCCAAGCTTCATGCCAAAGTTATTTCAGGATTCTCTCATGGGGGTGGTCTTTCTGCAGGTCACAAAATTAGTTGTTTGTAGTCTCATGACCAGGGGATCAGTTTGCAGTGTTGGTGGACCTGAAAAGGAACAGGTTTGGAGACCTTATGATGTTACAGCCTTCTATTCTTTAAGGCACAGATGGTACTGCCTTATTTGCTGTTGTGTCTCCTGTAAACAGCACTTAAAGATTACGAAAGGGCTTTACCTTGTAACATTCCACAATGGTAGTCCCTTTTCCAAATATGGTGGTGGTCTGGGGTTAATTATTTTGGTTTATTGTTTGAAGACATTCATTCTGGTAAAGGGGGACAGGGAGGAGTTTAAGACAATCACCTTCTTTGTTTTAAAAAGACCCATTCAATTCAGGAATGTCTCCTGATTTTTTCAGGATGGGTGCAATTGACAACCCTTAGTCTGAAATGTATCCTTTCATAACTTTTTAATCAAAATCTTTTTGATAAAATTGAAGATAGTTTTACTGAAGAAATTGTCAATGCAAGAAAACAAAAACAATTTAAAATTTTCAGTTACAGAATACAGTTGTACAATTTACAAATCACAGTACATTACTGTACAGTACAGTACATCAAAGAATATTACTGAATAGATTGTCAACACAAGAAAACGGGAACAATTTAAAACTTGTCAATTACCGAATACAGTAAATACCTGTAGTACAATTAAGAAATCATAGTATGTACTGTAATTACTGTACAGATACCATACTTTACTTGAGAGTGGAGGTAGATGGAGTGAGTGATGTGGCTGATGCAGGTGTTGATGTGAATGATTTGGATGAGAAGCCAACAATCCTGACCACTTCAGATTCTACATTGGAGAACCTTGTGAAATAATTCATAGCCTCAGGCCAAACTTTTTTCCAGCAGGCATTCATGGTTGAAGCTCTAACATCATCTCATGAGCTCTTAATTATGCCTACTGCTAAGAGGATGCTGAATTCTTTCCAATAATCATGGACTGTGGTTGAAGGGTCTGCTTCCAGAAAATGAAGGACTTCATTGGGTATAGTAAGCCTTGAATAAGGCAATGACCCCCTGGCCCATTGGTTGGATAAGTGAGGTCATATTTAGGGGTAAAAACAAAGTTTCAACATCTGGATGGTTTATAGAGTGTAGATGCCGAGGTGCATTATTAAGGATTAGTAGAACCTTGAAAGACAGGCTCTTTTCCCTCAGATAAATACGGAACTCTGGCAGAAAGCAATTGGCAAACCAGCTTCAAAGACTGCTGCTGTAATCCAGGCATTGCTGTTAGCCTTCCAAAAGATTGGCAAATACATTTATTTTCCCTTTGAAAGCTTGAGGGTTTTCTGATTTATTATTCCAGCATTGGTTTACATTTAAAGCCAGCCACATTGGCACATAGCTGAAGTGACGACTTGTCCTATGCTGCATTAAACCCAGGAGCTGTCTTTTCTTCTTTTGAAATGAGGATCATACTTGGCATCTTCTTCCAGAACAGGCCAGTTTCACCTGCATTGAAGACCTGCTTTGCCTGGTAGCCTCTCTCCTCAATGTATTCCTGCAGCACCTTGGGAAACTCTCCTGCAGCTGCATGGTCAGCTGAAGCAGCCTCCCCCACTAGCTTTGCACTATGCAGCCCAAAACGCTTTTTAAGCGATTGAACCATCCTGTGCTGGCTGAGAATTCCTTGGAAATGGACGGAAAGACACCTTCACCACCGGTGACACCAGCACTACCCTCCTTACTACTCTTTACGTTCTGGTACAATTCAAGGGCTTTGGTTCAAATGATTGGACCATTAACTGGGGTCCTCCTTTGATGCTCTTGCTGTATCCACACATTGAGTAATTTCTTCATTTCTTCCGAATATGGATCTCTCCCCTCACAAAGGTTAACTTGGCAGTGCGACTACCAGAGAGACTAAGACTAGCCCATATTTTTTCTTCAGACTGCCTAATGTACCTGATAGTGGGCTCATTCACAGGATTTTCCCTGGCCAGCATGGAAGCACTTGCCCCATTTTGCAGTTAATCTAGGATTGTGACTTTTTTATTCAAATGTCATCACCTTCCTGGGATGTTTTCTCTAACTCACACATTTTTAGTAAAGTGCTGTACTGTGTTGTAACTGTACTACTGAATAATCCTGTAAATCACAGCAACACACGTGCACATGGAGACTGCACATGCGCAATGAAGGGACATTTGCAGCTGATGCTTACTTCAAGGAAAAGAGGGCAAGGTTTTTTTAATGGTTTCTGAAGAATTTTATTAACCTTTCGGAACCATGTGCAAAGATTTGAAATGTTCGCTTCTGTAGGTGCTATTTAGTTTGTGTTATAGTATTGTATTTCAACAGTGAAGGGCAGGGGAGCAGCGACTCTTTGAAACATAGGGCAGGATTTTGCCCTTGGCGGGGGGAGGTGTTTGGCAGGGGCCGGTGGGGGTGGTTGAGCATCCAACCGCTGCCCGCCATTGGCTCTGCACCACAATTTCACGTGGGCAGGCCAATTAAGGCCTGCCCTGCGTGGATTGTGAGCAACAGCGCTGAGCGGGGGGGGTGGGGGGGTGTGGGAGGAAGAGCCGGGCTTAGCGCGCCGTTTGCGCATGCATGCAAAAGAGCGCTTCAGTCTCCCTGAGGCACAGAGTTGCCTCAGGGCAATTGAAGCACTTTTTTAAAAAATTAATAAAGACAGTAAAAATTTAATAAAACATGTCCCCTCACATGACTCTGTCACATGAGATGGGATATGTTTTAAATTCCAAAATAAAGTTTTTAGTTAATGTTTATTTGCTTTAGGAAACCTCATCTCGCTTGTGGATGAGGTTTCCTAAAAAATGTAAAGCCTGCTTGGACTTTTTGCCTGCCCGACAACCGTAAGGTTGGACGGGCAGCGTAGATTTGAATTTGGTTAGCTTGTTAATGGCCTTAATAGGCCTTTTAATTATCAGCGGGCGCACAGCCAACTCCAGCACGCGTCCACCAAACTTAATATTGGCGAGTGCACGACGATGTCGAGACGCACGCTCGATGTCATCACACATCATTTTACACTCAGGCGTGTCAGGCACGCTTCCACACGCCAAGTGTAATATTCTGCCCATAAAAAATTGGAGCTGGAGTAGGCCATTCGGCCCTAAGAACCTGCTCCGCCATTCAATATGATCATAGAACCATAGAAAAGTTACGGTGCAGCAAGAGGCCATTCAGCCCATTATTTCTGCACTGACCAAAAAAAGAGGAGAAACTAGCCGTTCATTTTAATCCCACTTTCAGGTCACAGTGCTTCAGATGCAGATCCAAATACCTTTTAAATGAGTTAAGCATGTCATCCTCAATCACCAACTTAGGCAATGAATTCCAGATGCCACCACCCTCTGGGTGAAAAAGTTTCTCATTATGTCCCATCTAATCCTTCTACCAATCAACCAATCACCTTAAATCTACGCCCCTGGTAACTGACCCCTCAGCTAGGGGAAACAAGTCTTTCCTGACTACCCTATCTAGGTCCTTCATAATTTTGTACACTTCATTTGTAGCCTCCTCTGTTCTAAAACAACCCTAGCCTTTCCAATCTCTCCTCATAGCTGCAATTTTCAAGCCCTGGCAACATTCTGGTAAAGCTCTGCCCTCTCCAGAGCAATTATGTCCTTTTTGTAATGTGGTGACCAGAACTGCACACAAAATTTCACCTGTGGCCTAACCAGCGTTTTATACAGTTCCATCGTTACAACTCTGTTTTTGTATTCAATACTTCACCCAATAAAGGAAATCATTCCATATGCTTTCTTAACCACCTGTCCTGCCACCTTCAAAGACCTGTGGACATGCACTCCAAGGTCTCTCACTTCCTCAACCTCTCTCAATAACTTCCTTTTTATTGGATTTTACCTTACTTTGTTTGCCCTCCCCAAATGCATTACCTCAACTTTTCCCGATTGAATTCCATTTACCACTTCTCCATCCAGTCAGCAAAACCATTGATATCATTCTGGAGTCAATAGCTATCCTCTTCATTATCAACTTCATGGCCAACTTTTATTTCACCTGCAAATTTCCCAATCATGCTTCCGATATTTAGATCATTAATATATACAACAAACAGCAAGGACCCCAATACTGAGCCCTGTGGACCACCACTGCAAACCATTTTGCATTCGCAAAAACATCCATCGACCGTTACCCTTTGTTTCCTGCCACTGAGCCAATTTTGGATCCAATTTGCCACCTTCCCGGGTATCCCATAAGATTTTACTTTCCTGATGTCTGCCATGTGGGACCTTGTCAAATGCCTTACTGAAATCCATGTAGACAGCATCCACTGCACCATCCTCATCAATCCTTCTTGTTACTTCCTCAAAAGTTAGTAACACATGATCTTCCCCTAACAAAACCATATTGAGTATCCCTAATCAATCTGTGCCTTTCTAAGTGACAGTTTATCCTGTTTCTCAGAATTGTTTCCAATAATTTTCCCACCACCAAAGTCAAGCTGACTGGCTTATAATTTTCTATCCCTCGCACCCTTTTCATGGCTGATCCTCTATCTCAATGCCCTATCCCTGCTCTCTCCCCATGCCCCTTGACTCCTTTAGTGTCTGACAGTCTATTTCTTTCTTAAGTATATTCAGTGACTTGGCCTCCATAGCCTTCTGGGTAGAGAATTCCACAGGTTCACCACTCTCTGAGTGAAGACATTTCTCCTCATCTCAGTCCTAAATGACCTATACCATATCCTGAGACTGTGACCCTTGCTCTAGACCCCCCAGCCAGTGGTAACATCACCCCAGCATCCAGTCTTTCCAGCCCTGTCAGATTTTTATACATTTCAATGATATCCCCTCATTCTTCTAAACTCCAGTGAATACAGACCTAGTCAACTCAATCTCTCCTCATATGATAATCCTGCCATCCCAGAAATCAGTTTGGTGAACCTTCGCTGCAGTCCCTCTATGGTAAGTATATCCTTTTTTAGGTAATGAGACCAAAATTGCACACAATACACCAGGTGGTCTCACCAAGGCCCTGTACAGCTGCAGTAAGACATCCTGTACTCAAATCCTTCCACGTTTCTAAGTGAGCAGTGATGCCAGTGTTTAGGAGGGTTCCAAAATATGGGATTTGCCACCCGTTGTGCAAGTGTGTGCTGTGAACTTGTGGCTTTGACGAGTTTGACCGGCTGCATGAGCTTGAAGCACAGAAGCAGCAATATTATCAACAGCTCCAAATTCTGCAAAAAGAGGCAAGTTTGTGTCTCTCAAATGTCTAATAGTTGCATAAGTCATTTTGCTTTTTGCTTTGACTTTTTAAATTGATAACATCTGAATTGTTATATTTTTAATAGATGAACGAAGTTTCAGGGGCGTAAACAGTGATTGGATACACAGATTCTTGTGGGTAAACAAAATCGCCAAGGAGGGGGGTGCGAATGGCGTGAGTTGACTGTATATACTATATTAATAAATGGAAATGGGAAGAAATACAAACAAATTTCTGTTTCACCCAGGATAAGTGTTTCGTGTCCTGGACAGAGGGCAAAGAGGGAGGAGGTAAAAGGACAACTGTTGCATCTCCTGTCCTTGCATGAGACGGTGCTGTGGGAAGAGGGGTGGGTATTGGAGGTGATAGAGGAGTGGACCAACGTGTCACAAAGATACCAGTCCCTTCAAAGTGCTGAAGAAGATGAGGAAGGGAAGATGTTGAAAGGTCTGAGGAATACTCTGGTACAAAATTTCAACACTCAAGAGTCCAGATGCAATATTCAAGTTTCCTTTATTACGCATGCGGGGAGCAAACGCTGGGCTCTCCAGGCGCTTCTCCACCAAGGTTTCAACTGAGCAGAGTTTATATATCATTTACTATCAGTTACAACTTAATGGTATTAGTTAGACAAAAGCCACAGCACAATGACACCACCTTCTCCTCCATCCACCCCCCCCCACCACCCCCCCAAGGCCACCACGGTGGGCTGATAATTGTGTTCCTGTACAGCAATTGCAGTGCAGAGACTGGGCATTGTCTTTTTTGAAGATAGCTACCAGACGGTGCGAAATGGCCTTCCCCATCTCTTGATTGAGCTATCCCGCGTCCCCGCCCGTGTGTCTCCCATTTAATTTACAGCTGAGCCCTTTGTACAAGTTTATAGCTTTCATGTAAGGCTGTGACTGTTTATGTATGCTTTGGTGCCTTAGCTGCTGGTCCTGACTAGTACTTTAAAATAAATCCAAATTTTCTGCATTTTTTGGTGTTTGGTGATGGCAACACGCTGGAAATGATGAAAGTGGTAGAGGTTGATCCGTTGAATGTGGAAACTCTTGGGATGAAAAGTGAGGACAAGGGGAGACCTAACTCATGGTTCTGGGAGGGAGGCGAAGGAGTGAGGGCAGAAATGCAAGAAATGAAATGGACATAGTAATGATAGAGGGGAATCATTGGTTGTGGAAAAAGAAAGACATATCAGACGTACTGTATGGAAAGCAGCATTGTCAGAACAAATGCTATGAAGATGGAGAAACTGGGAGAATGGTATAGGCACCTTACAGAAAATGAGGTGGGAAAAAGTGTAGTCAAGGACAGTGTGGAAGTAAATAGCCTTTTAGCGGAATTTTAGTGTTTTTAATCAGCTGGGGGAAAGGGGAAATGAAAAAGAGCCTTTCATCCCAATGGACCCTTGGATGAAAGGGAACTATTTCACTCTCCACATATGCTGCCTGACCTGATAAGCATTTCCAGCATTTTCTATTTTTTTATTTCAGATTTCCAGCATCCACTGTGTTTTGCTTTTGAAATAAAGGGAAAATCTGTGACAGGGTGGAGGGCAGGAGTAAATAAATAACAAAAGGGATGACTATGCAATACCCTAAAGGGGTTATAATGGAGACAAATATGGAAGCAAAAGATAGATTCAGAAAAGGTCTAAATGGAATACAGCAAAATTGCAATGAAGGAGGGAAGCATGAAGAACCTGGCAAAGAGGAGAGGTTTGCAGTTACCTGGGAACACAGATGTTGACTGACCTACTAAGTGCTTCCAGCATTTTCTCATTTTAGATTTCCACCATTCACAATAGTTTGCTTGAAGTATAATAATGTGTATCATGTATCAGATAGCTGGCAGACCAAATAATAAAAGTGGTCAGGATGAAAGAGTTGTACTTCATAAAGAAATTAGTTCTCAGGAACTCGGACATTGGGAATAACATGTGTGATCTATTTCAACATATATATCATTTCATTAAGAACCATTTCTGTGGGAGGAGAAAGGGAATTACATAATTTTTCAGAAAAAATTAACTTTCCTTTTAAACATGGTTGACCAGTAATCCATCATACTAATGCATCTGCCTAAGGCATGTGTTTGGAACATCAATAATATACTGCCATGAAATTATATAATCTGTCAAATATTAAGGAGCATGGGACTCTTAGTGTATCTTGCAAGGAAGGAGTGAGGAAAGAACACATTGTTTAAGGGAGACACTTTAAATAATGAATTCCAGTTTAGATGTCAAAAGTGGAATACAACTATTAAAAGTCCATTAATGTCTGAGAAGAAAGATGTGTTAATGTCCAGGCCAAGGTGGAAGTAGCATTTCCAAAGGGAAAACAAAAGATTCTGCATCGGTAATGCTAAGTTGAATACTGACAGGTGAAAACACCAATTTCAAAATGATGTACTGTCAGCAATTGAAGACTTTTCAATTTTGCAAGGAGAACTGTCCTACTTCAGGGATTTCAGTATCTGCCTTGCATGATCCTGACCGTTGGATAGGTTCAGGAAATTTAATATCTTTCATTATTTTCATGAACATCACTAAGCGTGCTATCGCATTTGCAGGGCTATGGGGAAAGAACAGTGGGACTAATTGGACAGCTCTTTCAAAGAGCTGGCAATGTTATGATGAGCTAAAAGAATAATGCAGCAGAAGAATCAATGATGTGTGTTTCTTCATTTACCTTTAATATTTGGAATTTTAAAGATGTTTTACAAAAAGATGAGATGGCAAAAATTCTAATTATACATTAATTGGGAGGAAATAAGTATGATACAAGTATACAAGTATCACTCATCTCATATAGCCACTTGCCATATACAGGGTTTCAATATCTATTCCATATGAACTCTCACCTGCACAGCAGCCTGCCAAAGACAGTTCTCATATATTCAGCACAGCTAACAGAACATCCAGGCACACCCAGAATCTGAGATACTGTTTTCCAAGTTATGCCAGATGAAGAGAGGTTGATTCCTTTGGTCGCAGAAGAGTTGTGTAGGGCACTTAGAAAGAGATAGTTGAAGGGATGGATCTGTTCACAATATCAGAGGGCCAAGATATGTATATTAAAAAAATGGCAGACCAAAAGTTAATGGCAAACCAAAGAGTTTCCAATACCAAGTTGTTGCTCCAGTTGTGCTTGCCACAAGGTGTTTCTGCACAACCTGCTGGATGTTTACTAACACCCTATCCAAAGCACTCAAAAATTATATCACATGTTTACCGTTACACTTTCAGAACAGCCTGCCAACACTGCAAGTGGTCGCAAACAAGTCAGCATCTAACAGCATGGTGTATCTTTCATATCAATGCTGCAAATACCAATGTAGTTCTATAAATCAGAGAAGATTGAGATAGATGTTATGGCAATCTTAGTGCAGAGAGATGAGCAATTGATGGTGGAGGAGGACAATAAGGAATCTATTCCTTACTGAGCTGCACCGCCTACCTCAGAGGTATTAATCTCTGGATTGTTACTTGACCGATACTGAAATTATTTATTTATTTGTTTATTTTATTCACTTATGGGGTGTGGGCATCATAGGCTCAGCCAGCATTTATCACCCATCCCTAATTGCTCTTGCGAAGGTGGTGGTGAGCTGCCCTCTTGAACCACTGCAGTCCATGTGGTCTATGTACACCCACAGTGTTGTTAGGGAGGGAGTTCCAGGATTTTGACCCAACGACAGTGAAGGAATAGCGATATATTTCCAAGTCAGGATGGTGAGTGGCTTGAAGGGGAACTTCCACTTGGTGGTGTTCCCATGTGTCTGCTGCCCTTATCCTTCTAGATGATAGTGGTCATGTGTTTGGAAGGTGCTGTCTAAGGAGGCTTGGTGAGTTCCTGCAGTGCATCTTGTAGATGGTACACATTGCTGCCACTGTGCATCAGTGGTGAAGGGAGTGAATGTTTGTGGATAGGGTGCCAGTCAAGCAGGCTGCTTTGTCCTGGATGGTGTCAAATTTCTTGATTGTTGTTGGAGCTGCACTCATCCAGGCAAGTGGGGAGTCTCCCATCACACTTCTGACTTGTGCCTTGTAGATGGTGGACAGACTTTGGGGAGCCAGGAGGTGAGTTACTCGCCGCAAGATTCCGAGCCTCTGACCTGCTCTTGCAGCCAGTTTCTTTGCCCATGATGCCATGAGACATCACGGGGTCTGGAGTCAATGTTGAGGACTCCAAGGACAACTCCCTTCCGACCGTACACTTTACTGTGCTGCCAACTCTGCTGGGCCTGTCCTGCCAGTGGGACAGGGTGTACCCAGGGATGGTGATGGTGATGTCTGGGACATTGTCTGTAAGGTATGCTTCCGTGAGTATGACGACGTCAGGTTGTTGCTTGACTAGTCTGTGAAAGAGTACTCCCAATTTTGGCACGAGCCCCCAGATGTTAGTAAGGAGGACTTTACAGGGTCAACAGGGCTGAGTTTGCCATTATCGTTGGCTTAGGTCGATGCCGGGTGGTCCGTCTGGTTCCATTCCATTTTAAAAACTTTTTAGCAGACTGATACAACTCAGTAGCTTGCTAGGCCATTTCAGGGAGCAGTTAAGAGTCAACCACTTTGCTGTGGGTCTGGAATCACATGTAGGCCCAAACAGGTAAGGATGACAGATTTCCTTCTCTAAAGGACATTAGTGAACCAGATAGGTTTTTACAACAATCAACACGGTCATCATTAGATTTTAAATTCCAGATTTTTACCGAATTCAAATTTCACCATCTGCCGTGTCCCCAGAACATTACCCTGAGTCTCTGGATTACTAGTCCAGCGACAATACCACTCTGACACCGCCTCCCCAGCATAGCATAGCAGGTTAGAGAATTAAATACAAGGCTCAAAGAGTAGAGTGAGAAGAAGGGATTCCAATTCATGGGGCACTGGTATCGGTATTGGAGAAAGAGGGATGGGCTCCATTTAAACTAGGCTGAGATCAATGTTGTGGTGAATCAAATAACTTAGGGCTGTGGATAGAGCTCTGGGCTCAAAGATGGGGAGAGGGAGAGATTTAGAAGATTAAATAGATAAATTGAGGCAATAGAGAGTGCAGCAGAGTGGGACAGGAAGCGACAGATAGTTTCACCATAATAGTGCAACAGCAGATACGCTTCATTCACAGAATAGTAGTAAAAAATGAAATTAAAAGCTCGTTACCTGAATGCACAAAGTATTTGTAATACAGTAGATGGACTAGCAGCAGAAAGATAAATGCTTCAGAGCTAATTGCCATTACAGAGACATTAGTCAGGATTTTCTGCTTCCAAATGGGGTTGGCGTCACGGCAGGCGCAAGAGCTAAATCTCACAAAAAGACCAAAAATGGGATTTCCAACAACATAAATCAAGGAAGTGATTGTGTGCTTCAGCCATCAATAGCGGGCCACATTTCCCACTGTTGAATGTCGTGAATGTAATTCGTATAATTCTGCATCTAATTATGACACCTCGCTGGAATCATCACTGCACGCTGGATTAAGAGCCCATGTTGATGTGCAATTAGAACAACGTGTTTCACAATAAGATTTAAATGACATGCAACTGACGACCTGAACTTCGCTTGGGACTCCAAGGTTAGTTTGCATAAGTTGAATCTCACAGGACTTGTAAAGATCAGCGTCAGGCTTCACAGGCTGTCCTGCACTGGTCTCAGGGAGGTCTCTCAAGCAAGTCTCCACAGCGACTACACCAGGGTTGCAGCGGGGATGGCTCTTACTGTGCTGCAGGGCAAGGGCTTTATTATGGAAGCGACTAGACATGACTGAGGGAAGGGAAGGAGCTGCAGGGCAAGGGCTCCATTGGGGGCAATGATTTGGGAAGGTTGCATTGAATCACATGACTGGGGGGATGTGGGCACTAAAGGGCCAACCAACTGAAATGTAACTTCCAAACTGAGGACAGAGCCACAGCTAAGACAGATTAGCAGCTGTTCAGTTCACATGCAGGGAGTCAGCGAAGTGAAGCAATTATGCCCATTCATACAACACTGAGCCCTCAAGGTGGCAGTGATTGTTCATCTAGTTTTAACCCCTCGTGCGCACACTTCAAATCTGCCAGCATCTTATGGAACTGCAGAACTATTGGGCAACTGAAGGAGCTGCAGGACCCCCTTGGAAATGTGATCATGCACCACTCACAGAGGAAAAGCCTCTGGACACTCAAAATTAATCTCATGTAGAATATTCACCCTCATGGTCAGTCCAAACAGTGCAGTCTTGGAGTGCAGGTAAAGATGAGCCCAGTGCCTGAGCTGAAAGTAGAACATTCAGTCAACTGGCCGAAACTGTCAGAAGTTGGTCATGTGGGTAGTGGTGAACGTTCATGCGCACTGGGTGTCATTTCAGGGGTCAGTACTCTCTAGCATACCTAAAGAGGTCTTAAGGCCACAATCGTGGACGATTCCTTGACCAAAACTGAACCGTTGGAAACAAATACTGACTCTTGTGCCTCTCATTGATGCTTCAGTGAGCAGTCCATCAGGAAAATGGAGCCTGGTGTTATCGCTGCCTACATTATTGCTTATCAATAGGACAGAAGGACAAAAATGCCATGAGGCACCTGACTCCCCACAAGATCAAGGGGCAGCAGGTCCTCCTCTAGATGCAAAGATGATCCCCAGAGAGCCATCATTCGTAGGCATCTTGCTAGGCCCAGGGCCTATAGACATTGCTACTGCAGATGAACAAGAATCAGTGTCACCGATGCCTCCACGTGTCAAGGGGCCAGGTGACTCACACTTGCCACATTCTTCAGGATTTGGCACCACAGGGCTTGCAGGACATCCATTGCCTGTGGCAGTGAAAGTCACCACTGCACCCGACTTCTATGGCAGTGGCTCATTCCAGGGCTCTACTGGGACCTCTGTGTATCTCCCGAGCGTCCACCCACAAATGCATCCAGGAGGTTACAGATGCCATTTTTGCAATGGCCCACAGTTTTGTCAACTTCAACAGAGATTAGGTAAGGCAGGACATAGGAATACTGGACTTTGCTGAGCTGATTTCCTCCAGGGGCAGGGCGCCATCAACTGCACTCATGTGACTATAAAAGCTCCCTGGCGACAAATCAACCACAAATGCTACCACTCGCTCAGTATGCAGCTGGTGTGCGACTATAATAAACGCATCATACAGGTTTGCACCAGACACCCAAGAAACGTCCATGACCCGTACATCCTGAGTAGGTCTCAGATCTCTGACATCTTCTAGGGACCACACACGCTGCAGGGTTGGTTCCTCGGAGACAAGGGTTACCCATAAAGGATGTGGCTAATGATGTCCGTGCAGCTACCTCAGACAGCTGCTGAGAAAAGGTATATTGAGGCTCACACCACTACCAGGGCATTGACCATAGGGATACCGAAAATGCACTTCCGATGTCTGGACAGATCTGGCAGAGCACTCGAGGAGACTCCCTAGAGGGTGTCATGCATCATCGTGACTTGCTGCGTGCTACACGACATGGTTCTGCAAAGGGGAGAGGAGTTGGCAGATGACGAGTGGAGGAACTACACATCTCCTCCAATGAGCAGGAGGACCTCGAAGGGGTGATGAGGACCTGGAAGCCAAGGATGCAGGCAAAGTGGCCATTGCACGTGCCAGATGAGGCAGGCATGCTCGTGAGGCCTTCATTGCCAGCAGATTCCAGGAGGAGGATGATGAGATGCACTGAGAATCCCCCCAGCCAATTCTCCTCCATTATTGGCCAGAATGTACATGAGCATTGTTATCCCTCAAATTTCACCCATGAACTTCCAGATAACACTGCAGCATTGCACAGCATGCTCACATTGCCCTGATGTTTTGAAGGATGAGAACGCATTGAGGACATGTGTCCATCACCTGGTGGAGGGCGTCCTGGCATCAGATATCAGAAATTGCTGCCTCTTCACACATACATCCAGCATCCCAGTCGCAACAGCACTCTTCAAGACCCAAGACACTTGGATGATCTTGGGTGGACTAGTGGCTGCATGCCTTCAATCTAGCAAGATGCCTCAAGGAGATCCACCAGAAGCAAGGCACGATGTGTTACCTCGATGGTGAGACAGAAACATAATACTTGGGACAAGGCAGCTGATGATATTCCACTACTGTGACAGCACTTACAGACTACTCAGTCGGTTGTTGGACACTTCCCGAAATGACACTGACATCCAGCAGTTTATGTGGGGGACCCTGAGCTGCTTTGATCCTAACGCTGCAATGGAAGTGGAGCACCTGAGCGTGACAAAGCCAGACACTTGGCTGCATGATACTGAGATACCTCCTCTTACACATAACCAGTGTGCACTCATGACCATGAGAGGGTGAGGACAGAATCTATTTTAGAGTTGAGAAGCAAAAAGGGTATGATCACACTACTGGGAGTATTTTCTAGGCCTCCAAATAGTGAGAGAGAGGTAGAGGAGCAAATCTACAGGGAAATCATAGAGATGTACAAGAACTATAGAGTGGTGCTTTTGGGATAATGTTGGACTAAAGGGTAAAGAGAGGGATGAATTTATGAAATTTGTTCACTAGAGCTTCCTTGACCCGTATGTTCTTCGTCCATCATACAACTTTTTTTGTATTGTTATATTTTCTATCTCCCTTGTCATCCAAGGATTCCTTTCTTTGATTCTCCTGCCTTTCCCTTATGATGGAATAAATAGCTAGCCTGAAACATCTTTTCCTTAAGGATCACCCACAAATGGCTGATCTGGTAGGTAGAGACCTGCTGTGAGCCCCCCTAAAAGTGATGTGGTGCTATCTGTGAAGTCTGGCACTGATGACTGAGTGCTGACTGAAGCAAGATAGGCAAACAAACCTCGAAGTCCCAAGTGAAATGCAGTCCACCAAGTGCATGCCTTATATATGCTGTTGTGAAACACATCGGTGTGTTTTCCCGCCGACATGGGCAGACAATCCAGCTGTGAGGGGTCATCCTCACGTCCGGCAGGCTAGCCTTATAATGATATGCAGATGTATTTCAATGAGGATGCCAATGTCCGATGGCGGGAAACACGGCCCACCATCAACGGACTGAGTGGACAATTGCAAACTGGTTTCACAACGTCATGAAGCGTATTTTTGGCCTTCTTGTCATATTGGCTGCATGTGCCACCAAACACGCCCGACACCAGTGGGCACAGAAAATCTCAGCCCAAGTGTCTGTGGGGGAACTCATGGATAAGAATGATCATCATCATATCACAAGGTTTAGATTAGTAATAGAGAGGAGCAAGATCCAATTTAAAATAGAACTTCTAAATTAGAAGAGGGCTAACTTCAATGGGGAAGGGGGTTGAATATGTGTAAAACAAAATTTGACAGGAAGAACTGTATTGGAACAATGGGTGATCCTTAAGGAAAAGATGTTTCAGGCTAGCTACATTCCATCATAAGGGAAAGGCAGGAGAATCAAAGATTGGATAACAAGGGAGATCGAAAATATAACAATACAGAAAAAGTTGTATGATGCATGTCAGGTGAATTCTTCAATCAAGAACCCCAAATACAATAAGTTGAGAGGAGAAGAGGAAAATTAGACTGGCAAAGAGAGAAAATGAGAACCTAATGGCAGTTAACTTAAAAAGGGAACCAAAAAATCATCTACTGGCATGTAAATAGTGAATGGGAGGTAAGAGATGGAGTGGGGCCTTTTAGGGACAAAGAACGTGTTATTTGTTGAGTGGTGCAAGGCAAGGCTAATATACTTAATGAGTACTTTGTATTGGTATGTACTAAGGAAGTGGATGCTGACAAAATATTAGTAGAAGTGAAGATGGATGGGAGAAGCGGAGCTAATGGATGGGGTGAAAATTGATAGGCAGGATTTATGGGAAAGGCTAAGTTTAGAGTGGATACGTCACCTGGTTCAAATGGCTTACATCCAAGGTTGTGAAGGGAAGTGAATCACCAAATCACAGAATTGTTGCAGTGCAGAAGGAGGCCATTCGGCCCATTTGCCTGCACGAGCTCTCCAAATGAGCATTATGACTTAGTGCCATTCTTCTGCCGTTTTCCCATACCTTTGCACATTGTTTCTATTCAAATAATCATCCAATGCCCTCTTGGATGCCTTGATTGAACCTTCTTCCACCACACTTCCAGGCAGTACATTCCAGACTCAAACCACTCGCTGTGTGAAAAAGTTTTTTCTCACATCACATTTACTTCTTTTGCAAATCACGTTAAATCTGTGCCCTCTGGGACTGTTTTCCATAGGTAAGCTGGCAGTATGAATAAAAAATGTGTTGATGATAAGAAATGTAACCGTGCTATCCTGAATGCCCAGATCTCCTAACTATAGAAACTGTTGTTAAACTCCTGACTGATGAGGTTGCAAGTGATCCCTATCTCCACAGAAATGGTGAGCACCAACTAGCCTGCAATTTTCTGAGCTAAACCTCCTAAATCCAAGTCAATATTGAATGCACTTTCCTTCAGGGACTCCTGCAATATTTTTGCAGCTCTCTTCTTAAGTATCTCCGTTTAACAAAGAAATATATATTCAACTTTAGCCTCATTGGTCAATAATGTAGGGAGAATCATTATGCTCCAATGTGCACAATTAACTCCCTTCAACTGTGATGATTTATTGGTCCTTATTCAGTCATCTTTCTTCTTCTAAGGTTAACAATATGCTTCTTGATACTGGAGTATACACAACTCAATTTATTGATATCCAGCATAGGTAAGCACTCTATACTGTACACAGCTAGGCCTGGGTCAGGGGCTGTTAAAGATTAAAGGAAGGCCCAGATTGTTTTGCTGGGAAGAAGGTGTAAGGTGTTCACACTGGGAGACAATGGCAGCAACATTTGTGTTTACAGTGGTTAGATTGCTAGGGCTGAATTTTCATCTTTCAGGCAGGTAGCAGGAGTTGGGAAAATTCCTTGATCGGCTTGGTCACCTTGGAAGAAAGTGCCAAGAAAGAAGAATTATTGTTGTGCGGGGTGGGTGGGGGGAAGGGTGGTGGTGGGAGGGTGGCTAATGGGTGGTGACAGCAGGCTGCATTTGGGCCAGCGGACCCGGTAAAGGGTTTTTAGGCAGCCACAGGATCTGTTGGGTGCCAAGGTGGGCTAATTAAAAGGCCCACCTCAATGCTGAGGGACTTCATTCCAGTTATAATAAAAAAAAACCTGGATTCGAATCCCACCATGAAAGATGGTGGAATTTGAATTCAATAAATATCTGGAATTAAAAGTCTAATGATGACCATTAAACCATTGCCAATTGTTATAAAAACCCATCGGTTTACTAATTCCCTTTGGGAAGGAAATCTGGCGTCCTTACCTGATCTGGCCTTCGTGTGATTCCAGAATCTTAACTGCCCTTTAAGCAAGGGCAATTAGGGATGGGCAATAAATGCTGGCCTAATCAGTGACGCCCACATCCCATGAACAAATAAAAAAAAATGGCACGTGACTCAAACAGTAGAAAGTACTCACAATATTGCTTGTAGTGCAGCATACTCACTTGGGTGTACGCTGCCAACCTCAGCATCAGCATGGTTTACGTCCTCTCTGGCTGGCTATGTGGCTTTGTTCTCAAAGTCCGTGAGAACCTTGATCTCAGGAACTCCAATGCCGCTTTGGGACCTCCCTATTGTAAGCATGAAGACAGTGAGAATGTAAGCAAGCCGCATGTGAGGGCAGATGATAAGGATGCTTGGCATGTGTGGGTGGCAAGTGGAGATCTGGACAAGATTAGGCTGCAAGCTCCAGAGGAGATGCAGCCAGCTGGAGATGTTACATTGTGAGAGTGAATGGTGATGTCCCTGGAGATGGCAGCGAGCAAGATCCTTGTGAATGTGAGAGTTGAGAGTGATGAGATGGTTGACTTACAGATCATTCATCCTCTTCCTGCACTGGGTGGCTGATCTCTTCTGTAGGGTGTTTGCACTGACTACTGCTGTGACCTCCTCCCAAGTCAGATTGATCACCTTGACAGAACTCCTGCGGGCAGAGCGGGGTTAGAGAACATTGCATTGGACCTCGACTGCCTTCAACAGGCACCCCAGTGAGGTGTCACTGAATTTGGGCACAGCATGCTTTCTGTCTTTGGAAGGCTTTTCTTCCGTGAAGATCTCCTAAGCTACAGAGAGTGTGAACACTGTGAAGGGATAGAGTTTAAATGTGGCACCCAGAGTTAAGGAGCACTGAGGTCGTGGCAGGACGGGCAGATCCAGTGCTGCCCACCAGCGATACAGCTTGATCCCTGTGCATGAATATTTAATGGTGTTTGAAGTGCATGATATGGCTGGAAAGCCCACCATTGCAGCTGGTGGGTTGAATGCCATCTTTTATGCCCACTACCGAACTTCATGCTTTTCAGGGAAAATCCCAGCCATTGTTACAAGGTGAGCAAGGTTGGGAAATAAATATTCCAGGACACATAACATTTCAAAAAGATAGATGGAATGGAAAAGTAGGAGGAGTTGCCCTGATAATAAAGGATAACATAAGGACCTCTAAAGCAGTAATCTCAGAATTACTATCAGACCCACGTGCAAGTGAGTATAGAAATAGGAGAATTGAGTGATTGAACATATGGTTGGAAAGCTGATGTGGGAGGAAGGCCATCTGATTTATGAAGCATTGGGACTGGTTCTAGGGAAGGTAGGACCTGTACAAGCAGGACATTCTACACCTGAACAGAACAGGGACAAATATCCTCACAGGGAGATTTGCTAGTGATATTGGAGGGGTTTTAAACTAGATTGGTAGGGCACTGGGAACCTGAGGGCAAGTTCAGACAGGGAACAGGAGACAGAGGATTAGTGAGGGTCTCTGAAAGGCAGAAGCCCAGGTTGAAAAGTGTCCAACACAGGAATTTGGCAATGTTAAAAGGTAATGTAAATACAAGGATTTTAGCAAATAAAGCCAATGGCAGCATTATATCATTGTTATCATGAAAACTTGGCTTAAAGAAGGGCAAAAATTGGCAGCTCAACCTCTCTGGATATAGAGTTTACAAGCAGGATAGAGAGGGGGATAAAAAAAGTGGGGGTGTAGCATTATTGGTTGAAGAATCAATTACTGCTGTGAGGAGGGACGATATGCTAATTGAAGCACTGAATGAGACCATATAGGTTAAGCTCAGAAATAAAGAAGGGGCAACCACATTGCAAGGAGTGTACTATAGACCCCCAAACAGTGGAAGGGAGTTAGAACAGCCAATACATAGGTGAATTTCTGACTGCAAAAACAATAGGGCAGTAATCGCTGGGGACTTCAACTACCCTAATAGCATTTGGGGCATGAACAGTGCAAGGAGCACAGAGGGCAAAAAATTCTTGAACTGCATTCAAGAGAACTTTTTCAGCCAGCGGGTAACAAATCCAACAAGAGGGGGCACAATTTTATACTTAGTCTTAGGAAATGAAGCTGGGCAGTGGGGGACCATTTTGGAGATAGTGACCATAATACGTTAGATTTAGCATCATTATGGAAAAAAACAAAGATAGAATGTGTATAAAAGTACTAAATTGGGGGAAGACAAACTTTATGAAGCTGAGAGGTGAACTGGCAAAAGTGGACTGGAAACAGCTACTGGAAGAGAAAATGGTGTCGAGTCAGTGAGAGGCTTTCAAAAGTGAGATTCTATGGGTACTTGTGTAGACATATCTCCACAAAGAAAAAGGGTTGTACTGTCAAAAGTAAAGCCCTGGTTATCCAGAAGCATACAGGGTAACATAAAGCAGAAGAAGAAAGCTTGTGACAATCACAAAAAGCTTAATACTGTAAAAGCTAAGAGGGGTATAAAAAGTACAGGGGTGACATAAAAAAGGAAATTAGGATAGCAAAGAGAGGATATGAAAACACATTGGCAGGTAAAATCAAAGAAAACCCAGAGATATTTTACCAGTACATTAAGAGCAAGAGAATAAATAAGGAAAAGGTACGGCCTATCAGGGATGTATATGGTAACTTGTGCATTGATGCTGAAGATGTGAGCAGGGTTCTCAATGAGTACTTTGTCTCTGTCTTCACTAAGGGGAGGAATGATGCAGATGTTCTAGTTAAAGAGGAAGTGTGTGAAATATTAGATACAATAAGCATAATGAGAGAGGAAGTCCTGGAGAGACTGGCATCCTTGAAGTTGGATAGATCGCCAGGGCTGCATGGATTGCAGCCCAGGTTGTTAAAGGAAGCCAGGGAAGAAATAGCAGATGCTCTGAGAATCATTTTCCAATCCTCAATGGATACATGCGAGGTACCAGAGGATTGGACATCTGCGAACATTGTACCATTATTTAAAAAGGGTGTGAGGATAGGCCAGAAAATTATAAGCCAGTCAATCTGACTTCGGTGGTGGACAAATTATTGGAATCAATTCTGAGAGACAGGATAAACTGTCGCCTAGAAAGGCATGGATTGATCAGGGATAGTCAGCGTGGTCTTATTAGGAGAAGATTATGACTAAAATTTTACATTTGGCGTGTGGGGGCGGTCCCGACACTCCAGAACGTAAAATGACACATGATGATGTGTCCCGACTTCACTGCGCATCACTGCGATTTTTCGATAGGCAGGCATGCTATGAGTTTGAAGAAGCGCCCACCATTAATTAACAGGCCTGTTATGGCCCTTAAGGCACCAATTGAATTTGATTTTGCGCAGCCTGTGCAAGTTTCAGGGCATCGCATGGACGCAACGGGCAAGTGGGTAGGCCACATTTTCAAAATTCTCATCCATGGGCGGGATAAGAGGGGTGAGTGGGCTCGCTAATGCGAGTTGTTAGTACTTTAGATCATAACTCACTGCTACTTACTTGTGAACAGAACAACTTCACTTTGTTTCAGAGCTGCTTTGACAGAAATAACAGGCTTCAGTTCAGGACTCCAGAGGTGTCATAACACTTGGGGCTTTGCTGGTATCAGACAGCCTTCCCTTGCACTGGGAATGGGGACTGTGGTCTCTGCTGGAGGCACCTCCTCTGAGGAGGAAGAGAGGGCCAGAAGGCCGTGGAAGCTAGGTGTCCCTATTCAGCCTCCAGGGGAGCGACCTGTGGGAGGAGAGGCGCAGGCACAAGGGGTGCAGGGCCAACAGGAAGTCCAAGATGGAAAGGGCCACAGAAGACGCCACTATCCTGCTGCCAGGGTTTACAGGCAGCGATGCAGCAATCTCAATATGTCTGAGGTGCAATGCCGAAGGAGGCTCCACCCCTCAGGGAGACATTGACCTCTATCTGTCAGATTATCGGCCCTGAGATCAGCTCCAACTGTGTGGGTGGACACCCCATGCCAGTGTCACTGAAGGTCACAGTGGCACTCAACTTCTATGCCTCCGGCTCTTTCCAAGGGTCAGTGGGTGATCTTTGTGGAGTCTCCCAATCAACTGTCCACAGTTGTGTCAAGCTGGTGGCAGAAGCTCTGTTCAGGCGTGCGTTGACTTTCATTCACTACCACACAGACAGGGCCAGCCAGCCAGAGCGAGCCAGAGGCTTTGCAACGATTGCTGTGTTGCCCCGTATCCCAGGTGCAATCGACTGCACACATCTGGCCATCAAGGTGCCAGCGGGTGAGCCGGATGCCTTCGTCAACAGAAAGGGATTCCACTCCATGAACATGCAGATAGCATGTGACCATGGGATGCAGATTCTGCAAGTCTGTGCATGATACCCAGGCAGCTCCCATTACGCATATATCCTGAGACACTCCCAGGCACTGAGGCTTTTCAGTGTTCCAGCCCAGCTAAATGGATGGCTGCTGGGCGACAAGGTCCATCCCCTCAAAAGGTGGCTCATGACGCCTCTTCGCCATCCAAGAACAGAGACCGAGCAGCGGTAGAATAGGAGCCATGCCACAAGGGCGGTGGTAGAGAGAACGCTCCTGGACTGTTCAGGAGGTGCACTGCCAAATCCCCCAGATCATGTGTCACTGATAGTGGTTGCATTCTGCGCTCTCCACAATCTGGTGCTGCAAGGGTGGCCGGGGGTGGGGGGGGGGGGGGGCTGCGCGCAGTGGAGGAAGAAGATGTTGATGCAACTGCACTGGCAGCAGACGATGAGTCTAGAAGTGAGTCCGAGGCGAGCACGCTCAGGAGAATGCTGAGGGGATAGACCCTGACTTTGGCAACCTCCAGGGAGGCAGGGACACCCGGGAGGCTTTGATCTAACGCTCCTTCAGCTAGCCTACCAAAGTTGAACCACCATCACATGCCAGGGCCGCAGGCTCCATACACGATACCTGACAGGAACACTTGCTTGGTGAACAACATGCACTATGTGCCATTTCAATAAAGCTCAATGACAAACAAGTCATTCATAACTCATAACATAATGGGTTACCCTTTACTTGCAGAAGTAATGAACCTCCCAGAGGCTTGTTGAAAACAAACACATTTACTGGTGTGGTGCCTGACATACATAAATCAAATTAAATGGAAAGGTGTTCTCCATCACACCTACTTATAAATAACTTAAAATGGAGCAAACAAATAGCACCAATGATAAGCCTGCATTGTGCCTAAGGTGCTTTATGTTTGCATTTATGGGGGCTACGTATTGGTGCTCCCCTCTCACTGGCACCAGCATTGGAGACAGCCTGCTCACTCTGCTGCCCTGTTGGCCTTGATGACCTTGGCGGGCGTCCTCTGGCCCATGGAGCCTGTTCTGGCTCTGCCTAGAAGGGAGCAGCCAATTCCACAGCTGGCATCTCCCCAGTCACCGCAGCCTCATCAGATCCCACGGTCACTAACGGGGGGCGGAGGAGCTGCTGCTCTCATTCTGAGAGGAGCCCACAGAGACGACCAGCAGCTTGAACGCCAACGTCAGATCACTTTGGACCTCCCTGCTCACCACTGATGGATGAGTACCTAGCTGGGATACTGGGTGCCCAATCCATCTCTCCTACTGACAATTACCACCTGAGGTCATTGCCAGTGTGAGGGCTTGTAGGCCCGATCGCATCCCCAGGAATCACTGATTGAGCGCCTGGAGCAGCCTCTCCATGAGTCACCACTCTCTCGATGGAGGAGGCAGGGTGTTCGGCCATGAGGGTTATCGCATTGCTCATGCTCTACATGGACTCCTCCACAACGGAGGCCATGGGACACATTCCCTCATGTATCTCCACCAGATCCTCCTGCACACTTTGCTGCACTTCCAGCATTTGCTGCCTCAGGGATGACTCCAGAGGCACATCATCAGCCACCGACTGAGCATGTTCCTGGTCCCCAGCAGTCCTCCGACTGCCAGCGCCCTGGGCACTCTGTCTCCACCTGCACCTCAAGTGAGTGTGAAGTAGCCTCACCATTGTGCACCAAGATACTAGCCAACAATCTAAAGCTCACTGAGGTGCTGGTATCTGAGCTGGTGCCTGCCTGGTTGAGAGGGTGTGACACTGGTGCATTTATATCCTCTGTGTCCTCTGGAATGAGCGGCAGTCCTTCAGGCTCCTGAACCCGACAGTCTTCTGGTGAGCCTGAAAGGAAGAACAAGGACATGTCATTAGTTGAAGTTGTTACACTGTTACTGTGCATGCCTGGCATCCAGATCAGGGTGCCCTTGTCTTTCCATTATCAATGGGGAATCCATGTTTGAGGCTCACATCAATATACAGACAACATTGGAATAGTTGCTATGACAGACATTCTGACCTCAGTGCACTGCACTATTACCTTCCTCAACCTCACTGCGGCAGGTTGACCTAGGCGCATGGTGCCTCTCCAGCTCCAGTGCCTCCTGCTCGTATCTGGACAGGATTAGCAGGTGGGGCGTTCCTCCTCCAGTCCACAACCTCTCAGTGAGAGGTTCTCCTGAAAGGAGAGAGGAGCATTGATTAGTCCACCCTGTACTTGCATCGCCATTGCAGCCTGGCCAACCCCACCTGAGGAATACCTCACAGGGCTCAGCCGATTCGTGACCCTGAAGCCGCAAGACACTCATTCCAAGCAGCTAGGGCTCACCCCATTGCCCAGATTTTGCCTCATTGACATTTTCCACTCACACTCTAAGACATCTGAGGTCCGGGGTGGGGAGGGTGGAGGGAACCACTCCTAACTGCAGTGCTAAGTGACCCATGCCAACACAATACTCACCCTTCCCAATCGCAGGTCATTGAAGCGCTTGCGGCACTGCATGCATGTGTGCCTTACCACATCATGGGAGCTGACCCTGGATGCCACCTCCTGCCAGGCATTTTTGGTGAGATGGGAGGGCCTTTTCCTCCTGTCTCTTGAGTCGAGGATATCCTGGCATGCTGCCACCTCCTCCAGGAACGCAGCAAGACACTCGCCAGAAAACCGTGGGGCTGACTGCCCCGCCAACCTGCCCTCCCACCTGCCTTGTTCTGTACAATGTTCTGCATGACAACGGTACTCCAAGTCAATGGCAGCTTTCGTCTGGCTGCCTGCACCGTATTTGGATTGGTTGCCGGGTTGCCATTGGACCCGGCGGACATTGAGCGCCTGCCCCAACTCGCCCCTTCACGCTGATGCCAGAATCATGTATCACGCTGGGTGGGCCTTAATTGGCTCTCCCCCTCCCCACCCCTGTAAAATGATGGTGCGGACCCGATTGCTCACCTGCTCCCGCTGAGCCCACCCGTCGCGGGAAAAATTCAGGCCCATGTCTTACTAACTTGATAGAATTTTTTGAGAAAATAACAAGAAGGATTGATGAGGGTAGTACAGTGGATGTTTTACTTCACCTTTGTACTTTCTATACTCCTCTAGGCTTTCTATAGCATTAAGTCTTTTGAGGCTGTCATAAGCATTCTTTTTCTGCTTTATCTCAGTCTGTATTCTTCTGGATAACCAGGGGGCTCTGGATTTGGCAGTACCACCCTTTTTCTTTGTGGGGATATGTCTACACTGTGCCCGTAAAATCTCACCTTTGAATGCCTCCCACTGATTTGACACAGTTTTTCCTTCTAATAGCTGTATCCAGTCCGCTTTCATCAGCTCACCTTTCAGCTTTGTAAAATTTGTCTTCCCCCAACTTAGAACTTTTACTCCTGTTCTATCTTTGTCCTTTTCCATAAAGATGCTACATCCGACTATATTATATCACTACCTCCAAAATGGTCCCCCACTGCTACTTCATCCACTTGCTCAGCTTCATTTCCTCAGACTAAACCTAGAATTGCGCCCCCTCTCGTTGGGCTTGTTATGTGCTGGCTAAAAAAGTTTCCTTGAATGCAGTTGAAGTTTTGTGCCCTCTGTGCCCTTCACGCTGTTCGTATCCCAATTGATATTAGGGCAGTTGAAGTTCCCAATTACTGCCCTATTGTTTTTGCACTCAGAAACCTGTCTACATATTTGCTCTTCTAGCTCCCTTGGGGGTCTATGGTACACTGCTAGCTGTGTGGTTACCCTTTTTTTTATTTCTGAGCACAACCCATATGGTTTTATTTGATGCTTCATTTAGTATATATCATCCCTCCTCACAGCTGTAATTGATTCTTTAACCAATAATGCTACACCCCCACCTTTTTTTATCACCCTCCCTATCCTACCTGAAAACTATATCTGGGGATGCTGAGCTGCCATTTTTGCCCCTCCTTAAGCTAAGTCTCCATTATAGTGATGATATCATGCTGCCCTGTGTCTCTGTGCCCCCAGCTTATTGGCTTTATTTACTATGTTCCTTGCATTTACATATATACCTTCTAACACTGCCAAATTCCTGTGCTGCTTCTGTCTTTCAGACTCACTCACTAATTCTCCATTTCCTGTTCCCTGCTTTGAATTTGCCCTCAGGTTCCCTTCTCCCTACCAATCTAGTTTAGCCGCACCCCCCCACCCCTCCCCAACCCCCGACCCCCACCGCCCCACCTCCCAAACAGCATCACTAGCAAATCTCCCTGAGAGGGTACTGGTCCCAGTCCTGTTCAGGCGTAGACCGTCTGGATTGTACAGATCCCAACTTCCCTAGAACAGGCCCCAATGCCTCAGAAACCTGATGCCCTCCGTCCTACACCAGCTTTCCAACCACATGTTTATTTGCTCAATTCCCCTATTTCTATACTTACTTGCATATGGGACTTGGAGTAATCCTGAGATTACTGCTTTGGAGGTCCTTCCTAGCTCCCTAAAGTCTGCTTTCAGGACCTCATCCCCTTTCCTACCTATTTCTTACTTGTTTCTTACTTAAATGGAAGTACCCCCCTTTTTAAAAAAGAATATGCTTTTCTAATTCTCAGCTACTTGATGACACCCCCTAACAGCAGTTTCTCACCAACCAATTAACTTATGTTTCTCCTGTGATGTTAGGTGCTGACTGCCTGGCTCAGGGTCCTCCTATCGCACTCTTCTCTAGGTGCTACTGACTGCTTGTCCCAGGGTCCTCCTCTCACACTCTCCTCCAGGTGCTGCTGATTGCCTGGCTCGGGGTCCTTCTCATGCACTCTCCTCTCCTGAAGTCACATGTAGGCCAGACCAGCAGATCCCCTTACCTAAAGGACACTAGTGAACCAGATGGGTTTTTATGACAATTCACAATGATTTCATGGTCACCATTACTGAGCTTTTCAATTTCAGATTTATTAATAGAATTTAAATTCCACCAGCTACCATGGTGGGATTTAAACCCTTGTCCCCAGAACATTAGCTTGGGCCTCTAGATTACTGGACAGGTGATGTTACCATTATGTCACTGTCTCCCCTTGCACAACAAGGCAGATTTACTTACTGATCTCATAGTAAAAGAACCTTTGGGAGAAATGATCATACTACAATTGAATTCCATATTAAGTTTGAAAGTGAGACACTTCAGTCCCAAACAGGAATCTTAAACAAAGCCAATTATGTAGGTATGAGGGCAGAACTGGTGAAGGTTGATTGGGTAAAAAGACTTAAAGATATGTTGTTAAAAAACAGTTGGAAACATTTAAAGAAACAATTCAAAATGTTCAACAAAAATACATTCCATAAAAAACAATAACAGCAAGAAAGATCCATCTGTGGCTTACGAGTGAAGTCAAAGATGGTTTTAGATTTAAAAGATGAGGCTCATAATGTTGAAAACAATTGTATTAAGCCTGAGGATTTGAAATATTTTAGAAACCAGCAGAGGGCAACCACAAAGTTAATAAAAAGGGAGAAAATAGAAAATGAGAGTAAATGAGTGAGGAATATAAAAACAGGTTGTCAGAGCTTTTACAAGTATATAAAAAGGAGAGTAGCTAAAGTAAATGTTAATTCCCTAGAGGCAAAGACAGGAGAAATTATCATGGGGAATAAGGAAATGGCTGAGACAATATTCAGAAAGACTTGGGTGTACTCTTACAAGGAACACTGTTACAATTGTGAGGTTTTAGAAAATGGTTATGTTTTGGGACTGTGGTTTTATTTTTTTAAAATATTCATTCATGGGATGTGGGCATCACTGGCTGGGCCAGCATTTATTGCCCATCCCTAACTGCCCTTGAGAAGGTGGTGGTGAGCTGCCTTCTTGAACCACTGCAGTCCATGCAGTGTAGGTATACCCACAGTGCTGTTAGAGAGGGAGTTCCAGGATTTTGACCGAACAACAGTGAACAAACGGCAATATATTTCCAAGTGAGGATGGTGAGTGGCTTGGAGAGGAATTTCCAGGTGTTGGACTTCCCCATCAGTCTGCTGCACTTTAGGGTAAGATGGAGGAATAAGGGGGTCATGTAACTTGATCAGAATTCTGCTGATAGTAAACTTGGGTTGTTTGATTGTTAAAGATTAAAGTCATCCAGATTGCTTCACTGGGTAGAAGGTAATCATATTCAGAATTGTAGACAATGGCAGAAGCATTTGTGCTGGCAGTAGACAGACTGTTAGTTTCCATCAGGTTTTGTAAATGGTTATCCTTTAACTGTCTATTTAGTTTTAAGATTTAATGGAGTTGGGAAGCTAAAGGATAGCTAATTAGCATTTCTAGCTGGATGCCATTCCTATGTGGTGGGAACAGTCCAAAGGAAGCCATTTGTAGGATCTGGTTAGAGGCTTTCCAAAAAGTTATCCCTAAGACTCACAGAGAATTCAGTTTTCCAAAGTCCATGAGAGAGAGGGAACAGATAGAGAGAGAGCCAGACCCTATGGTTCACTGAGCAGGAATGCAGGTGGGAGCTCACACTTGGGTTGAAAAGACCAAATTTGCAAACATTTAAAACAAGACTGGAACATTCGCCTGACTTGAACTAGAGAGAGAATCCCCATGAAAACTCTCACTGTGAAAGACAGTTCTGGGGTTAAAAGTTATCGGGATAGGATAGGAAGAGAATGGAAATAAACCCTTGGGAGTTAAGAATCACTTTAGACTGGTTCTGAGAGAATGAATGGCTGCATGAGGGCAATGTAAAGAATAGCCATTAAGTGGGATTTCAGTAGTGCTAAATGTGAAAAGGGAAAATTCTGTTCTGTAATTTAAAATATAAGTTGCCTCCAAAAATAGTGTTAAGTAAATATAATAAAAGCAAAATACTGTGGATGCTGAAAATCTGAAATAAAAAAAGAAGCTGAAGATGAATCATACGGACTCGAAATGTTACCTCTGTTTCTCTCTCCAAAGATGTGCCAGACATGCTGAGTTTTTCTTGCATTCTTAGTTCAGTGTTCAGTCATGTTGCTTTTGGTTGTTTGTTACAATAAAAATCTTAAAACGTGAAATCTTGTTGTGTCAACCTTCTAGCTATTCACTGAAATTTGAATTTCTTTTCATAAGCTATTGGTCTGTAAGGACATCATAATAACACAGAACGTTAGCATGTAGGTAGAGCAAGTAATTAGATGGGTAAATGATATTTTAGCCTTTATTGAAAGGGGATTGAAGTACAAGAATAAGGAAATCTTGCTACAATTATGTAGGGCTTTGGTGAGACCTTACCTGAAATACTGTACACAATTCTGGTCTTCATATCTAAGGAAGGAATCACTTGCCTTAGCCCCAGTTAAGTGAAGGTTCTCCAGTTTGGTTCATAGGATGAGAGGGTTGTCCTATGATGAAACATTGCGTAAATTGGGCCTGTAGTCTTAAATTTAAAAGAATGAGAGGTGATCAAATTGCAACGTCCAATGTTCTGAAGGGGTTTTACAGGGTAGATCCTGGCTGGGATCCCCTGACTAGGAATCAAGAACATGGGGGCACAGCCTCAGGACAACGTGTTGATAATTTAGGACTAGGATGAGGAAAAAATTCTTCACTCAGAGTTATGAATCTTTGGAATTGTCTATTCCAGAGCATTATGTCTACTCCCTTGTTGAGTATATTTAAGGTTGAGATTGATGGATTTTGGCCTTGCAGGAAATTGAGGGTTATGGGGAGCAGGCAGGAAAGTTCAGTTGAGGTAGAAGATTAGCAACAATCTTATTGAATGGCAGAGTAGGCTTGAGGGCTGAATAGTCTACTCCTGCGTATATTTCTTGTTTTTATGGCTAGTGATTTGTATCACACAGGAGCATGATCATTAATATGAGCCATTAGGTCTGTCTAAAACATTAAATATTTGATAGAAATTTACTCATGCATCTGTACAGTTATGCAAGAACATTTCCTGGCACTTCAGTCTACCATACTTCTCTGTCTGATTGGAATATCAATCCTGAATTCCCAGTTTTCAATGTCCAAGAGACTCTTTTGCCCAGTTTCAACGTACTGAGAGATCAGGTAGAGAAAGCAGGGTTTCCAAGACGGCCACTTTCAGCTCTACCCCTAAATGGATCACACAAAGAGTAGAAGAAATCTGGAACTCTGTCCTCAAAAGGCTTTAGGTGCTGTAGGATAATTGGAGTTATAAAAACTGAAGTAGTTAGGTTTTTGTTAGGTGAGGGATGAAGGGATTGTGAGTGAATGTGCATAAATGGAGTGTTGAGGCACAGGTTAGCCACGATTTAATTAAATGATGGAGCATGCTCAAGGGGTTGAACGGCCAAATCCTGGTCCTAATTTACCTACCAGTGGGCATGTCGAGCAATAGCTGAAGAAAGTACGTAAGTCTCTCAAGGGAGCAACATTTTTTGTCCACCCAGTCTCCCTGTACAAGTGATGGTAAATGTGGGCAGCACCAACTAACAACAGCAGCAGCAATCAAGATGGAATCTGCAGCCACTGATATCTTCCATAGGAAAATTAATGCGAAGTTACATGTTAGGATTTAGAAACATGGAAAATAGAGAGGGCCATTCAGCACTTTAAGCGTGTTCTACCATTCAGGAAAATTATGGCTGATCTATGATTACTTGGCTAAATACCTTTGATTAACCAAAATTTATTAGTCTAAGGTGTAGAATTAACAAATGACCTAGTCTAAATTGCCATTTGTGAAAGTGAGTATCAAGCTTTGTATGTGAAAGTATTTCTTAAATTCACTCTTGAAAGGCCTGACTCTAATTTTTAGATTATGCCCCCTCATCCTAGACTCACCAACTAGTGGAACTAGTTTCTCTTTATTTATACTATCAATTCTCCTTAACATTTTCAAAGCTTCATTCAAATGACCATCTGAATTCAAGGGAATACAACCCTAGCTTATGTAATTTCACCTTGTAAATTAACCTTTATGGAGTCCAGGTATCATTCTGATAAATCTACGCTCTACTGGGGCCAGTAGCGTTGCTGGATGATTTCTGTACTAATGTTCTGAAGAGAGTTCAAACCCTGCTACACCAGGTATTGAATTTAATTAAATTAATTAAATAAATAGGGAATAAAAAGCTAGTCTCCGTAATGACCATGAAACTACTGGATTGCCATTACAATTTATCTGGTCCACAAATGCTTTTTCAGTGAAGGAAACCTGGTATAATTACGTGGTCTGGCCTATATGTGACACCATATCCACAGCAGCGTGGTTGATTCTTAACTGCCCTCTGAAATGGCCTAGCAAGCCATTCAATGAATTAAACCACAACAATAAAGCCTATTAAGAATGTAACCATGTGAAATGCCCAGCCTCGACCTAGCACCGATAGAACAGATAAACCCAGCCCCAGTCGACCCTGCAAAGTCCTCATTAACATCTGGGGACTTGTCCCAACGACTAATCAGTCAAGCAGCCTAACATAATCATGCCCACAGAATCATATCTTCCTGCCAGTGTCCCTCACTCCTCCCAACACCATTTCTGGGCATGAATTGTCATCACCGGCAGTCCCCACTGGAGGTAGTGGCATAGCGGTATACAGTTGGAAAGGACTGGGAGTCCTCAAAATTGATCCTTGGTCCCACTGAACTCTCATGGTATCAGGTCAAGCATGGGGAAGGGACCCTTTTGCTGATTACTATATACAACCTCTCTCTGCTGATGAATCAACACTCAATGTTGAACATTACTTGGCAGATGAACTGAGGGTGGCAAAAACACAGAATATACTCTTGGTGTCCATCACCAATAGGTGCTCAGAAGAACCATTTCTGGTGGAACTGGCCGAGTCCTCAAGCACATATTTGACAGATTAGGCCTGTGGCAAGTGGTGAAAGCCAACAGAAGGGCAAAATCTACTTGACCTCATGCTCACCAATCTATTTGTTACAAATGTATCTGTCCATGATTGTATTAGTAAGAGTGACCATCACACAATCCTTGTGGAGAAATGTCCTGCCTTCACACTGAGGAGACCCTCCAACTTTTGTGCAGCACTACCACCATGCTAAATAGGATAGATTCAGAACAAATCTAGCAGCTCAAGACTGGGTATCCATGAGGAGCTTTGGGTCATCAGAATTGAAGGGTTCTCAAAATTCCCACACTTTTCATATCATCAACAAGGATATGACTTTTGGACTTTTAAACTGCTGAGTTAAGTGTAAAACCCTGCATACAGGAGGCTAGGCCCATGAAGGCCTGGAACTGGACATGCCTGGGCTTTCTTGAGTGCAGTGTGTCTTTCTTTGCCTGAAACCAGACAATGAGAGGAGACAGAATACGCATTCTTCCCTTTGAAACAATCAAACCAGAGAAAGACTTCGTGTTACATGAAACAAAAAGCCCATCAAAATCTTGCATAAATAATCGTTACTAACTACTAATGCAGAAAGGCACAATCAATGCAATTATGCGAACCCATCAATACTCCACACATACAATGGCTTTCAGTTCAAACCTAGTTACGGGGGCAGGAAGACAATGGTAAATATCATGCAAGTCCATTAGCAACAATCACCGGGGAAAGCCCACCAAAATCAAACAAAGAACTAACCTTGATTTGGCTTCCGATAAGAAACTCGAAAGACAATATAACTGGCCAGTCAGTTACGAAGGAGAAAGAGAGAAATCAGCTAGCAGGAGGGTGGCCAGTTTTGAAACGGTTGAAACAGAGTTTAAGCAAGAAGATCTAGAGGTCTGCAGGCCCGCAGGCAACATCACGGCGAGGGGCACGGGGTGGCAGGCTCAACCGAAGACAACAAGGCCACAACCGAAGCCTTCCACGAAGATCGACCACCCACAACCGCATCCTCCACTCAACTGAAGAATCTTCGCAGATTCCACAGACCAGGACCACGTGGGGACGGCAGGCCCCAAAGGACACAAAGAGCGTGCCCCAAAACTGCAACCAGCTTACCTGGATTTCGAACTGTCAAGGAGCCCTGGGTTGGCGAGCATGATCCCTGACCTCTCCTAGTTCAATATAGTTAGGTTTTGGGGTGGGACAAGGGTAAGGGGATTAGTAGTGTGATTTTCCCTCATTATGCCATGTGTTCCCCATTCTTAACTAAGTGTACTTTGTAAGTCTGTATAATATCAGTGTAATCCCACTGTTAGAAGTTCATTTGTGCCTTCAGTAAACTCAGTTTTTTTTCTTGCACCAAAACAGTTGTCTGCTGCACTTTGTCACAGCCCCCAAATAAGTCCAAGGTCTAGAACCCAGAGAGTGGGAGCGATTCGAACTACTCAGAAGTCAGAGGTGGTGCTGACACACCCACCACCGCCCCTACAGAATTATATTTCATCACAATCTGTAATCTCATGGTTCAGCATTTCCCTCACTCTACTATTACCATTAAACCAGAAGACCAACACTGTTTCAATGAGGTGTGTACATGTGTATCATGCCATAAGCAGCATCCCATATACCTAAAAATAAGGTGTCCATCTGGAGAAGCTACTACATGCAAGCTAAACAGCAGGAGCAGCATGCTATTGACAGAGCTAACTGATCATACTGCCAGTTGATCAGATCAAATGCTCTGCCACAACCAGTCATGAATGCTGGTGGCCAATTAAACAACTAATGGGAAGAAGAGGCTACTCAAACATCCTGATCTTCAATGATGACGGAGCGCAGTTCTAGCTTAATTGACATACAGTACTGGATGAGCAGAAATTTCAAACAATTAAATATGAAGAAGACTGAAGTCTTTGTCTTTGGTCCATGCTCCAAACTCTGATTCCTAGCTTGCGGCTCCATCCCTCTCCTTCGTAATTGTCTGAGACTAAGCCAGACTATTCAGAACCTTGGTTGTCCCACTGGCAGGACAGAGTCAGCAGAGGGAGTGGCATACTGATATACAGTAGGGAGGGAGTTGCCATGGGAGTCCTCAACATTGACTCTGGACCTCATGAAATCTCATGACATCAGGTCAAACATGGACAAGGAAATCTCTTGCTAATTACCACCTACTGTCCTTCGTCATCTGATGAATAACTCCTCCATGTTGAACACTACTTAGATGAAGCGCTAAGGGTAGCAAGAGCGTAGTCTGATTGGGGACTTCAATGCCCATCAATAAAAGTAGCTCAGTAGTGCCACGACTGATCAAGCTGCCTGAATCTTGAAGGATTGGGCTGTTGCAGGTGGCGAGGGAACCAACAAGAGGAAAAAACCTATTTGACCTTGCCCTCACCAATTTACCTGGCCATGACAGTATAGGTAGGAGTGACCACTGCACAGCCCTTGCAGAGACTAAATCCTGTCTTCGCACTGAGGATACCATCCATTGTGTTGTGTGGCACCACCACTGTGCCAAATGGAATAGATTCAGAACAGATTTAGTAGCTCAAATCTGGGCATCCATGAGCTACTGTGGGCCATCAGCAGCAGCATGGCCTGGCATTACCATCAAGCCAAGGATCAACCTGGTTCAATGAGGAGTGTAGGAGAGCATGCCAAGAGCAGCACCAGTCGTCTTTACAAATAAGGTGCTAACTTGGTGAAGCTACAACACAAGATTATGTTCATGCCAAAGAGCAGGAGTGGCATGCAATAGACAGAGCTGAGCAATGCCACAATCGACAAATCAGATCAAAGTCCTGCCACATCCAATCATGAATGGTGATAATTAAACAACTAGAAGAGGAGGCTCTACAAATATCCGTATTGTTATGAAGATGTAATATCTAAAATATTACTTTAGAATGTCATCGGCTGGACACATATATATATATATATATTATATTATACATATAGATATGTGTTGAACTTTTTGAAAAGAACACTTTTGCTAACAAAGGACAATGGCCTACAGCAGCTGCTATGTTGCATTTACGATAATACAAGCTGCTTTATGGAGACAAGGAGTCTATGGAGATCTCAGAGACAGTGGCTAAGATAGCACAGATTGAAACTATAGAGACATCATGTGACCCAGCTCTTTAGTGTAAAAAGATACTGGATTTGAACTAACAGAGAGTCTGCCACAGGGACAGAAGAGACAGCAGCCTTACCCCCTCTCTCTTCCTCTGAAACCTCTCTCATCAAAGCTGAGCTGCTTGTGATTTGTAAACCCAAATTCTGCAAACTGAGAGTTCTTAAAGGAGGATTCCGAATAAATGCCACTGTCTCCAAGCAAAAAGAGAACCAAACAGCCACGACTGCAGAATGACTGCTCCAGTGAGAAACCCAAGTATTAACAGTTACAGTAGAAAGTGACTCTTCAGCTGCAAACAATCTTCAGGACAATTTATGAATAATTTTTTTCTCTGACTTTACTTTTTACCTGGCCAAGTTTTAAGATCTGATACTCTGCAGAGCTTTATGTCTATTTTGCACTCTTGGGTGGGGGAGGGGTGGGGAGCAGATGGGTGGAATTGTGTGTGTGGCTTTTTGGCATTAGTGGGTAGTTGATCATATTTTTATACTTTAAGCCATCGTTAATAATTTCTGCACCTTAACCTCAGTGAGTTTTAACAAATAAGGGAGAGAAATTTTCCTATGTTCCCGGGTGGGCCGGTTGGGAGTAGGTGCAGACGGGCGCATAGCTGATAGCTGCCCGTGATTGGGTCCACACCGCCATTTTACGTGGGCAGGCCAATTAAGGCCCGCCCAGTGTAATGCGCAACTCTCGAGGATAGTGGGAATGGGCAGGAGTGTCATGACATCCGGGTCCAGTTTCAATGAAGCACTGGCAGCCTTGGAAAGGCTGATCACAATGGCTAGTAGAAGGGCTCACCAGAGGGCTGCTGGAGAGCAGGCCAGGTCAGAGGGTAGTCCAGCAGAGCAGGCCAGGCTGGGGGGTAGTCCAGCGGAGCAAGCCAGGCCAGATGGTAAGAGAGCGGAGCAGGCCAGGATGGAGGGTAGGACAGCGGGGGAGTGTGCACCTCAGTTTTCCGATGAGTGCCTAGCTGCCCTCCTGGAGCAACTGGCGGCATGGCTGGAGGTCCTGGTTCTGAGGGATAGGAGGTTGAGGCCCCCCCAGCTGACCAAACATGCCTGGGAGGAGGTGACCGAGATAGTCAGCTCCCATGACTTGGTGCGATGCACATGGGTCCAGTGCTGCAAGCGATTCAATGACCTGCTGGGCTCGGGAAGGGTGAGCACCATGTTGGCGAGGTCACTTAATACAACAGGCAGCCTTACCCCCCAAGGTGCTCCCACCGCCCAGCCCCCTTGCCCCCACAACTCTGAGTGCAGTTACAGCATTGAATCCTTCATGGCATGTTTCTTTCGCTAGGTGGGTCAGCAGGCATTGCCCATGCCTAGTTCACCCTGAGAGGGTAGTGCTGCGATGGGTTCTGCACCCGCAGCATGTGTGACACTGACACCCAGAGTATAGTTTTGGAGCAAATTCAAGGATCTACACTAGGCGCAGTGCTGGAACTGTGAAAAATGGCAAAGTCGGGGTGCTAACGTGCTAGGAGGGGAGCTTCCAGGTGGCGGGGCACCAACCCATTTGCAGTCCTTTGCATTCCACATGCTTGTGCCTCCTTGCTTTGCAAGGTTAGACCGTGTGGTGCCAAATGTGATGGAGGCAGCATTTGGGCAAGGGGGTGTCAGCCCTGGCTTCTTTGTGTGAGTGTGCGGCAGTTGTGGGGTGATGAAGCACTGGAGCCCTGCAATGCCCCACTCTGGTTGGGGTGGCAAGGATGCAATGGGAATCCAGTTAGAGGCTGGACTAATCCATGCGCTTTTCTCTTTTTCAGGAGAAGACTGTACACATCTCCGCCAAGCAGATGCGGACTGGGGGAGGCGATTGTGACTAGATTCAAGCAGGAGGTGATGAATCTGGAGAGGCGCCATGTGCCCAGGTCCACCAGTGGCGGTGAGACTGGGGTGACATCGGGAGGTATGTTTGCCGAGCACTGAGGTCACCATGTGTGTCCCAGCAGCCATGGCACTGCTGAATGCTCAGTGATTGAAGTTTGCAACATGGGTTGACCATTGATTAAGAAAGGATGAGCACATACTGATCTGGGGGACATGCACATTGACATTGTCTCCAGTTTAACTAATCAAATGTCCTTGTTCTTCCTTTCAGCATCATCGGAGCAGGGCCGGGAGGAGGAGGCAGAGGGACCACCTCTGACACCTGAGGGCCCTAAACATTTAGACTCACCAGCGTTACACCATCTCTGCCAGGCAGGCACCAGCTCAGATTCTAGCACCTCGGTGGGAATTAGATCATCGGCTAGTGTCCCGGGGCACAGCTGTGAGGGCACTTCACACTCACTTGAGGTGTGGGCGGAGACAGAGAGTGCCCATGGCACCAGCAGTCGGAGACGATATGCCTCTGGAGTCATCCGTGAGGCAGCAGGCGCTGGAAGTGCAGCAAGTTATGCAAGAGGATCTGGCAGAGATAAACGAGGCTATGCGTGACCAGGTCTCCATGCTGGAGGGGTCCACGCGGGGTATCACTAATGCAATGAGCCTCATGTCCAAGCGCATGCTTCCTCCATGGAGAGAGTGTCGACTCCCATGGAGACGCTCCTCTAGGAGAGCAATCAGGGCTTCCTGGGTTTGCGCACAGACCTGCAAGCCCTCACAGCAGCATTGACCTCAGCTCATCAGTGCCAGTGTGGAAGATGGTTTGGGCACCAATATCCCAGCTCAGTGTCCATCCATCTACGGTGAGCAGGGAAGTCCAAAGCAATCTTACATCGGCGCAGCAGCTGCCTGTCGTCTCTGCAGGCTCCTCTTGGTGCTCCGGATGAGGGCAGCAGCTCCTCCGCTTCTCTGCCAGTGATCGTGGGATCCGATGAGGCTGCCAGCTGTGGAACTGGCCACTCCCTCCCTGACAGGGCGATCAAAGGCTCCACGGGCCAGAGGACGGCCGCCAAGGTCATTGAGGTCAACTGGACAGCACAGTGAGCAGGCTGTCTCAGATGTCAGTGCCAGCGAAGGGGGAACACCTAGACGTAGTACCTGCAAGCGTAAACTTAAGGCACCTTAGGCACACCACGGGTTTCTCACTGGTGGTTTTATGTTGCTCCGCTATTAGCTCATGACCACTTGGTGTGACGCGTAACACCTTTGTAATTATTTTTTTCTGAACTTCATTTTGTTATATCATTGAATTTTGATATGTGAACATGGCTCAGGGTGATTCCTTACTTCTGCGAGTGGATGGTTACCCATGATGTTATGAGTGAGTTGTGTGACATTGAGCTTTATTGACAAGGCCCTTGGTTAATGTTCCTATCCAGGCAGATTTTGCACTCAGGTATCGAGTATGAAGCCTGCAGCCCGGGCATGTGTTGGAGGTCCATCTGTGGTGTACTAGCTGAAGGTTCATTGGTTTAAAGCCTCCCAGGTGTCCCTGCCTCCCTGGAGTATGCCCGGTTCAGCGTCTACCCCCTCAGCGTTCTCCTGTGCGTGCTCATCCTCGCACTCATTGCCGGACTCATCGTGTACAGCCGGAGCATCTTCCTCGTCCACTGCATCGCCCCTTTCCAACACCAGATTGTGGAGAGCATAGCACGCAAGCACTATCAGCGACACATGGTCTGGGGGGTATTGGAGTGCACCCCCGAATGGTCCAGGCATCGGAGACGCATCTTGAGAAGACCGATGGTTCTCTCCACCACAGCCCTTGTGGAGGCATGGCTCCTGTTGTACCGCTGCTCAGCCTCTGTTCTTGGATGGAGGAGAGGCGTCATGAGCCACCTTTTGAGGGGATAGCCCTTGTCACCCAGCAGCCATCCTTCCAGCCAGGCTGGAGCACTGAAAAGCCTTGGCAACTGGGAGTGACTGAGTATGTAAGCACCGTGGGAGCTGCCTGAGTACCTTGTATTGACTTGCAAAATCTGCATCTCGTGATCACACATTATCTGCACGTTCAAGGAGTGGACTCACTTCCTGTTGACAAAGGCACCCGGCTCACTCACTGGCGCCTTGACGGCCACATGTGTGCAGTCGCTTATACCCTAGATGTGGCGGAAACCAGTAATTGCTGTGAAGCATCTGGCTTGCTCTTCTGGCTGGCCTATTGCCAGCGGTTGTGGATGAAAGCCAATGCATGCCTGAACCGAGCGTCTGTCACCTGCTTGACACAAGTGTGGACAGCTGACTGGGACAATCTGCAAAAATGACCCACCAACCCCTGGAAAGAGCCAGAGGTATAGAAGTTGAGGGCAGTCGTGACTTTCAGCACCACTGGCATGGGGTGCCCACCCACACAGTTGTCGCAGATCTCAGGGCCTATCATCTGACAACTGGAAGTTACTGTCTCCCTTGAGAGATGGAGCCTCCTTCAGCACTGCACCCCAGACATATTGAAGTAGCTGCTTTGCCGCCTGTAAACACTGGCAGCAGGATAGTGGTGTCTTCTGCGGCCCCTTCTGTCTTGGACTTCCTGTTGGCCCTGCACCCCTTGTGCCTGCACCTCTCCTCCCAAAGGTGGCTCCCCTGGAGGCTGAATGTGGACTCCCGGCCTCCTCCCCCTTCTGGCCCTCCCTTCCTCCTCAGAGGAGGTGCCTCCAGTAGATAGCATAACTCCCATTCCCAGACTAAGGGAAGGCTTCTCGAAACCTGCAAGGCACCAGAAATGATGTTTACTCAAGAATCCTGACCTGAAGGCTGTTACTCCTATCCAAGCAGCTTTGAAGAATTTTGAAGTATTCCTGCTCACACAGGCAAGTATCAGTAATTTTCACAATTAAATGTCTGACAAATAATACTTGCGACCCTACTCACCCCTTTTATTTCACCTGTGGATGAGGTTTATACAAATGTGGCCTACCCGCCTGTCTGTTCCGCCCATGTGACATCCTCAAGATCGCACGGACCCTGAAAAATACAGACAATTGATGCCTCAAGGGCCTTAAGTGTATGATTAATTAATGGCAGGCGTGCACTGGAGAACATTGTCTGCCTGCCCGCCCACCTAAGTATCGCGATGGTACGCGGTGACGTCGGGATGCTCACTTGACATCATCGTGCGTCATTTTACGGCCTGCCCCCGCACGCCAACGAGAAAATTCTGGCTAAATGCTAGTGTTATTGCTAACTTAAGAAATCTGGCTGGCTTATTTCATACACTGAGCTACACATATTTACATATATATATTTAGAATTGGCAATATCACCCCCTCTTTTAAATTCAGAGACTATTACAACCAACCCAGGAGTAAGACAAAATGAGGAGTCAGTTCACCCCTCCTAACCAGGCCATAACAGCTTTTGGGTGTGAGTGGCAGGAAAGGAGGAAAGAAAGACAATTTAAATGATAAAAGCTTGAAATAAGGGTGCCAAAAGAGAGAGACCTCCAGCTCAGGAACAAGTGTGGAACTATTTAAATTTGCTCAGCAATCCCAAGACTTGAGGAGTGACATAAAGGCATTTTTAATTTCATTTGAGAAAATTGCAAAACAAATGAAATGGCCTGCAGTAAACTAATGTAAAGCAGGTTAATGGGCAAAACCTACAAGGTTTATGCCATGCTTTCTGAGGAGACCTCTGCAAATTATGAGATTGCTACAAAGGCTATCCTCAGTGCTTATGAGTTCGTGCCTGAAGCTTATAGATAGGAAAACAGCCCGTGCAAACTTACATTGAGTTTGAGAGGGTCAAGCAGCTTGCCTTCGACTGCTGGATGCAGGCACTTAAATTACAGGCCATCAATGAAAACCTCAGAGAGGTAATTATCCTTGAAGAATTTAAAAACTCGCTGTCTACCTCTGTAAGAACATACCCAGAGAACCAAAAGATTCCAAAAGCTACACAAGCAGCCGAGGTAATTATGAGCTTGTATACAAGCCCTTAACCCAAGGGAAAATCCCTTTTCTGTCACTCTTGCAAGCTTGAGAAGGACAGAAGGTGAGAGTGTAAAAAGAAAGTGAAAGCCAGGGATGAGATGGAAAAGCTGAGAACGCAAGGAGGGGGTGCAGTCCTCAGGCCAAAAAGGAAGGTGCCGAGAGTAGGAATGATGTTCAGAAGCCTATGTGTCCCCATGGCAACAAGATAGGACATGAGGTAAGAGGTCCTCTGAAACTAATCAAGGAAAGGTTATTTGAGCAAAGGAGCAAATCTTCTATGTTAGATTACATATCCCGTGTTCCAGGAGCAGCTCACGTGAGCCTATAATGTTTCCCAGGAGCACATTAAAACTTTACAGACAGTCATGAGAAGATGAGCAGACAAACTTGCCAAAAGCTGAACATGTCAACCAGGGGACCATGTGTTCGTGTTACTACCCTTATAGGATGAACTGCTGAAAGTCCAGTTCAGTGGCCAATATAGAGCAGTGAAGAGGATTGGTGAGGTGAATTATTTAATTGATAACCCGTAGGAAGAAGATCAGCCTATGTCAAATCAACATGCTGAAATAGTACCACAGCCCGGAGGAGGAAAAACAAGCACAGGTCTGTCAGGCAGTAAGGATAGTGGAGGACGTAAGGGATAGTGGGGATGAATGATGGAGGTCTGAATGATTTCCAAATTGAACCCCCTACTGTCCAATTAGTTAATATCAAACTATTAGGAAGATTAGACATCATGCTCCCCTATTTAAACACAGAACAGGGAGGAGACTTGACAGGGCTGCTCACAGCATTTAAAAGACTCTGTGGGACAAACCAGAAAGCAGAATCCTTGCAATACATGACATAGATGTAGAAGAGGGGTGACCACTGTATCTTCTAAAGAGGTGTGAAAAGGGGGCTATACAGACACACATACACATACACACACACACAAATTCCTAGCTCATGGACCCACTTTAAGGATACACCTTTTACACAGTCGTGACACCTTAATATATACTGACCACAACCCCCTAAACTTTGTGAAAAAAATCAAAACCCGGAATACCAGGCTAAATTGGTGGAGTTTGCTGTTACAGCCCAATCACTTAAAGATCACCCACATTGCAGAGAGAAACAATGTGATAGCTGATGCTTTGTCTAGCTTTTAACACTGGTCAGAATAACCTGAGTACCATGATTATTAAAGAGCATAGTTGTATCTGTTAGAATTAAAGAGTGAATGAGTGTGCAAATATTTCTTATTGTTTATTAACACCTTGTAATGAAATGCGCCTACAAGTCACATTTCATTCCTTGTGAGATGGTGGTGTTATGAAGATGTGTTATGTAGAATATTTACTTATAATGTCATCGGCTGGACATGTAGTACTTTACAATGTCATCAGCTGGACATATCAACATATATTGAGCTTTTTGAAAGAACACTTTGTTAAGCAAAGGACAGTGGCCTACAACAGCTACTGTGTTGCATTTATCAAGGACACAAGCTACTTTATGGAGATAAATCCTATGGAGCTCTCAGAGACAGTGGCTAAGATAAGCCCAGAGTGAAACCAGAGAGAGGTCATGTGACCCAGCTTTTGGGTGTAAAAAGATACTAACACTCAGAGAGTCCACCACAGAGACAGAAGGGGCAACAGCCTTACCCACTTTCTCCAAAACCTCTCACATCAAAGCTGAGCTGTTTGTGATTTGAAAACCCACTGGAAGACTACATTGCTGCAAACTGAGAGTTGTTAGTGCAGGGTTCCAAATTAACACCACTATTGTCAAAAGAAAAGGGAATCAACCAGCCATGACTGCAGAATTGCTGCTCCAGTGAGAAACTTAATTACCAGCGGCTACTATGGAAAGTGACCCTTGAGCTATAAACAAGCATCCAGACGATATGTGAATATTTTTTTTCTGACTACTTTTTACTTGGCCAAGTTTTAAAATCTGATATTCTTCAAAGTTTTATTTGTTTTTGCAAGCTGTGGTGGTGGTGGGGTGGGGCAGGGGGGTTGGGAGGGGAGGGTAAGTGGTATTGTGTGTGGATTGTTTTTGCATTAGTGGTAGTTTATCATATTTGTACATTTTAAACCTTTTGTTAATAATTTTTGCATCCTTACCAGATTGAGTTTTAACAATAAAATTAACTCTTTACATGTTAATTTAAGGAATCTTGCTGGTTTATATCTTACACCGAGCTACACACAGTTGAGTATCTGTATTTTGAATTGGCAATATCAGCTGTCTTCAAAATTCAAACTCTGTTATAACCAACCCAGTAGTAGAACAAAGAGAAGAGTCAGTTCACCCCTCCTAACCTAGTCATTACACCATCCTCAATGAAGGGAAAGCCCAGCACATCAGTGTGAAAGAAAAGGCTGCAACATTTGCAACCATCTTCACCCAGAAGTGCCGAAAGTTGACTGCATTTGCTGCTCCCGATGCAGTCTCCTCTACATTCAAGAGACAAACGCTTCGCAGAACACCTTCGGTCTGTCTGCAGGCATGACCCAGACCTCCCTGTCGTTTGCCATTTCAACACTCCACCCTGCTCTCATGCCCACATGTCCATCCTTGGCCTGCTGCAATGTTCCAGTGAAGCCCAATGCAAACTGGAGGAACAGCACCTCATCTTTTGATTAGGCACTTTACAGCCTTCTGGACTTAACAATGAGTTCAACAACTTCAGACCATGATCTCTATCCTCGCCCCTTTTTTATCCCTTTTTTCAATATTCATTTTTATTTTTAAATTCATTTTTAAGTTTTATTTACTTTCATTTTTATTCATTGATTCATTGTTCTATCCCCACCTTTTATCCTATTTTCAATCATTTTTCCCCACCATTCTCCCCTCCCCCCCACCCTGCCCCAACAAGGGCCATCTGTCACTTGTTCATATTGTTCTTTTCAGAGTACTTACCCTTGCCCTGCTATTATCACTTTCTGCTTTCTTACCTTAATGCCACTATCAGCACCTCCTTTAGCCCTTACCACTACCATTAACACCCTCTTTGTCCTTTTGTTCATGACATCTTTGTCAACCTCTCCTTTACCCTCACCTATCGCTGCCCTTCTATCCAGCTTCATGTGCTCCACTTCCCTTAAACAGTATAAATTTCATCACATTTTTACATCTCTTTAGCTTTGAAAAGAGTCATTACAGCTCAAAATGTTAACTGTTTTTATCTCCACAGATGCTGTTAGACATGTTGAGTTTTTCCAGCATTTTCTATTTTTGTTTCAGATTTCCAGCATCCGCAATATTTTGCTTTTATCTTAGTGCCGAAACGATGATCCATCTCGGCCATGACAGTCTTCAGCCAATTTGATTCATTCCACGTGATATCAAAAAATAGCTGAAGGAACTGGATATAGTTCTAAAGGCAATGGGCCTGACAACATCCCAGCCATGGTACTGAAAACTTGTGCTCCAGAACTAGCCGTGCCCCTAGACAAGCTGTTCCAGTATAGTTACAACACTGGCACCAACCTGGCAATGTGGAAAATTGTTCAAGTATGTCCTGTCCACAAAAAGTAGAACAAATCCAAGCCAACCAATGACCACCCCATAAGTCTACTCTTGGTCATCAGTGAAGCAATGGAAGATCTCATCAATTGTGCTATCAAGCAGCGTTTCCACAGCAATGACTTGCCCACTGATGTTCAGTTTGGGTTCTGCCAAGGTTAATCAACTCCTGACCTCATCACAGCCTTGTTCCAAAAATGGACAAAAGAGCTGAACTCAAGGATTGAAAGTCATATAGTTCATTCTCAAACTAGGGTCCTAAATCTGAACAAAGGAAATTCAGAAGGTTTGAGGGTCAAGTTGGCTATGGTGGTTTGGGAAAATACATAAAAGATTTGATGGTAGACAGGCAATGGCTAGTGTTACGGAGAGGGGACAAAGGCAAACTGAACTCCTTTATTTTTTTCCACCGTCCGTCCATAAGCAGAGGTGTGTTAATTTTTGAAATAGGCTGTGGACTGTTTCCCAAAGCCCTCTGTTTGTTAAGTCAATTTTAAAGTGACTCACAGCAAACTCTCTTTAGGGTTAAATCAGAAGTATTATTTATTCATACATTCAAACCTATATATGCAAACACAAGGACACATGGAGATAGGAAAGAAAAGAGTTTTACAAATAGGAATAACTTAAAGCAAAAAACCCCAAACATATCATATGGATATTAATTTACACGAATATTAGATCCTAGTGAGGGTTCCTTCACGTAGGAATTAAAGTTCAGGTAGGTTCAGCTAGCTGAAAGCAGGAGCTGCTGGATTCTTTCAAAGTTGGTGATGGTGCAACGAGATGAGGTTGATATACAGAGAACAAAAACAAAAATACATGGAAAAACTCAGCAGGCCTGACAGCATTTGCGGAGAGGAATACAGTTGACGTTTCGAGTCCATATGACCCTTCATCAGAACTAAGGAAATAGAGAAATGGGGTGAAATATAAGAGGAGGGGTGGGACAGGTAGAGCTCGATAGGGGGCCAGCGATAGGTGAAGGCAAAGAAGAGATTGCCAAAGATGTCTTAGACAAAAGGACAAAGGGGTGTTGACAGTGGTGATATTATCTAAGGAATGTGCTAATGGGGACATTAAGGTTAGCAAGCAGGACAAGTTAGTGGCAGATGGCCCTAGTGGGGGTGGGGTGGGGGAAGGGATCAAAATGGGCTAAAAGGTGGAGATAAAACAATAGATCGAAATAAATTTAAAAATAGGTGGGAAAATAAAAATATATTTGTAAAAAATATATAAATTATTGGAAAAAGGGATGAGGATGGAGGAGAGAGTTCATGATCTGAAATTGTTGAGCTCAATATTAAGTCTGGAAGGCTGTAAAGTGCCTAGTCGGAAGATGAGGTATTGTCCCTCCAGTTTGCACTGAGCTTCACTGGAACATTGCAGCAGGCCAAGGACAGACATGTGGGCATGAGAGCAGGGTGGCATTTTGAAATGGCAAGCAACAGGGAGGTCTGGGTCATGCCTGTGAACAGACCAAAGGTGTTCCGCAAAGCGGTCACCCAGTCTGCATTTGGTCTCTCCAATGTAGAGGAGACTACATTGGGAGCAACCAATGCAGTGGACTAAATTGAGGCAAGTGCAAGTGAAGTGCTGCTTCACTTTAAAGGAGGGTTTGGGCCCTTGGATGGTGAGGAGGGGTGAAGAAAAGGGGCAGGTGTTGCACCTTCTCCAGTTGCATGGGAAGGTGCTGTGGGAGGGGGTTGAGGAGTAGGGGGTGATTGACAACTAGACCAGGGTGTCCCGAAGGGAACAATCCCTGCGGAAAGCCGCCAAGGGGGATGAAGGGAAGATGTTTTTGGTGGTGGCATCATACTGGAGTTGGTGGAAATGGCGCAGGATGATCCTTTGAACATGGAGGCTGGCGGGGCGATAAGTAAGGATAAGGAGGACCCTATCATGGTTCTGGGAGGGAGAGGGAAGGTGTGAGGGTGGATGCGCAGGTGATGGGCCGGACACGGTTGAGGGCCCTGTCAACCACCGTAGGTGGAAAACCTGGGTTAGGAAGAAGGAAGACATGTCAGAGGAACTGATTTGGAAAGTGGCATCATCAGAACAGATGCGAGAGAGGCAAAGGAACTGAGACAATGTGATGGAGTTCTTACAGGAAGCGGGGTGTGAGGAGCTGCAGTTGAGGTAGCTGTGGGAGACGGTAGGTTTTGCTTTTATCGTGGTATGCAGAGACTTTGTCAATTCCACATGTGATAGCAGGAATCTTCCAGGGAACCAGACTTTGAGGAGGTTTAGACTTGAGGCAGGCTTAGTTGTCAGCCTGGGGTCCTGCTTTTGTGTTGACAGGCTGAATGTTTAATGGCAGACTGCCTTGGGAGTCCAGGAATGTAACATTAAAACTTTCCAAAGGCCAAAGGAGTTTAGACATGTGGTGTTGTCCACTGATTGATCAGTTTTTGGTTAACAATCAATTTCTATGTCTCTAGTCAAACTCCATTGTTCACCTAAGGGGATATGTAGTGGCTATTAGTGCCTCCACAGGTATGACGAGTTACAATCACTCTCTCTTTGTTGGACGTCCAGCCTGGGGAACCAGATCAGCTGCGGTTTCCTTGTTTCATTGATTGTAATGGGTTCGCAGAACGATAGACATGAGATTCCACAAGGATGAGGGTTGACCTTTGTCCTGTAATTACAGTTAGAAATTTCCAGAACTGTAGCCAACTTGCAAATTATGTGACCTGTAGCAGCATACTTTTGGTCGAGCAGAGTCCATTTTTAAATAAACAGAAAGGAAGGTTTGTTTTACGCAGTTTATGATCTCTTTCATGTCTTATGGACATGACACTAGTATTTAAAGTAGAATTACATGGTCTACGACAAATATATATTTCGTTAAGACACAAAAACCCAGCAAGAAAGGTGAATCAACCGTGGCTAAAAAAATAAGTTAAATATTACATTAGATCAAAGGAAGTGGCTTATAAGGTAGCCAGAAAAAGTGGTAAGCCTGAGGATTGGGAGCAATTTAGAATCTAGCAAAGGGTGACCAAGAAACTAATAAGAAAGAGAGTATGAATGCAAGCTAGCGAGCAACATAAAAATGGATTGTGAAGGCTCCTTTAGGTATGTGAAAGGAAAAATTTAGCAAGGGCAAATGTGTGTCCACTACAGGTGGAGACAGGAGAATTTATAATGGAGAATAGGGAAATGGTGGAGAAACTAAACAATGATTTTGTGTCTGTCTTCACAGAGGAAGATGGAAAATCTCTCAGAAATACTAGGGAACCAAGGGAACCGGTGAAAATGAGGAACTGAAAGAAATTAGTATGAATAAAGAGGTAGTACTCAAAAAATTAATTGGATTGAACATTGATCAATCTCCTGGATCAGATGAGCCACATCCCTGAGTGTTGAAGGAGGTGGCTATAGGGATGGTGGATTTATTGGTGGTTATCTTTCGAAATTCTATAGAGTCTGGAAAGGTTCCTGCAGGCTGGAAAGTAGAAAATGTAACCCCATTATTTAAGAAGGGAGGGAGAGAGAAAACTGAGAACTACATATCTGTTAGTTTGAAGTCAGTAGTTGGGAAAATGTTAGAACCTATTATAAAGGATACTTAGAAATAATGATATGATTGGTCAACATGGATTTATGAAAGGGAAATCATGTTTGGCATACCTATTGGAGATTTTTGAGGATGTTACCTGTAGCATAGATAAAAGAGAACCATTGGATCTGGTGTATTTGGATTTTCAAAAGGCTTTTGATAAAGTTCCACACGGAAGGTTGGTAAACACAATTAGAGCACATGGGATTGGTGATAATATACTTCTGTGGATTGGGAATTGGTTAACAGATAGAAAATAGAGAGTAGGAATAAGCAGGTAATTCTCAGGATGGCAGGCTGTTACTAGTGGGGTACTGCAAGTATCAGTGCTGGGACCATAGCTGTTCACAATTTATCTAAATTATTTGGATGTGGGGAAAATGTAATATTTCCAAATACTCTGATGACAAACCTAAGTGGGAATGTGAGTTGTGAGGAGGATGCAAGGAGGCTTGAAGGGAATTTGGACAGGCTACGTGAATGGGCAAGAACATGGCAGATGTAATATAAAATGAATAAATGTGAAGTTACCCACTTTGGTAGAAAATAACAGAGGCAGAATATTTCTTAAATGGTGGGAGGTTGGGAAGTGTTGATGTCCAAAGGGACCTGGGTGTCCTTGTTCATGAGTCACTAAAAGCTGGCATGCTGGTGCAGCAAGCAATTAGGAAGGCAAATGATATGTTGGCTTTCATTGCAAGAGGATGAGTGCAGGAGTAAAGACATCTTGCTGCAATTGTATAGAGCCTTGGTGAGACTGCATCTGGAGTATTGTATATAGTTTTGGTCTCTTTAATTAACGAAGGATGTACTTGCCATAGAGGGAATGTAACAGAGGTTCACCAGACTAATCTGTGGGATGGCGGGATTGTCTTATGAGGAGAGATTGAGGAAACTGGGCCTGGATTCCCAATAGTTTTGAAGAATGAGAGGTGATCTCATTGAAACTTACAAAATAGGATGTTTCCCTGGGTGGTGATTCTAGAACTAGGGGATACAGTCTCAGAATAAGACGCAGGCCATTTAAGACTGAGATGAGGAGTAATTTCTCAGAGGGTGGTGAACCTTTAGAATTCTGTACCCCAGAAAGCTGTAGAAGTTCAATCATAGAGCATGTTCAAGACAGTAATCAATAGACTTCTGGATACTAATGAAATCAAGGGTTATGAGGATAGTAGGGAAAAATGGCGTAAGAGGTAAATGATCTGCCACGATCTGTTTGAATGGCGCAGGAAGATCGATGAGCCAAATGACCTACTCCTGCTCCTATCATATTTCCCATGTTCCTGGGTGACATCAAGGCAATATTTGACAGCGTGGCATCAAGAAGCCCTAGTCAATTGAAGTAAATGGAAATTGGGGTAAACTCTCCACAGATTGGTATTATACTTAGCACAAAGGAAAATGGTTTTGGTTGTTGGATGTCAACCATCTCAGTCCCTAGGCATCACTGCACGAGTACCTCAGGGTAGTGTCCTAGGCCTAACCATATTCAGCTACTTCATTAATGATCTTCCCTCCATCGTAAGGTCAGGTGTTCACATATGATGGCACAATGTTCCATAGCCTTCACAATTCCTCAGATACTGAAGCCATCTGTGTTTATATACAACAAGGTCTGGGCTGGTAAGTGGCAAGCAACATTTGCGCCATAATTGCCAGGCAATGACCATCTTCAACAAGAGATAATCTAACTATCTCCCCTTGACATTCAATGGCATTACCATCAAGCAACATCCTGGTGGGTTACCATTGACCAGAAGCTTAACCGGACAAGCTGTATAAATACTATGGCTACAAGAGCAGGTCAGAAGCTGGGTGTTCTGTGATTCATTACTCACCTCCTAACTCCTACAAAGCATAAGGTTAGAAGTGTGATGGAATACTCTTCACTTACCTGGATGAGTTCAGCTCCAACAATGCTCAAGGGGCACAACACCATTCAGAACAAAATAGTTTGCTTGATCGGTACCAAAATCGTTGTCTTTAGCTCTCACTCCCTCCACTACAGGCACACCATGGCAACAATGTGTACCATCTACAGGATACACTGCATCAATTCACCAAGCCTCCTTCAAAAGCACTTTCTAAACCCACAACTTCTATCAGCGAGAAGGAAAATGGCAGCATTCACATAGGAACACCACCACATGCAATTTCCCTACCAGTCACTCACCATCCTGACTTGAAACTACATTAACATTCCTTCACTGTTGCTGGTCAAATTTCTTGAATTCCCTCCTTAATAGCATGTAGATGTACCTACATCCGATGGAATGTAGTGGTCCAAGGCGGCGGCTCACCACCACATTCGCAAGGACTATTAGGATGAGCAACAGATGATGGTCTTGCCAGCAATGCTCACATCCCATGAAAAAAAAGTTGATTTTTTTTAAAAGGTACTTAGTTTTGTTCAACATGACCTAACCTTTCAAATTCATGCTGGCTCTCTCTGATCAGCTGAAAATTTTCTAGTTGTTCAGTCACTCCATCCTTAGTTATAGGTCCTAATATTTTCACAATAAAAGGCTTGTGGTTACTCTATGATTCCCTGTTTTCCTTCTCTCACCTTTCTTAAGTACACTGTAACCTCTCTAGTCCAAAATGTTTGGGATCAAGACACTTCTAGATATATGAATTTTCCGGATTAAAAGATAACATTAGAATTCCTAACCACAATGAGTGAACCAGATACAAGTATGTACCTGAGACATAAAGTAGTAACAAAACATGTTCAATCGCTAACAAAAATTGTTTTATTTATCCAAATACTTCATTTCCCATGTTGAGAGAGCAGTTAATAAAGCATATAGTACCTTAGGCTTTATTAATAGGGGCATTGAGTACAAGAGTAAGAAGATCATGTTGAACTTGTATAAGTTAGGCCTCATCTGGATTACTGTGTCCAGTTCTGGGCACCATACTTGAGGTAAGATGTGAAGGCATTGGAGAGATTACAGAGGAGATTCACAAGAATGACTCCAGGGATGATGAATTGTCGCTATGAAGATAGTTTGGAGAGACTGGGACTATTTTCCTTGGAGAAAAGAAAGCTGAGAGGAGACTTGATAGAAGTATTCAAGATCCTGAGGGGTATGGGCAGGGTAAATAGCGAGAAACTGTTCCCACTCAAGGGACCATCAAAAACTAGAGGGCATAGATTCAAAATAATTGGCAAAAAGAGCAAAAGCGATGTGAGGAAGTTTTTTCACTCAGAGGGTGGTTGGAGCCAGGAACGAACTTCCCGAGAGGGTAGTGGAGGCACATTCGAATGAGGTATTCAAAAGGGAATTGGATGTCTATCTGAAAAGAAAGAATGTGCAAGGTTACGGAGATAAGGAAGGGGAGTGGGACTAGGTGGAATGTTCTTTCACAGAGCTAGTGCAGACTCAATGGGCCGTATGACCTCCTCCTGCACTGTAATGATTCTGTTAATAGAGCTGCTGGTCACCTAGAATGTTTCCTTTTCCTTCAAAATATTTCCTACAGAAATGCCCCTTAACTATCTGCTTACCATTGGAATCCAACTGTAGTGAGGGAAATGCAAAGTCACATTTGAACTACTGGTAGCAAGTCCATGAATGGTGAATTTGTGATATGCAAGGCCGGCTGAAAAATATTCCAGAAAACTGGCATTTCTGGATTTTGGAGTTCTGCACTGGAGAGGTTACAATGTAGTGCAATGTTATGTGTAATTTTCCAATCTCAAGGAATGTTCCCAGATCAGAAGAACATTGAACGTTACAGTTAGAGCGTCTGTAATATTCTTACCTACTTTCTATAAATTCCTGGGTTGGGAACCATCTTCTTCTGGGGATTTTATACTCTTTAGTGTCATTATTTTCTTCATAACTATTACTTTACTTTCATTTTGGTGAGTATCTGTCCCTGGTTGAATATGTGTTTCCTTGGGAGGCCTGGAATCCAGTCCTCTTCTTCTCCTTTATATACTGGTATAAAGTAATTATTCAACAATTCCATATTTTTATTTACAATATTACTGTTACCAGCTTTTAATGACCCACAGTGCTCCTGACCACATTCTTTTTCTTCATATGTTTGTAAAAATGCTTGTGGTGATTTTAAAATCACTTGCAAGTTTCTTTTTCATTTTCCCTTTTTGTAGCTTTTACTGTTTTGTCATCTTTTATTGTTCTCTGCATCTCTCCCAGTCACCAGGATGCTAGTTTTTGCATATTTTTATACCATGACTTTATTTAGTTTATGTTGTCCCTTAACTATTTAACCATCCACAGCTGTTTTTTTGGCAAGAGCTTTTGCCCTTTAGAGGTATAAACTAGTTCTGTACACAAATTCCATTTCCTAACCACCGACTCCATTCAGCTCCCTGAGCCTGAAGCAGACTATTCACTAGTGGCATTCTATTTGACCCTGAGCTCTGCTTCTGACCAATATTCTCTCCATTTATTTCCACCTCTGTAACGTTGCCCATCTTACTGCAGCTTCAGCATTATTGCGGCTGAAACCCTCATCCATGCCTTTGTTGCCTTTAGATTTGACTACTCCAATTCCCTCTTGGCCAGCCTCTGATCTTACAATCAGAGCTCATCCAAAATTCTGCTGCTCATCTTCAAGCTGGCATCAATCTCTTATTCATATATCACTGCTAGATCACTGTCTACATTGGCTCAAATCCCCTGATGCCTTGATTCTAAAATTCTCATTCTTATTTTTAAATCCTCCATAGCCACTCCCTTCCATGTAAGCTCCTCCAGCCCTCTGAGATTTCTGCAATCTTACAATTTTAGCCACACGTACATCCCCAGTTTTCTACCGTTGATAGTTATGCCTTCAGCTGATGAGATCCTAAGCTCTGGAATTCCATCCCTAAACTTTTGCACCTCTTACTTCATTCCTTCTTTAAGAGAACCTTTAAATTTTCCTTTTTAACCAAGCTTTTGGTCAATGTAATAATATCTACTTATGTTGCTTAATGCCAAATTTTGTTTGATAATCACTCCCATGAAGTGCCTTGGTAAGCTTTACTGCATCAGTTTGAAGAACAATGCTCTTTTGATATTTATGAATGATCTGGACTTGGGTAAACTGGGCAAAATTTCAAAGTTTGCGATGACATAAAACTAAGAAATGAGGAGGGTCATAACAGAATTCTGAAAGACATGGACAGACCAAGAACTGGGGGTGTTCATCATTGAGCAGAGAAGGTTAATAAGAGATTTGATGGAGGTGTTCAGACTCATGAACGGTTGTGTTAGAGCAAGTAAGGAGAAACTGTTTCCAGTGGCAGAAAAGGTGGCAACCAGATGACAGGTTTAACATGCCTTGAAAGAAAAGTGACAACATGAGGAAAAATAAATTATGCAATAATTTGTTACGATTTGGAATGCACTGTTTGAGGGATTGGTTGAAGGAGATTCAAAAATAATTTTCAAAAGGAAACTGAGTAAATATTTGAACAGTAAAAATTATAAGACCATGGGAAGGTCAGGAGCATGGGATTAACTGGAAAACTCTACCAAACAGCTGGTAGATGGGCTAACCATGATGGGCTGAATGGCCTCCTTCTGTGCTGTTTCATTCTTTGATTCAAAATAATCACAAGTTGTTGTTATTACTCATCACTAAATCAAGTATAGCTTTATCCCTGTCAGTTCTAAAAATTGTTGTTCCAGAGATGTATTCAAGAAATTCATTTTCTACATTGCATGAGCTATTGACCCAACTGTATTTCAAACTCCAGTTGCGTCACAATATATTAGGAACAGAGATCAATATTTTGTCATGTTGATCAATTCATCTGTCACCTATTTGATACATCTGTGGGCAGTAAACTGTTGGATACTGTAAAAGCTGGTGACTTGCATGTTGAGGGCCATGTCCACCTTGACAAGCAGTGGTGTTCTGATCGTGGATGTGGCTGTAGATCTCAACAAAACATATGGCACAAATATGCAACTGCTTCCCTTTCTGAAGCCGAGCTGGCAGAGGGAATTATTTTACATTATTGCCAGGGAAGTACATGTGAAACGATAGATGCAGTCAGTGGCATGATTACAGCTGAAGAAAGGCTGCCTCTTTTGCCATGTTATCTCCGTGGCAGATTTTAAATACAGTATAGTGGGAGGGAAGGACTGAAAGTAATTCCAGAGTTTACAATGGTTACACAGAAGAAATCAACATTTCTGTTTAAAGGCCTACCTTCCAAGAGGTGTAAAATAACATGTCCTGTAACATCATTTGGGATGAGTAAGCTCAACAAACACTTATCAAGAGCCGTGTGTCTCACGATGGCCAATTTCTTCGTGTTTTCAAAACCAATCCATTTCCGCCATTGGAAGGCAATTCAGTTGACCTGCAAACAATTATTTTCAGATTCACCAAACAATCTACATTTCAAAATTGTCACAGACAATTGAAATCTATGCCCTTGATCTTGGGGAGGATTTTTGAACTGGCGTCTGGGGAGCGGGGTTGGGTGGATGAGTTGCACTCGGGGAAACCCAGAAGTCCAGTTTCCCACATGCTGTGGAGTTTTGATTCCACAGCGTGTGTCTTTTTCTTCCAGCAGTTCCTCACTCATAATCCAGCTTGATTGACTGGCTTGGCTCAATGTTGCGTGGAAAATCCTCAGGAGGCCACAGCCCAGGAGCAGATAGGAAGTTTGCAGCTGGGATATTGATAGGATTAGGGGAGGAGAGTGTTACGAATCTTGGGGTTGGCGGGGAGAGGGGGCACATTGTGGAGGGAGATCCACAATCCAGGCGAGTGGTGCCACATTGCTGACTGAGGTGGTCAATGATCCTGGTTTGGGAGGGTTATATTAGCATGATACTGAAGGGGGAAGCAGACTTATTTGGGGGTCTGAAAGAAAGCATCCAAGCTCTTCCTGACCCATTAGCAATGCTGTAGAGGCACTGAGCTTTTCCAAGCAGTAGTCAATACCTCCCTTTAGCTGATGGAATTCCTGAGGCCTGGAAAACCTAGAAGAGATATAAATTTGAGGCTCGCACCCTCATTATAATATTTAAAAGACTAACCTACCTCGTGGGAGTGTGTTGGTTGCTAGCTCCCTGTCCCACTTCAGTGAAAGCCAAAAGTGGGTTGGCGGTAGGTTTGAGATTTTTAAATTTTTACAGCCCACCTGACCCAAACAGATGCATTTTTGGGGGTTAAAATCCCACTCTTTGGGCAGAATTTTCCCCCCTTTGGGGGGAGGAGTTGATGGGCGGGCGTGTGCAGGCGTGTTTCCGATCAGTGCCCCCAATCGGAGGTGCGGTGCCATTTTACGTGGGCGGGCCAATTAAGGCCCGCCCAGCATGACATCCGCACGGAAGCGCTATGTGCTCCCTGTGCGGGCGGGGGAATCCCTAAAATCAAGAGTGCGTTCTTTTGCGCAAACGTACAAAAGCGCATTCATCTCCCTGAGGCTAAGTGCTGCCTCAGGGAGATCGCCTCTACTGTCGACAATATTAAAAATAGAAAAAAAAGTGCCCTTACATGTCACATGAGTTGGGACATGTTCATAATTTCCATAACAAGTTTATTAACATTTTTTAAACCCTACATGAAACCTTATCCCACGGGTTTCATGTTTTTTCTAGTTCCCACCGGGGCTCTTGGCCTGCCCGCCAATCTTAAGTTTGGACGGGCAGGTCCACTAAGTACTTTAATTGATCTGTCAATGGCCTCAATTGGCCATTGACAGGTCGGCCGGCGCGAAGCTGATTTTGCTGCAACCCCGCCTTCCTGAAAATTTAAATGGGGCGGGGTGATGTCAGGAGTTCCGCCCAACATCACCCCACGTCATTTTATGTGTCGGCAAGCGGGCCCCGCCCCCGCTCACCGATGGTAAAATCCTGCTCTTTGTCTCTTTAACCAGGCAGCCTGTTTCTAACCTCAAACCTTTTGGTTTACATAAAGCCCTTGCCCATTTGTTTATTCAGGGATTCCTGCCACTATCCACTACCCATGGCCTTTAGCACCTTTTAGCATTGGGTGTGAATGTACATTCATTACAACACACAAACAATATCCCCTTCATTAACACTTGGGTTTCATCAGAATTTAAAATTAAGCTCTTCGGGGATGAATTTCTTCTGGAATTTCCCTGGTCATTCACCATAGCTTGGGCAGAAGGTTGGTGGAATCCCAGGATACACCACATAAACAGGATTTATGACAATTTTCTGCTGAAAGTTACTACAGCTGATCAGGAGAATTGCAAGGAAATTGTCAGAAAAGGTGACTGATTTAGTGGTAATTGGCGCATTTTTCATTGTAATTGTGAGCCTGCCATGCAACATTCTGTGGTTCTCAAAACTGAGAACATTTGATTGTCACTTACTCCTGTTTCCAATCACTGTACCGCAATATGTGATTACGTATTAATTAAATCGTGAAGTACATTCCAAAAGTATTGGACAACTTTGACAGACTGCTAAATTATTAAGTGTCTGAATCGTGTGGCAAAACCTGGGATCATCTTTGTGTTGAAAGAAATGTTGCAATTTTTATTTATAAGTTTTAACACTTGCAAATTGTATTGCTTCAACCAGGACATTAGGGTCTCTAGCTTAGCAACCAAAAAAGCTGGGCTAATTGTCTGTAGCAAAAGGATGCACTTTAAATCAAGTAAGAGAAAGATTATGCTGACCCACATGGTTACATGTTATATTATACATAAGCTAAGGAGGCAGGATAATGTTGAGAGTATCCCAACAGCAGGTTAAGATACAAATTGAAGCCACAAAAAGGAGTTTAAAAAACTGAGAAACATAGAAAATTGATGGTGCAATAGGGGGCTTTTTGGCTATCGTGTCAACTGAGAAAGAGCTATCAAGCCTAATAACAATTTCCAGCTCTTGGTCCAAAGCTCTATAGGTTATGGTACATCAAGTGCGTATTCAAGTTTTTTTTTACATGGAGCAGAATTTCTGTGTCACCACCCTTTCAGGCAGTGAGTTCCAGATTCCCAGCGCCCTCTAAGTAAAATAAGGTTCTCCTCAACTCCCCTCTAATCCTTGTGTCAATTCTTTTAAATCCATATTCCCTGGTTATTGACCTCCCAGCTAAGGAAAATATGTCCTTCCAATTCACTGTATTTAGGCCCTTCATAATTTCATACACCTCAATTAATTCTCCCCTCAGCCTCCTCTCTTCCAATCTTGCCTATCCAATCTTTCCTCAAGGCTAAAATTCTCCATCCCTGGCAACATCTTCATAAATCTCTGTGCCCTCTCTCGTGTGATCACATCATTCCTGTTATATGGCAGCCATGACTGTATGCAGTCCTCCAGCTTTGGCCTAGCTAGTGTTTTATATATTTCAAACAAAATCTTCCTGCTCTTATATTCCATGCCTCAGCCAATAAAGTAACTAGCCAGCATATCTGCTTAATCACCTTATCAACCTGTGCAGCTACTTTTAAGGAGCTGCAGACATGAAGTCCTAGATCCTTCTGTCCCTTTCTCAGAAACCTACCATTTATTGTGTCTTCCCTTGTCTTGTTTGTTCTTTCCAAATGCATTACCTCACAATTCTCCAGATTCAATTCCATTTGCCACTTTTCTGCTCACCTGACCAATCCAATGATATCTTCCTGCAGTCCGCAGCTTTCTTCTTCATGACCACCTATGGATTATCTGAAAACTTCTCAATCATGCCCCTACATTTAAGTCTAATGCTGGGATTTTCTTGGAAGCGGTAAAAGTTCTGATGTTGGGACCAAATGTGGGTCTGGAGCCCAAATGGCCGGCATGGGGACCACAGCAGCAATTTTCCCGGCGGCAGCCTCTTATTTGACTGCTTCAGGGCCTGCTATCCAACAAAAGCCAGAGAACTGGCTCATCACGCCGCTGGCCCAACTAACAGTGCAACCGAGAGAGGTGGCTGCAAGGAGAACGTGAGGGCACCTCTAATTTGAGGGCCCCTTGCAGGGGAGTCAGGGAGTCTCTCCTGGGGCCAGACAGGCAGGCCCTGTCAATCAGAGGGTTAACCCATCCAGCCTTTTGCCACTGAGGGCCCCCTCCTAGGAGCCTCCAGATGCAATGGGGCCCTCCCTTAGGCTCACCAAGAGCCTGCCCCCATGCAGCTGTCAGCCGCTCTGGCCCAGGAATATGGCCCTCAATTTGGCCTTTAATTGGCTAAATTGATCACCCACCTCTGGTAAAATAGTCCAGCCAGGAGACTGCATTGGCGAGTTGTCTCACCATGGCTCCCAACATTTTACCAGGCATGCTGCCTCCTATCCTGCCACTCAGGGGCTGGCAACATCTCGCCCTAAGTCATTCATATATACCGCAAACAGCAAGGTATCCAGTACTGTGCCCTGCAGAACCCCAATGGAATCTGTCTTCCAGTCACAGAAGGAACTGTTGACCATTACCCTTTGCTTTCTGCCACTGAGCCAATTTTGGATCTAAGTTGCTACTTTCCTTGGATCCCATGAGTTGTTAATTTTCTGACCAGTTTAACATGTCAACAGCTTTGCTGTAATCCACATCAATTAAATGAAAGACACTACCCTCATTGACCTTCTTTGTTACCTCAAAAAATTCCAAAAAGATTATCAGGCACAACATTAACAAATGCATGCTTACTGCCATAAAAACAGAAAATGCTGGAAATACTCAGGCAGCATCTGTGGCGAGAGAAACAGTTATGTTTCAGGTCGATGACTCTTTAACAAAACTTCCCTTAACAAATCCATGCTGACAGTTCTTGATTATATCATATCTTTCTTAAATGACAGTTCACACAATTTTCCCACCACCGAGGTTTGGCTGACTGACCTGCAATTACTCAGTCTATCCCTTTCTTCTTCAAAATCATTTTAACGAGCTAAACCAGACTGAAATTCAGCATGACCTTTGTGTATTGGAGTGTTGTATAAATATGGACATCATTTTGAGCCAAATGAAAACCTGAGTAGAGTGAGCAAAGAACCCAGAGATAGAGTTGAGGAAGCCCACCTACCCTTTGTGAAACAAACCAACTAGGACACAGCAAACTTGATGAGAAGTGGCTGCACAGTTAAACACAGTCTCTCAGGACTGACTGTACTAGCAGCACACGGGAAAATGTTTTAATGATGTAAAAAAAACCCAAAGAGAACATCAGCAGTTTGTGTAAGGTTCACAGATAATCTAGAGGAAGACCTTGCAATCTCAGCTGCATAATTTCTATTTAGAAGTGCATAACTGACCTGTTTCTTTTGAACTGATTGCCTTCAGATAGCACCGCAGATTCTGGTGTCATTAATTTACAGCTAAGGCATAAAGCATATAGTTGAAAAATAGAATACAACATACGATGTTTGCCATACGTTTATACATCTATGTAATCAAATGTCTTGCATCTAATGGTCGTATGTTACATCACATCAGAAATTTTAGCCTCAGAAGTTCTCATACCTCAGCACTACAAATATAGCACCTCAGGGTTGAAATAATACAAGATATAAAAATGCACGGCAGTGAGATCAGTAGATCCTAAAATGACGGCTACCCACACACCCCATTATGTAATCAACAATCGGGTGGAATCTTCTGCTCTCGCTGGTGGCAAGCTTGGAGGTGAGAAGGGCATTTACTTAGTCGTGGTGATGGCATACCCGAACACTACTACTTTCTTTCTGCTGAGAGCCACCCACCTGCACCCCTATCCCTATGACCCCCACCCTTGAGAAACTCTTTCCCCCTCCCCCCCATTACTCAGTGGAAGCCTGGGTCCCCTGCAATTCTGAGACTCCGGGGTGAGGGGGGGTGCGGGCGGGTGGATGTGGTGCTGACCTTCTGGCAGCAGCCATGGCCTCCTCAGTGGTGCAGCTGAGCGCAAGAACTGCCGGGCTCTGATTGTCCAGCAGCTCTCGCTAGTTGGAACTTCTGTCCCAGGGGGGTCTTGATTCTGGGGAAGGCTCACTGCTGGCCTTGCCATACCTGATTGGCATCTGGTCTGGCAGGCCTTCCGAAAAGAGGCACTGCAGGCCTCTTGCTGGCTGTCCAGCCGGCAGGTAAGACCCACAATGCCACAATAAGATTCTGCCCAATATCTGCAGCCATTGACCAACCTGCCTGCTAGTGGCTGAGGACATCCATCCTTGCTTGCTCTGGTTCAGCAGGGTGCTTGTTGCAGGACTGCTTTTATCAACCTACTTCTTATGCTTAACACCAACACATCCTTTCCCACTAAAAAGCAACAGCAACTTGATACAGTTGCCCAATGTGGCAACATTTCATAAAAGGGAGGTGACTACAATTACCTACTCTGTGGCCATGTTGCCAGCAGCTTCCTCCTCCTCCTTCACCAGCATCACTACTTGCTCTTCTTTCACCTGTGTATTGTGTCTCACCCAGCTCCACGGCCTCAAGCTCACTAACTGCATCCTGCAAGACGTGGAGAATTGTGCCATTGTTTGAAAACTTTGGTGAGAAGGATGTAAACCCCCATCTTGATCTGGGTAATGAGCTGTGTTTGGTACATCTTGTCTTGCCTGATGTCTGAAGGTGCTCCTATTTAAATTAGCTAATCTGGGGGATTCAGCAAGAAATCTGTTTTTGAAAAATATTTGTGAGTGCTTTACTTGCTGTGATCAGCTGAAAATTATGGCTTGGGTCTTCCCATTGTTAACTAAAGACTGAAAATTGGACAAGCAGTCTGACAGCAGTTGTAGTGGAGAGGATCAAGAGAAATGATAGCGAGGTTGAGCTAGGTGTTATCAGTGTACATGTGGAAGCTTACCCCATATCTGCAAATGATCTTGCCAAGTGCAGCATATAGACAACACTAAGAAAAAGAAAAATATGTTTAATAAATGAAGCATATGTTTAATAAATTAATTCTATCTTCATAAAGAGGGTTCAAATATTAAAGGTAAAGTATTATTGCTGCACTAATAGTTACTGAAGGCCTTATGCCAGAAAGAGATACTTGAATGAATGAATGTCATTCTTCTCACCCTGAACATAAGAAAAAAATTGAAATTAAATAAATTAAATGGTTATGCATTGATTTCTGTAAATGAATCGAGGTAACACCATAGTTTGTGTAAGATAAATGTGAATCATATGATGTGAATCATGACATGTAGTGGAACGGCAGTTGTATTTTTGTGAGACAACACCACCTACTGGATTGTCACATATACTGCAGCAAAATCTTACATTTTAATTCACCAAATGTATCCGGAAATGAAAGTTTATCATCTGTACCGTGGAATAAAATGTCTAAATTACCAATTGCTCTATCTATAATATATTAAAATTCTTACTCTAAAATCCTATGAAAACATTTCCTATATAAACTGCAATATTAAAATGTGGACACTTACCTCTTACCTGTAATGTTATTTAAATTGCAGTCCAATGAGAATTCCAAAGTTAATGCCCTCAGGGATCTAAAATGATTTTCTGTAACAGCATCTTCTCTAAAGCAATTGAATCTCATCTGCTGCACTCAGCCCCATTGCAATATATGTTGTTTTGAGATTTCTACCTGTATTTAAAGTTTACGATTTGTGCCAATCAATATCAATGATTCTCTGTTCAAACTGACCATTCCCTCTGAACCATCCTTGCTAATTTTTAATTCTTGTTTCTGCCAAGGGAATAGGATCAAGTCAAACACAGCCCAGAAAATTCCCAGTGGGCATTCTGCAATTTGTCATCTAGTATCAACTGGCAAATTCTGACAGTCTAAATGCTTTAGAAGAGCTTGCATTTAGAACCATGGGGCTGGATTTTACACTGAGGGCGGGCTTCCAGCATCCCAGCCTAAATTTCAGGAGCTAGCCTGCCTCTGCTTGGCCAGCTTGCCCTGATTTTTTTTTTTGTGTGGTGGCTCTTTAATTAATATGAGGTGGATTTTCGTCCATCTTGGACATCTTGCCTCATAGAGTTGCTAGCCATTCGGAGGCTGGCAGCTCCGCACATCAGCAGTGCCAAGCAAGAGCAGTGGCCACTGTGGATGCTGCAGGTCAGCCAAGATGGTGGCACTCAGCAATGGGCCCCGATGTTCAAGTAAATCTGAGATCTAGATGGGGTCAGGCTGGCAGATCCCAGCAAGGAGAGGTGGGACTTATGGTGATTAGAGCAGGGGGAAGGGCAAAACTGTGGGAGAGGGGCCTCCAATTGACAAGGGTACCCGGGAAAGAGGTGCCCCACAAACTGCAGGGTTAAACCTGCCAGTCTTCACATTGGGTGCTAGCCTCTCCCACTGCCCATTATTGAGTGGCGGTGGATGAGGCCCTTAATTGGGCATTGATTCCCATTTAAGGGCCTCAATTGAGCCATGGGTCAAGCGACCCACCTGACCCATTCCCCACCGCCTGTAAAATTGTGTTGGGGCTGGGGTGCGTGGATCAGCGGCAGGTATTCCACAGATGGCATGGTGCCCTAATTTACAGGTCCACCTACTTGTTCACCTGCCCATGGGTGGTGCGCAAGATTCAGCCCATAGAAAATTTACAGTGCAGAAGGAGGTCATTCAGCCCATCATGTCTTTGCCGACTGGGAAAGTGCTGTTCAGCCTTATCCCACTTTTCGGCTCATGGTTTGTGGCCCTGTACATATCCAAGTATTTTTAGGCTATGAGGGTTTCTGCCTCTACTACTCTTTCAGGCATCCACCATCCCCGAGTGAAAAAAAATCTTGACTCCAGTCTAACCCTTACATCAATTGCTTTCAATCTACAGTTCTTTTTAATGACCTCCCATTAAGGAAATGGGTTCTTTCTATCCATTCTATCTAGCCTCCAATAATTTGGTATACCCCAATTAAATCCCCCCTCAGCCTCCTGTGTCCCAAAGAAAACAACCACAATCCAATCTACCCTCATAGCTAAAGTTCTCCATTTTTGGCAACATATTCATAGGTTTCCTCTGCAACATCTCCCATGTGATAATTTCCTTGCTATAATTCAGTATTGTAGCTGCGGTCTAACTAGCATTTTATACAATTATAGAATAACCTCCCTGCTCTTATACTCCATGCCTTGACCAATAAAGGAAAGAATCCAGTATGCCTTCTTAACACTTTATCCACCTGTCCTTCAGGTACCTGTATATGTGGACTTTGTTCGTCCACACATCTCAGCATTCTACCAGTCATTGTGTATTCCCTTGCTTTGATTGTCCTTCCCAAATGCATTCCCTCAATATTCTCCAGATTGAATTCCATTTGCCACTTTTCTGTTAATCTGACAGTCCATTGATAACTTCTTGCAGTCTACAGCTTTCTTCCTCACGATCAAACACGCTCAATTTTTGTATCATCTGTAAACTATCAATCATGCCCCCTACGTTTAAGTATAAATCATTGATATGTACCAGAAAAAAACAAGGGACCCAGAACTGAGGCCTGCAGAACCCCACTGGAAACAGCTTTTCAACCAAAAAAACAGTTTGAGCATTACATTTTACTTCCTGCCACTCAACCAGTTTTGTATCAAACTTGCCACTTGCCCTTGGATCATGTCTTTTACTTTTACTTTCTTGGCCAGTCCACCACCTGGCAACTTGTTAAAAGCTTCACTAAAATCCATGTAGACTACATCAAAAGTGCTACCCTCATCAACCCTCCTTGTTACATCCTCAAAAAATTCAATTAAGTTAGACATGACCTCCCCTCTTAACATAATATCTATCATGATCTCAGGATGTTCTAAAGCACTTTTCAACCAATGAAATAATTTTTAAGTGTGGTCCCTATCGCAATGTAGGAAATGCAGCTAGCAATTTTACATAACAATGGTTGGCCTGGGCATTAAGAAAGCTTCCCTGTTCTTCTTCAAGACAGTGCCTTGGGATCTTTTACATTCTTAGAGGGATGATTGGACTGCAGCTTAACTTCTTATCTGAGCCATCTTTATGCAATTTACAGAACAAAAAAAACAGCTTCTCAGCTTGGTATTGTAGGTTCCTGCTGAGGGAAAACGGAGGTGGGGTAGATGGTTCGGAGTTAGGGTCTGTTTTCGTTTGGGCCCCACTTACTGTTTATGTTTCTTTTACTCCTCCCTCCTGGACTTTTAAGTCCTGCTCACAGTGTCCATGATGTTTCTTTTAATCCTGTATTTGCATTTTTAGACTGCTTTCAGTTTGTTGTTTCGTTTTGTTCCCCTTCTAATCTCAGGGATTCAGAATATTGGAGAAGGTGATAAGAGGTTCCTGCTGAAGGTGGCTATTTGACCCATTGAGCCTCTGCTGGTTCTTTGAAAGAGCTACTCAGTTAGCCCCACTCCCCTGCTCTTCCCCATAATGCTGCAATTTTTTCCTTTTCAACTATACATCCAGTTCCCTTTGAAATTATAATTGAACCTGTTTCAATCACTGTTTCAGGCAGTGCATTCCATTGCATCATAACTCACTGCTTCATCCTGGTGCTTTTGCCAATTATCTTAAAACTGTATTCACTAGTTACCAACCCGCTGGACAGTGAGAACAGTTTTTTCTTATTAATTCAATCAAACTTCCTCATAATTGAGAAAACCTCTGCTAAATCTCCTTTTAACCTTCTCTGCTTTGAGAAGAACAATCCTAACTTTTCTACTTATTCCACATAACTAAAGTCCCTCAACTCTGGTACCAAACCAGCAAAACTCCTCTCCACCATATCCAAGGTCCAAAGTATGTGCCCAGAATTGAACACAATGGATGGAATCATCCCAGATTTGCACTAAGTGCAGAAGCGGATGTGAAAAAGACGTTTTACCCACCAGCCACAATAGTAGGTTTTTGCGCCATCTTGTCCCCTTCCTGCCTCATTAATTATGCAGCCACAGGAAACACACCATCTGGCTGGCTAGTGGCCTCCGATTTACCCGTCATGCTGTTATCTCACCGCTTCCTCACACCAGGCACCATATTTAAACTGTGGCAACGCACACAGTTCTCAATCCTTGCTGCCCAGGACTGCTCCTGTGAAGACATGGCTTCAAAAGCCAAGAAGAGCGCAGCCTCCCAATTCAGTGACACATCCCTGGGATGCCTTCTGGACACCATGAAGGCCCACCACGATGTCCTCTACCCCAGTTCTCGCTGCAGGAGGCCCATCAATCTCACCACTCCAGCTTGGGAGGTGGTGGCAAAGGTGGTCATTGCCAATATTGCACACAAGAGGTTGGCCATCCAGTGCAGAAAACGAATGATCTCATCCGTGTCGTCAGGGTAAGTCAATGATCTCATCACTCTAAACTCACACGCTCACAGGCCCATCACACATTCACTGGTAGCTCAATCACTGCCAGCTCAAGGAACCTCACCATTCACTCTCTCTCACATACCCTCACATCTCCTTCTGGCCTCACCTCCTCTGGAGACTGCCTCCTCAGCCCTTACCATCTTGAGGCCACTTGCACAGATCAGCATGTGCCCCCACCCACATCCTGGGATATCCCCTTCCCCAGTACAGCCCTTGCCCTGTAGCCTCTTCCCTTGCCTGAGGCCACTTCTCCCCATTCCACAAACAAACCCTAGCCCTGCAGCCATTGAAAAGACACCCACCTTACGGCTGGTCTGGTAGGTAGAGACCTGCCCGTGAGCTCCCCTAAAAGTGATGTGACGCTGCCTGCGAAGCCTGGCACTGTTGACCATGAGTGCTGCCAGATGCAAGGTAGGTAAACAAACCTCGAAGTGCCAACTGAAGTGCAACTCACCAGGTGCAAGTCGCTTATGTACAGTTGTGAAACAATTCGGTATGATGTGCCTGGATGATCCAGTGTGAGGGGATGACTCTAGTGATTATGTTTTATAATGAGATGCTAAAGTATTGAAATTAGGTTCCCGGCGTGTGGCAGCAGGAAACGTGGCCTGCCGTTGATGGATGGAGTGGACAATCGCAAACTGGCTTCACGACGGCGTAAAACCAATTTTTGGCTTTCTCACCAAATTATCCACTCACGCCCACCGCCAATGGGACTGGACGATTCCACCTAATGTGCTAACCGAGGATTAGGACTCACTTAGGCCTCGGGGACAGGAAACGGGTCGTGTCTGATTCCAGGTGCCAAACTTATCCCCAGGGATAAACAGTCCCACATTGTTGTTTTCACGTGGGTGCCTCCTCAATTGGCCTGGAGACAGGTTTATCATCCAATTAAGAATGGCAGGTGGGCTCTTGAAGCTGGAGGGTCAATCAGAGGCCTTCCAGCTTGAAAGGAGCAGCAGATTGTAATGGGCGCTAAGTAAAAGAGATGGTAATGCTCTCTCCCCAATTTTTTTTAAATCTTAAATTAAGCAATGGATTTTACAATCAAATTACCATTGTTGGCATGAGAACCCCTCTACAGAGTGGCCTGTGCCAGCGCCAGCACTCAGGCAGGCAGGGAGCGGCTCTAGGCCTGCCTAGAGTGCCAGCTTCCCGGAGTGCCACCGGGGGTTTGCCTCCAAGCACCTAAACTGGAGTCACCACCTGCGGGAATCTGAAGGCTGTGTGCAGGGCCTGGCCCTGCCCCACCAAATTCCTCCTTTGCAAAAGTAGCCAGGAAGCTGGATGGAGCTTGAGAACCAGTACGCCAGCCGGCAGGGTTGCTTTTAGCTTCTGCCCAACCCTACTCCCAATCCCAAAAGGGGACAGAAATCCATCCCTTAATCTCAGTCACCACTCCCTGAAAATCCCTAGCTCCAAACTCCAAGGGCTGAATTCCCCCCACCCCCACCCCCCGTGTTGGGGGGGATGTTGATGGGTGGGCGCGTACGGACGCGCTTCCGATAGGCGCCCCTAATCGGAGGGGTGGCGCCATTTTACGTGGGTGGGCTAATTAAGGCCCACCCAGCGTGATGTCCGCACAGAATTGCTATGCACTCCCTGTGCAGGCAGGGGGGGAATCCCTAAAATTGAGAATGCGCTCTTTCACACATGCGCACGAAAGAGCGCACTCATCTCCCTGAGGCTAAGTGTTGTCTCAGGGAGATTGGCTGCACATGTAAAAAAGACAAAATTGGAAAAATAAAATTTCCCTTACATGTCCCCTCATGTGACAATGTCACATAAGTTGGGACATGTCCATAATTTTTACAAAATCTTTATTAAAATTTTTTAAAGCCGACATGAAACCCCATCCCACCTGTGGATGAGGTTTCATGTTTTTTCTAGTTCCCGCCAGGGCTCCTGGCCTGCCTGCCAACCTTAAAGTTGGACGGGCAGGTCCTTAAATTACTTAATTGACCCTGTCAATGGCCTCAACTGGCCATTGACAGGTCGACAGGCACACAGCTGATTTTGCTGCGCTCCTGCCTTCCTGAAAATTTAAATCAGGCGCGATGACGTCGGGGGTTCCCCCGACATCACCATGCGTCATTTCACGTGTCGGTGAGCAGGCCCTGCCCCTGCTCGCCAACTCGTAAAATTCTGCTCCAAGAATTTTCTCCCCAGTAATTGTAATTCCTTTGACCTCACCTCACCTTTCCATTTATTTTACTGTTCATCATAAAAACCCTAACTCCCCATCTCCCATTTGCGCCATCTCATCTCACCAACCTGTTCCATACTCACCCTTCACCAAACTGGTTGGAACTGAGCATTTTTCCTCTTTCAACCCTCAAAGTTTATCAGCTACTTGCCACCACAAATCTCTCCACACCCCCAAGTTTTACTCCTCTATCTCCCTAATACGTTATGCCTCAGTACAACACAACTCAAACCCCCCAATCATTCTCCTCCAACATTACCTCATTCCATTAAAAATAAATCTTCATTGAAACACAATACCCCAAAGAACTTGAAAGCAAATGCTAGGTATGTTCATTCACTTTGAGTTAGTCCCAGTTATCTCTCATCATTCAGTTACAAAGGAGAATTGACAGAAGTCTTGGAACTGTTCTCCATCCAGTGTGTGGACATACAAATTAGGAGCCATAGGAAGCCTTTCGGCCCCTCAAGCCTCATCCATCATTCAATAGTACCATGGCAGATCTGATTGTGGTCTCAACTCCACAGTTTGCTGACCCATGATGATAACTTTCACTCCCTTATTAGTCAAGAATCTATCTACCTCTGCCTCCATCATGCTTCGGGGAAGAGTTCCAAAGGCTAACGACCCTCAGAAAAAATTCTTCTCATCTCCGGCTTTCATGGGAGACTCCTTATTTTTAAACTGTGCCCCTAGTTCTAGTCTCTCCCACAAGGGGAAATATCTTTTCAGTATCCACCCTGTCAAGTTTCCTCAGGATCTTATAAATTTCAATAAGATCACCTCTCATTCTTCTAAATTCCAATGGATACATGCCCAGCCTTCCAACCTTTCTTCATAAGATAAGCTCCCCATCCCAGTATCAGTAGCCAGCAGATATTTCATGATCAGCGGGGAGTGAAATGGGAACTGTAAATGTGAAAAATTGAACACTTAAAAACACAAAGGAGTTTCCTAAGCAACATTTTTAGAGAATCTAAAATGGAACAGAAATTCTTGATGTCCCCATTGATGCACCCAAATTCCAGAGTTGGGTTATTTGTATTTTTGAGATGAGTGTCTGTGCCATTGATGATACCAATGGGCCAACTCAGCCTTAGGAGGGATATTTTTGCTAGAGTACCAAGCCACATCATATGTTGAACCAACATTATAGTCCAAGACAACCCACAACGCAGAATATGAATCTGCTTTCTCTTAAGTCCTGTTTCAGACAATAGGCTTTTTCAAAGTTTAAATCTCCCTCAAAACCCTGAGCATCTGAACACCAGGGACACAATGCTACATTACTCTTTGGTACATCACTGTGGTGAATTGCAGAATGATATCATAGCCCTCTTTCATTTTTTTGTTTTCATTCACTCTTAATAACTCGAACTTCTCCTTCACCAGAAGCTTAACTCTTTCATACACAGTGATAGCAGCACATGGAGTTCTTAAAATGATGGTGAACTCCTGTAACCTTCCTCTTTGACTTGATTCTCAGATCTTTTTGTATTTGCCTTCCCCTGAACTTTTCCAATTGCTTTAATTCTCTGATCTTTTGTATCTAAAGGATATATGGTTTGATCCATAAAACAAATTTCTTTCTGTTCACTTCTGTCTAATCTCAGCCAATCTCTCTGATACACCTAGGATTGCCAACTCTCCAGGAGTCTTGTTATGACCCCAGCAGCTGGTAAAGCTGAGTTATTTAAAAATCCCAGAGGGAAACTTTAAACCACTATCATAACCTATAGATTTAAGTGGTATGTTTGAGATGCAGCTCTAAATTCAGGAATCAGACCACCAGTTGTCGAGAGTTTTTATTACATCAAACTACATGAGACGTTTATTAATTTACACAAGTTAAATATATACACATGGTTACTATCATTACTTTTAACAAATTCCCAGATTAATCTCCACTAAAGCAACAACAACCTATAGACTTTAAGCAGACACCAGGCAAAGCATTTTCACCTTACAAATTCAAAATGAGGTTCCTTTCATTTTGATTCCTTTGCAGACACTTGGTAGGCTTACAGGCTTTGATGTTACATTGCCTTTGCCCTTCACACACAAAATTGCTATCTGTCATACCCAGCATATCTCTTTGAATGTAAATTCTCATTGTATCACCAGCCCCTTTGAACTCCAACCTCTTCTAACAATAAAACCCCTTTCATAATACCAATTTTATTAATAATATAAACATTGCTTAGTCTCTGCTAGCTAGGTGCCAGATTTCACTCCCCTTCTTGAATGCTCTATTCAATAAAATGCAAATGCACTCTACCTCTCTTACATCTCAAATCTAGTATACATCAAAGTACCCAGTCTAGCTGGTTTTAATCCAATTAAGACACACTCACAGACTAACCCTCTATTTAAAAAAAATCAGTAACATTATATACATTAATAGCTTCATGACAGTCTTCAGGAATTAAAATTAGCGCCCTGGACATTGCTGTGAATACCCTGAGAGAACAATCTCAGGGGCATTAAAATAATTGTGCATTCCTCATATTTTTGAAAACTTTTGCTTGCCAGATATAAAAACATCGGAGATGGGAAAATGGGCTGTTTGCTTGACATCGGTTGGAGGCGGAGATCATGTTCCTTCAGGAACATGTTCAACCAGAGTTGGTAACACTAGTTAAACTTCTTTTCAGGCTTTACATACTAACTATCCAGAGTGGCACATCTTGTGATAGAGAACCCCCCCCCCCCCCCCCCCCACCTCACCAACCATTTGGAGACTAAGGACCGGATTTTCATACCTCTTTCTGTGTAAAATGGAGGTGAGGCATGTAAAAATGGTGGGTGGACCCTGATTCTGGGAAATTCTGCCCCCATTTTCATCATATATTTTATGGTCCTGGGATAAAGATGCAGGTAGCGAGTCCGCATGCAGTAATCCTGCCCTTGCCTACTCCATTGGGTGGCGGGGTGTTTAGGCATTTTAGACCCCCTACAATTTCCATGAAGTCAGTTATATTTTGGTAGGAGACATGGTTCATAGTACCTAAGAGGAGTCATGAACCATGGGTGAAGGCTGGAGTCAGGTAAATTCAAAAGGTCTTTCAAACTTCAAATGCCATAATTAGGTGATGTATGAAAATTTTGAATGCAACAATTGATCATCAGTCTCTGCCCTTAAGCAATGCTGGTGAATTTAATGGTCACTTACCTTTTATGTATTTAGATGCTTTAGGGAACTTTCTCCAGTGGATGAAGGACTCTTCTGCATTGAACGGTATTGAGAATTGGATATTAATGTGTCACCTGGACCTCAGTTTTGATTTTTAGATTGATTTAAAGTCCAGACATTTGTTGAGCTTTTGAAATAGCTGAACATATGCCTGATTTCTTTGATTGAAAGTCGATCTGTTAAGCCTTTAAAAAAAACAGATAGATTGCCAACTGTACGGGCAACCTCAAAAACACCACTGCCCTGAGCTCTGGAGGGTTTCTTTATACAGTTGTGGAATGGAATCTCACTATGAATACTTGGCTAAGCTCCAAGCCCCACTAATGGATTTAGTTCAGCAGGATCTGTTTACACAGTTGTGAAGGAAATATTAGCTTTAATAATTGATATTTTTAAGAACAGTTAATAAGATTCAAACATTTTGAAGAGTTTTTGTTTGCTTATTTTGATAGATTTACAAGCACTTAAAAGGCATGATTTTTTTTCTAAGGGAAGTTTGAATGGCTGTGTGTTTGACTGACACTTTTATGGGCTCCTAAGAGGAGCATTTTTTTAAAGTGGTGTTTGAATGGATGATTGATTACTTATTTATTTCATGAGCATTTCCAAGACTTCTCATTGTTATTACAGGGCCCATGAGTTCTGTCCATAGTGGATACTCGGTGAGTGGGTATGGAGGGGGCATTTTTTAAATTCATATACAGGATGTGGGCATCATAAGGTCAGAAGTGGGGATGTTCATTGATGATTGCACAATGTTCAGCACCATTCGTGACTCCTCAGATACTGAAGCAGTCCATGTCCAAATGCAGCAAGACCTGGACAATATCCAGGTTTGGGCTGACAAGTGGCAAGTAACATTCACCCCACACAAGTGCTAGGCAATGACCATCTCCAACAAGAGAGAATCTAACCATCACCCCTTGACATTCAATGTCATTACCATCACTGATCCCCCATTATCAACATCCTGGGGTTACAATTAACCAGAAACTGAACTGGACTAGTCATATAAATACTGTGCCTACATAAGCAGGTCAGAGGCTAGGAATCCTGTGGCATGTAACTCACCTTCTGACTCCCCAAAGCCTGTCCACCATCTACAAGGCACAAGTCAGGAGTGTGATGGAATACTCTCCACTTGCCTGGATGAATGCAGCTCCAACAACACTCAAGAAGCTTGACACCATCCAGGACAAAACAGCCCGCTTCATTGGCATTACATCCACAAACATTCACTTCCTCCACCAGTGACGCACAGTGCCAGCAGTGTGTACCATCTACAAGCTGCACTGCAGAAACTCACCAAGGCTCTTTAGGCAGCACATTCCAAACCCATGACTGCTACCATCTAGAAGGACAAGGGCAGCTGACACATGGGAACACCACCACCTTGGACCTCTCCTCCAAGCCATTCACCATTGCGACTTGGAACTATATCACCATTCCTTCACTGTTGCTGGGTCAAAATCCTAGAACTCCCTCCCTAACAGCACTGTGAGTGTACTTACACCACATGGACTGCATCAGTTCAAGAAGGCAACTCACCAGCACCTTCTCAAGGGCAATTAAGGATGGGTAATAAATGCTGACTTAGCCAGCAATGCCCACATCCCATGAATTAATTTTTTAAAAAACAAAAATTGAAACCAAAATGGTAGGTTGCTGGATTTGAATGCTTGTTGGTGCTAACTGATTTTCTTAAGAATCTTGCTCCTCACATTTCTAGAAATCAAGACCAACAAATGTTTAATAGAGAAATACAATCGAGTTATAGCATTTCGAATCACTTCAGTGACCATTGTGGATTTGAATATTTCATTAATAATGGGGTCTGAATACTTCTGAATTATTTTAGTAACAAAACTGTGCAGGACAATGCAACTTTGAGAAAAGCAAACCACCACATCAACGACTTTTATTTAATAGCACTTTTAAGTAGTAAAACCTCCCAAACCAATTCACAGAAGGATCATCAAACCAAATTGACATCAAGCATGGATTAGGGTTTCAGCAGCAGATCAGCTGAGGCAGGGCGGAGTTGAACGAGATTATTGAGGTGGAAATAGGTGGTATTGGTGGCGGCGCAGATAAGTAATCAGAAGCTCATTTTGGGGGCCAACACAGTTAATTTTTCAAAATATGTAAATTGTGCTTTGTAAGGTATAGAGTGTGGGGTGAGGGGTGGTAGCTGACTATAGTGCATGTGATAATTTGGAGTATAAGTAATGTGTGTCAGTTACTGAACTTGAATGACTCAGCAATAGATAGATACTCTGCACAGACAAGAAGCTGTCAGACCAGAAATGGAAGTTGAACTGAATACTTCAGCATTCAGATAAAATACATTAATGTATTATAACTATGGTATCTTTATATTTAAGTATACAAATTATAGATTCATTTAGATTGTTTGCAGATTTCATGAACAGACTTTTCTTGATGTTTCTAATACAGTTATGTATCCGACTGGACTGAATACTTGCGAGGAATGATGCCTACTTAACACAGCTGTTTGAAACTGTAAGGTTTTACTAGGCTGAAGCAAATCATAACCAGGCATTTAGCAACAGGCTTCCTCTCACCACCAGTATGTACACTGAAAGCAGATTAAAAGGATTACTGCACAAGGCCCTACACAGGCCTCTTCCAAGAAAACAGGTTTTATTACTAACTAATTTATTTTTAAAAAATCATAAGCGCATTTAACATTGTTATTTAATGATGGCTAGTTTCTTGAGAATTCTTTGTGGATCCCAGTACTTATAAACTTACACATAGAGCATAGCAGGCCATATAGCATGAGTGTTCATCTACTAAACTATCAATAATGAAACCCTTTCTTACAATATATATGTAAAACTGTAAAATAAACACAAACACTTATGGTCCTAGATATCATCATCAGCCATTATAGGAGAGACTTCAGAAGAATATCCAAAATGGTCTTCCAGGAAATATTCCACGTGCATATTGAAGCAATGATGGCAGAACAGTTAGAAATAGTGATAAGTCTAAACAGGCTTCTCTATTTCTATTCGAGGCAACTTCAAAGAAATCAGAACTGGGCCAACATCAAATATTGTAGAACAAAAATCAATAGTCAGTGAGGAAGGATTCCATGCATGTCACTTGAGTAATGTGGAGTAATTGGTTAAGGTCCATGCTATACCATCAGACATTCAAAAACTTGCGGGTTCAAGCTTCAAACCAGGGCTGAACTTGAACTTGAAAGACTTGTGACCAGGAACTGAACTGAACTGAACTGGACCAGCCACACAAATCCCACGGCTACTAGAGCAGATCAAAGACTGGGTATCCTCTGGTGAGTGGCTTACCCCTGACTTCCCAAAGTCTCTCTATTGCCTACAATAACAACATCTTGTATTTATATAGCACCTTTAGCATAATAAAACAACCCAAGATACTTTACAGATATTAAACAAAATTTGACACCGAGCTATATAAGGAGATATAAAGCCAGATACCAAGAACTTGGTTAAAGAGGTAGGTTTTAAGGAGCGCCTTAAAGGAGGAAAGAAAAGCAGAGAGTTTTAAGGAGGGAATTCCAGAGCTTATTGCACAAGAGTGCAATGGGATGCTCTTCATTTGTCTGGATGGGTGCAACTCCAATAACACTTAATAACTTTCTGAGATAAATCAGCTCACCTGATTGGCACCCCAACCATCAGCTTAAACATCCAGTCTCTCAACCACCACAGTACCACGGTTGAACATGTATTAACGGCCCTGCTACAACTTAAGGGGGAGAATTTTCCCCTTGTCGGGCAGGCCAAGCAGGAGCAGGTGCAGACCTGATTGCCACTCACGATTGGGTCCACGCTGCCATTTTACGTGGGCTAGCCAATTAAGGCCTGCCCAGTGTGTTTCTTGACTCCTGAAGATAGCGGGAGTTGGCGGGCGGTCATGGGCGTGCATAGACCGTCGGGTCCAATGGCGACCTGGCAGCCTGTTTAAATGAAGGCTTGGCAGCCTTAGCAAGGCTGCTCACAATGGCAAGTGGAAAGGCTCACCAGAGGGCTTCTGTTGAGCAGGCAAGTCCAGAGGGTAGGTCAGCGGATCAGGCTAGGCCGGAGAATAGGGCCGTGGGGCAGGCCAGGCTGGAGGGTAGGGCAGTGGGGCAATATACTACTCAGTTCTCAGATGAGTGCCTAGCTGCCCTCCTGGAGAAGGTGGCAGTGCGGCGGGAGGAAACGATTCTGAGGGACAGGAGGTGGAGGCCTCCCCACCTGACCAAACGTGCGTGGAGGTAGCCAAGAGTGTGAGCTCCCATGATATGGTGCGACTTACATGAGTCCACTACTGAAAAAGATTCAATGATATCCTGCTCTTGGAAAGGATGAGTACCATGTTGACTGAGGTCACTTAATGCAGCTGTCACCCTGTCCCCCCATTCCCTGCAACCCCCTCTCCTCCCTCCAGCAACTATGGGTACGGTTACAGCATTGAATTCTTCATGACATGTATCCCTTACTGGGTGGGCCAACAGATATTGCCCATGCCTAGTTCACCCTGACAGGGTTGAGCTGAGATGTTCTGTGCCTGCAGCATGTGTGACACTGACACCTAGAGTTTAGAATGGGGGGAAACTCAAGAATTTGCATAGTGCTGGAGCTGCGAAGCATGTCAAAGTCAGGGTGCTGACATGATGGGTGGGGAGCTTCCAGGAGGTGGGACACCAATCCATGTGCTGGACATTGTGTTCCATGTGCTTGTGCGTCCTTGCTTTGCAAGGTTAGACCTTGTGCTGCCAAAAGTGATGGAGGCAGCATTTGGGCAAGGAGGGGATCAGCCCTGGCTTCTTGGTGTGAGTATGCAGCAGCTACGGGGTGACAAAGAACTGGAGTCCTGCAATGTCTCACTCTGGTTGGGTTGGCTGGGATGCGATGGGAATCCAGGTACAGGCTGGACTAATCAATGCTCTTTTCTCCTTTTCAGGAGAAGACATAATTCCACCAAGCAGATGCAGCCTAGCGGAGGCCAGGCCCAGTTGGCTATCTTGACTCCTTTTGAACAGCAGGCCGTGGACTTGGAGAGACGCCATGTGCCCAGGTCCACTGGTGGCGGTGAGGCTGGGGTACCACGGGAAGTTATGTTTGCTGAGCACTGATATCACCATGTGTGTCCCAGTTGCCATGGCATTGCTGAATGCTTAGTGATTGAAGTTTGCAACATGGGTTGACCATTGATAATGGAAGGATAAGCATATAATGATCCGGGGGCCAGGAATGCACATTGACATTGTCTTCACTGTAACTGATCAAATGTCCTTGTTCTTCTTTTCAGCATCACCGGAGCAGGGCTGGGAGGAGGAGGCAGAGGGGCCACCTCTGACACCTGAGGGCAGAGAACATATCGACTCACCAGTGTCACACCATCTCTACCAGGCAGGCACCAGCGCAGATACTAACACCTTGATGGGAATTAGATCTTTGGCTAGTGTCCCGGGGCACAGTGGTGAGGGCACTTCACACTCGCTTGAGTTGCGGGTGGAGATAGAGAGTGCCCAGGTTGCCAGCAGCCGGAGGACCAGGCACATGAACAGTCAGTGGCTGATGATATGCCTTTGGAGTCGCCCGTGAGGCAGCAGATGCTGGAAGTGCAGCAGGGTATGTGGCATAGGATCTGGCGGAGATGCATGAGGCAATGCGTGACATGGTGCCCGTGCTGGAGGAGTCCATGTGGAGCATCATCGATGCAATGAGCCTCATGGCCGAGTGCCATGCTTCCTCCATGGAGAGAGTGGCGACTTTCGTGGAGATGCTCCCCCGGGAGAACTATCAGGGCCTCCTGCGGTTGCACTCAGACCTGCAAGCCCTCGCAGCAGCATTGACCTCAACTGGTCAGTGCCCACGTGGGAGATGGTTTGGGCACCAAGTATCCCAGCTCGGTGCCCATCCATTTACGGTGAGCAGGGATGTCCAAAGCAACCTCACGACAGCACAGCAGCTGCCTGTCATCTCTGTGGACTCCTTTCCGGGCCCTCCGGTTGAGGGCAGCAGCTCCTCCGCATCTCTGCCACTGACCTTGGCATCCGATGAGGTTGCGGCGACTGTGGAGATGCCAGCTGTGGAACTGGCCGCTCTCTCCCAGGCAGGGCTAGCACAGGCTCCACAGGCCAGAGGACAGCCGCCAAGTTCATGGAGGCCAACAGGTCAGCACAGTGAGCAGGCTGCCTCAGTTGCCAGTGCCAGCAAGGGAACAGTACCTAGACCTAGCACCCGTAAGCGTAAATTTAAGGCACATTAGGCACGCCACGGGTTTTTCACTGGTGCTTTTATGTTGCCCCATATTAGTTCATTTAAGACTTGGTATGATGTGCAACATTTTTTTGGTTTCTGAAGCTAATTTTGTAATCTCATTAAATTTTGATATGTAACCGTGGCTCAGGGTGATTCCTTACTTCTGCAGGTGGATGGGAACCCATGATGTTACGAGTGAGTTGTTTGACATTGAGTTTTCTTGACAAGGGCCTTAGTTAATGTTCCTATCCAGGCAGATTTAGCACTCAGGTATTGAGTATGGAGCCTGCAGCCCTGGTGTGTGTTGAAGGTCATTCTGTGGTGTGCTAGGTGAAGATTCATTGGATTAAAGCCTCTCGGGTGTCCCTGCCTCCCTGAAGTATGCCTGGGTTAGCGTCTACCCCCTCAGTGCTCTTCTGTGCATGCTCAACCTCGGACTCACAGCTGGACTCATCATGTGCAGCCGGAGTAACAGCGTCCACATCTTCCTCATCCACTGTGTTGCCCCTTTCTAACACCAGATTGTGGAGAGCGCAGCATGCAACCAATATCAGTGAGCGACACACGATCTGGGGCATATTGGAGTGCGCCCCGAATAGTCCAGGCATCAGAAGTGCAACTTGAGAAGACCGATGGTTCTCTCCACCACAGCTCTTGTGGAGGCGTGGCTCCTAATGTGCCGCTGCTCAGCCTCTGTTCTTGGATGGTGGAGAGGCGTCATGAGCCACCTTTTGAGGAGATAGTGCTTGTCACCCATCAGCCATCCATCCAGCCGGGCTGGAGCACTGAAGAGCCTCGGCACCTGGGAGTGTCTGAGTGTGTAAGCATTGTGGGAGCTCCCTGGGTACCTTGCACAGACTTGCAGAATCAGCAGCTTGTGATCACACATTATCTGCATGTTCAAGGAGTGGAATCCCTTCCTGTTGATGAAGACACTGGGCTCACTCCTGGCACCTTATGGCCACATGTGTGCAGTCGATTGCACCCTGGACTCGGGGGAAACCAGCAATCGCTGTGAACCTCTGGCTCGCTCTGTCTGTCTGGCCTCGTCCCAGTGGTAGTGGGATGAAGGTCAATGCATGCCTGAACAGAGCGTCTGTCACCTGCTGGACATAAGTGCGGACAGCTGACTGGGAGACTCCGCAAAGATCACCCACTGACCCCTGGAAAGAGCCGGAGGCATAGAAATTGAGGGCAGCTGTGATCTTTAGTGCCACTGGTATGGGGTGCCCACCCACACAGTTGGCGCAGATCTCAGATCCTATCAGCTGACAACTGGAGATGACTGTCTCCCTTGAGAGACGGAGCCTCCTTTGGCACTGCACCGTAGGCGTATTAAGGTAGCTTCTTTGCTGTCTGTAAACCGTGGCAGCAGGATAGTGGTGTCTTCTGTGGCCCCTTCCGCCTTGGACTTCCTGTTGGCCCTGCACCCCTTGTGCCTGCGCATCTCCCCCCAAAGGTGGCTCCCCTGGAGGCTGAATGTGGACTCCTGGCCTCCTCCCCCTTCTGGCCCTCCCTTCCTCCTCAGAGGAGGTGCCTCCAATGGAGAGCACAATCCCCATTCCCAGGGTAAGGGAAGGCTGGCTGAAACTTGCAGGCCCCAAACATGATCTTTACTGTAGAGTCCTGACGTGAGGGCTGTTACTCCTGTCCCAGCAGTTGTGAAGAATTTTGAAATATTCCTGCTCACACAGGCAAGTGTCAGTAACTTTCATAAATATCTAACAGATACCATTCGCGGCCTCACTTACCCCACTTATCCCGCCCATGGATAAGATTTATACAAATGTCTTCTACCCGCCTGCCTGTTGCGCCCAAATGACGTCCTGAAGATCACAAGGGGCCCCAAAAATTTGCAGACAATTACTGCCTCAAGGGCCTTAAGTACACAATTAATTAATGGAGGGCGCGCATCTGAGAACATTGCGCACCCACCTACCCGCGATGGTGCGCGGTGACATCAGGACGCTCGCCCTCCCCCACATGCCAATGGGAAAATTCTGGCCATGGTTTCTTTTCTCTCAAGCCTGTAAGCCCCATCACCTAAAAGGACAAAGGCAGCAGGTGGATGGGGACACCATCACCTCCAAGTTTTCCTTCAAGTGACATATTATCCTGACTTAATATCACCACACCTTCAACATTGCTATGTCAAAATCCTAGAATTGCTTCCTAACAGCACTGTGGGAGGACCTTCATCACTTGAACTAAAGCAGCTCAAGCACAAGGCCTACCAGCACCTTTTCAAGCACAAATTTGATGGGCCATAATCGTTGGCCTTGCCAGCAACATCCACAGTCAGATAATAGTTTTTTAATATAAATTGAGAGTGACACTCCTGGATGCCATTCTTTAAATAACATGCGTGGTTATGAAAGAATCATGGCACTAATAGAAGGAATACAATAATTTCTTCCATTGACTGACCAACATTGCTCGCTCAGTCAACACCACCAAAAATAATTTAATTAGTCACTTACCTCATTTCCGTTTTAGGGCTTCACCTGGTCTGAATGGCGTTGAAATTCAATAGCATTCCCCATGCCCCCCATCCCTCTCCAAAATGGGTATGTGGGTCATGATGCATGATTACCCTGCTCCCATTGTTTCCAATGCAAGCAGCACACAATCTTTGTGTTGCCTGCTGATTTAAATCATCATAGAATACAGCCAGCATAGATTGCACGGTTAAATCACTGCATGCCAGAGCAGGGGTTGCGAATTCGTCAGATGCTAGCATGAGTTCAAGTTAGCTTGCTCTATGAAAACCAGTCTACAACTTTTGAAGTGGAGGATGCCTTGTGGCCAGACCAGATGTCGGAAGACATCTAAAAGTGATTTTGATGTGGGGTGCACTCAATAACAGTGCAGCATGAGAGGGAGCAGGCTCCAAGATTTTCTGAAGATGAACTGGAGGCCTTGATGCAGGAGGTGGAGAAGAGGAGAGATGTCATCTCTTGATATAGGCCTAGAACCTTCTAGCCAAACTTTTCAAAGGCAGTGGAACCAGATAGCTGTAGTGAGCAATGCTAGGAGTCTAGCCCAAAGGACCTTGATTATAGAAATTGTTTATGACATCCCACATTGGATTTTAGAGTGGGGCTTCTAAACCTGAATTTGTCTTAACAGAGATGTAACAATACACTATTGCTCACAGAGATCATTAACACACTGATTAAGAACAGTACCTGTCTTGGAGTCAAGTGCCTAGTGGCTAAACTGTTGATCGCTTGAAATCTTTACACATCTTCTCTCTGGTAGACCAGGACACATCTGTCCTAGCCAACTGCAGTGGAAAAGCTAGATGTTTTATTCGCTGTTTGTATTCTTTGGCCCAGATTTTCATATCTCCATCTGAGTCAGGACATAGGCAGAAGGGCTTTCAAAATGACGGGCAGAGCCTGATTCTGGGATTCCTGGCCCCCACCTATTTCTTGCATTTTTTGCTGGCACAAGATAGGGGTATGGGTAGCGAGCCCGCACATAACACCCCCAACCTTGCTTGCTCCATTTCAAACCCCTCACAATTTTGATGGAAGCTGGCTTATTTGCTTAAGAGATGTGGTTCATAGCACCTCAGAGGAGGTTGTGAACCTTGGGGGAAATATAGTCTCCAGTTGGAAATCAAAAAAAAAGACACTTAAAAATCCTTTTGAAAAATATTGTCCCATTACCGTCTCATAAAACCATCAATCAGTCATAGGCAGTGAAAATCTTATTGAGGAAATGTTCAACCAACTTCACACCTCTTAATCTTATCTACTTAAACACACAGGCATTGAAAAAACTCTTCAAAGAAATATCAGGTTATTACAAGGTAATAAAGATGTCAATCACACAAAGCTAGAACTTCACTTTGCAACTGAGTAAGCAGATCCCTGCTAAGTTAGGTCCATTACTCATTCTTGGAGCTCAGTCAAGCATTCATAATGAGGCCATCTGGAAAAACAGATATTTTTTCCATCTGCTCAACTTGCTTTTTTGATACTGTTGTTAAATAGCATCATTGTAAGAATGTTCAATAGCTGTTTTTTAAATTTTCTATCAGAAGCATTTCAAAGATCTTCCACCATGATTATATAGCTCATTGGTTGTGTACCTAGTGCATACAGGTGAAACAGCACGGGGAGACATGTGGAGACATAGAAAATATGAGTGGGCATGGAAAATATGAAGGAACATGGAGGGATGGATGGGGCAGCAGGTGTGGGGGTGTAGGGTGAGAGCTAGAGGGCCTAACAACCATGATTATAACTGGGCCAATGTTTTAGTAAGCGGAGGTGGACACACTAGCTGTGTGCCTTTGTTGTTTGCTAAGGCCTATGTCTCTAGCTCATGCCCGCCTCCCTGACATGAAAATAGGGCAGAGGGTTCCTTCAGAACAGAGTTGGGATTGCAGGGTTGGGAAAATTCCTGACTCCTGATAATCTGTCTCCTTGATGAAAATCCGGCCTTTCGTGTCTACATTTCCTAAGTGATTCTCCCCTGCGCATCTTTAGTTGCGAATGATTAGTTCCTTCAGGTAAGCCTATACTCCTCGTAATTCATGGTTGGTTCAAACCTCTTAATACACATTATAGTTATAGTTGCAGTTTAGCATGGTCTTATCTACCACTCTGTTCTACTGATCCCATAGCAACCCAAGATTTGGCCTTTGTAACCAGCTGCTTTAATTGGACAGTTAATGTTCCTTTATATGCCTGTTTCTCATCTTGCATTTTAATATGGTTTAGCCATCATTAAAGTCCTTGTTTGTATTAAAGTTTTTCTTCTTCTTGGGATAGTTAAAACAGATTTTTCTATCAGGATACAGTGCCGCAAGAAGTTCAATGACCTCACAAGTGGCCAAGATCAGTGAATGCATCTTCAAATGCCACATTCTATCACCTGCACCACTAGCCTCACATACTGCTCAAATACCACACCCCCATCAACTTACCTACCAACAATATCTATCAATCATGACTCATACCTAACATTGATAGTTTTACTTCACCCTTGCAAATAGCACTGCTGCAAGCCTCACACGCATGTCTCATAGCTTGCAAACACTTCCAGCTATTCGATCATGATAGACACATCACACAAACACATTGCATCACACTCACTGACACATTTCCCTCTCTCTTGCAGGCCAAGGTGAGGCTTTACTGCAGGAAATAGCACCAGACTAGCAGCAGGCAGGCATGTCTGCATGTCCTTACCCCAGTGGAGACGATGGCAGCCAGCATCATTGGAGTGGCCATGGCCTGTAATGGGGCTGAAAACATTGAAGATTGATTAGACATATCTAATCCTCCTTCGCACATTACCCTTCATCCCCCCAATCTCTTTGGATTTACAAGTTGCAGATGGTGTACTCATATACCTCTTACTTACCCCCACGTCCTCATCACAATGATACCCTTGCATTTCCTTTCTGTCAGGTACCCATGAACTGAAACCGCACCAGGCAGTGGTAGAAGAGGAGGAAGAACAAGAAGGCAGTGAAGAAGAAACACCATCACTTGCTCTCACACTCACAGCCACCAACATAGATATTGACACTGTATGCATTTTGAGCTTAAAGGTGGAATCTGCACTTGATGAGACACCAGGCATGAGTGGCAGGTGACTTGGGAAGAAGGCAAATGTAGCACAGATGTTAGTTCCTAGCAGTTCTGCTGCAGAGGACTCAGGCAAGGACTTATAGAGGCTGTCTATAGAAGAAGGTTTATGGGTATGCACAATTAAATGCTTGGTGCACTGGCAGATTTGCCAAACAGCCTGTGTCAAAGTCATGGAACACAAGAGGCACCCTAGTATCAATTTGGTTTGGAGTCCATCCTTTCCACTGTACAAGTGATAGCCAGCTCCAAAAGCACCCTTGTGGACTAGGATTGCCAACCCTGGTTAAATGTATTCCTGGAGGTTTCATCACATGACTTGCCCTCACACTCAGGCCATTAATTGACCAACACATCCATCCTTGTGATGCACTATCTTTCTACACTAATTGGAAAGCAAAAAGACTCATTACTTATCATCTGATTACCAGTTGGATGATGCTTGGCTGTCAGCCAAACAGCCTTTACCGCACCCGTCCCCCGACCCCCCCCCCCCATTTTCAATATTTTTATATCTGGTGAAGAGAAACGTTAAAGAAAATGACAAAAATACAATTTTATTTTAATGTTCCAATGATTTTTCTCCAGGGTTGCACATGGCAGTACCCTGGAGATAGATCTTCAATTTGTGGAGACTCAAGGTCAATCCTGGAAGGTTGGCAGCCCTATTGCAGGCTCAGCCACGAAGCAGCGTCTGACGCTGATGTCCAGCTTCCTTTGCAACACAAACAAAAGCTATCCACAGTCTGAGGGCTACAGTGGAAACTCAGAATTAGGTCTCTTAAGTGCAGTTTGCTGCCATCTAAGCTCAATCTGCTGCCATTTTGTTGTAGATAACAGTTTTCAAAGGGACTAGCAGGGTGTCACAGCAGTCCTGCAATCTGTCCTCCAGCATGTTACTAAAGTTGCTAAGGAGCTGCCATGTGGGAGTAATAGTGGCTCCATGGAGTACTAACTAGCTGTCCTCCCACCATTTCTACTCCGTCATTGCCCAGACTACTGCCAAACATCCCGGGATGATGCAGTCTGAAATCAAGACTTCTAGGCCAACTGCAGTCTCCTCCAGTGAAACTAAACAGTCTTCCACCAGCTATACTGCAGCCGCTGGGTTAGTGCTGAGTAGGAGCGCTAAGACAGGCAAAAGCACGCAGAAGACAGGCACTAAAGGATGCCCAAAGGGTGATTGTTTGACATTTCTATGCAATATGCATGGTTTGATTTGTAAGTATGGTTTGGAAAGCTTATTTTGTGGTGACTTTTATTTTTGCATTGTGGCCTATTAGACACAGTGATGGTCAGTAAGAGGGAAGGTAAGGTGTGGTAGGATTGTTGGTGAATGGAGAATTGAGATTTACTTTACTAATATCACAGTCAGACAAATCGATCACAAACATTCTAGCCAGAAGTGATTATCTAGGCTGCCTCCTCCGCCTTATCCTTTTCAGCTGATCACCGTACACTTGGCGACAAGGGATGTGCCCACACAATGACGAGGTTCTGCAGACTGCAGCAGATCATCTTAACCCTTGACACACTCTGACGAAATGTGCAGGGTTCCTCAAAAGTAGTTGAGGCAGTGGAACAGTTGTTTAAGCACCTCCATGTCTACTCTATCACATTTAATGTACCATCATGGCTTTTGTTATATGCATGTTGCCCATGTGTGCATGTGTTAAGCACCAGAGTCAAAGGGTAGCCCTTGTTACCTTGTAGCCTCCTTCTGGTTTGTCATGGTAACTCAGATATTGACAGCACAGTGGACTACCACAGAGTGAAGGCATCATGATTGATGCCAGAATAACGAGTATTGACCGGCATGATACGCTAGGATGGAATTCCTTCGGTTGCAGTGCATCTCAGAACTGACATATGACACCCACGAAGTAATGTATGTGCTGTAAATGGCATTCTGCGTGATGGGGAAGACTGCAATATTTACAAGGTTGGGTGGTCACTCTGCCTGCTTCCTTCTGGCACATGAAAAGGCAATGTATTCATAGCTCTCTTGGAACCCAGAGCCTCCATGACCTCCCTTACACAAAAGATGATGGTGAATTGGGAGAGGTTGCAAATATCACCTGCTCCAGCCTGGAAGGAGCCAGATGCATAAAAGTTCATGACAATGGTCATCTTCAGAGCCACTAGCAATGCCATCCTTGCCCTGCTCTGAGCCTGTAGTTACAGCTGCAGCAGTTGGCAGATATCAGTAAAGATGTCCTTTGTTAAATCCACATGATTAACACACTGTGCCTCACTGAGGTTCGGCAGAATTGCTCCCTAAGCACCCTGGACAGACATGACCCCTGTTGACAGCCCTTCTCCTCCTCCTCCCTCTTCCAGCAGCTTGCCCTGCTTTTAATCATCTTTACTCATTCTCGCTCTCATGTTGTAGCCCAAGTGGGATACATACTAGTGCACCCATTTCTCAGAGCAAGTGGTTTGTAAAGAATTCTTAAAGTCAGGCCAATGTCCTTCATCACATGCCACACAACTCCATTTAGAATTCAGCAACTTTAAAACAAATCTGAAAAACACCAAATGCTTCTACAATTACAGAAAGAACAAGTCCAAGTCAACCTACAACTAGCCTGTAAGTAGTTGATGATCCCTTTAAATAGTGCCAATGAGGAGTCCTTCCTGCTGCTGAATGTACATTTTTTAAAAATTCTTTCATGGGCTGTGAGCTTTGCTGGCTAGGTCAGTATTTGTTGTCCATCCCAAATTGCCCTTGAGAAGGTGGTAGTGAGCCACTTTCTTGAATCGCTGCTGTCCAAGTGGCGTAGGTACATCCACAGTACTGTTGGGAAGGGAGTTCCCGGTTTTAGTCCAGCTACAGTGAAGTAACAGTAATATAGTTCCAAGTCAGAGTGGTGTATAGGTTGGAGGGGAACTTGCAGATGGCAGTGTTTCCAAGCAACTGCTGCCTTTTTCCTTCTATGTAATAGAGGTGGCAGGTTTGGAAGGTGCTATCTAAGGAGGCTTGGCAAGTTCCTGCAGTGGATCTTGTGTTTGGTATGGTATGATATATGGTATATGGCCATTTGGTGCTGGTCATAGAGGGAGTGAATATTAAAGGTGGAGGACAAGGTGCCCATCAAGTGGGCTGCTTTGTTCTGGGTGATGCCAAGCTTCTCAAGTGTTGCTGGAATCGCACTCATCCTGGCAAGAAGAGAGTATTCCATTTCGCTCCTCACTTGTGCCTTGTACTTGGTGTACAAGCTTTAGGGTGTTAGGAGGGAAGTTACTCATTGCAGAAATCCCAGCCTTTGACCTTGTCCAATAGCATTTATTTGTCTGGTCCAGTTAAGTTTCTGGTCTATGGTAACCCCCCTAGGACTTTGATAGTGTTCAGATGTACAAAGAAAGAGGGTGACTTTTAAAAGGATCATAACTACTCAAAGGTTAGTTCTGATTGATTCCTACTGGTTCTTCCTGTTTGTAGAAGCATTTGATGGTTTCCATAGTTAGCCTAAGCTCCAAGGTGGCAGAGCTGGCATCAAATCAGCATTACAAAATGCCTGCACTGTATACTTCAGTGGATACTGCCTACACATGCCCTTACCAAAATGCCCTTACCAAAATGACATCTGGTGCAGCTAACAGCAGAAGCATGTTCGCGGGCCTGAAGCCATTTTAGAGGTAGAATGGCACTCGAAACACCGAGAAACTGGGTGGTGAAAAGCCAAAGTGCGTCTGAACACTATCAAAGTCCTAGGGGGGTTACCATAGACTAGAAACTTAACTGGACCGGACAAATAAGTGCTACAGAGTGTCCACTCTTTCCTACAATACAACAAAAGCTACACTTCAAAAAGTACTTCATTTGCTGCAAAGCACTTTGGGACTTCCTGAGGTCATGAAAGGTGCTATATAAATGTAAGTCTTTCTTTATTTTGCATAGTGTCACATTAGTGTTTGTAATCTTCACTGCATATCAAAATAATTGTATGAGACCTGGATGATCTGATCCAAGTGTTTAAAAAATTCACTAAGTTGGTCCATGGAAGCTTTTTCCCCTGTTGGGATATCAAGAATGGGAGGCACAATCTTGAAATTAGAGCTCAGCCATTCTGGAGCAAAATAAAGTTGTAATTTTCCACCCAACTAATTCAGTGGTAGAACAAGTTTGAGGGGCTCAATGGCCTCCTCCCTTTTCTATGTTTTGAGATGTTTCATCATAATAAAGCATGATATAAAGGTAAATATCATTCATTTTTAAGTTTTAAATAATTGAATATCATTAGCATAAAGTTAAGATGTTGAAACAAGACTTTTTTCTTTCTGTTGGTGATCAAGTCCTTGTAGAAATTCAACAGAATATAGGTCCCACTGAATTTGAAATATGACTTTTAGATTTCTAAATTGCCTTCTCCATCTCTCTCTCTCTCTCTCCACTCCCCCATCTGCTTATTTTTGGGAGCAAGAAATCATTGGACAGGTTGAATATTATAAGTGGAGGCAGAACATGCTGTGCATGGTGAGAGTCTTAGTCTGATTAGTTTTACATCTGGAAGGCTACAACTCAACATCCAGAACAAATGTCATTACACCACAAAGATAGTCAAGTTACACCAAGATAGCAAGACAATCTTTGCCTCGGATCAAACATTAGCATTCATAGAAACGCTAAGGTGGTTTTTAGAATTATTTTCTGGTGGAAATTATTGTAATACTAACCAAAAACAAAGGAGTTTAATTAACACCTTTCTCCACAGAAGTAAATTGAAATAACAGAATTAACTTGATCTCTCCTGCTAGGTATTAGTGAAAATGGATAGCAGAATATTTGGAAAATGATTTGTCACAAGCAGCAGCATCGAATTTTTTTCTGAGATGATTCCAGGGTTTTTGCCGTTGATACTCTATCTGAAAGTTGATTACACAGCTGATCACTCTGTGTGTAAGACTCTCCTGATCTCAGTCTCAAATCTACCTTTTATTAGTTTGAAACTATCCTTTGTGCAAACTAATTTATAGATTACCTGGATTTATCTTTTGTGTTTCCATAACAACCTTGTGCACCTATAAAAGATCATCTCTCAAATGTTTTCTTTCCAGTTGGAAAGCCCAGATTTCTCCAGTCTTTCCTCATAATTCAGATCCCTGACACGAGGAATCAGCCTCATGATTCTTCCTTGCACAGTTTCTTGCGTTTGCATGTCAACAGGACAGGGCATAGTATTCAAGATTAGACTGACTGTCTGATTAGAACCCTGTAGAGTTTGACCACAACTTCCTCTAACTACTATTGTTCTGACCATGTAGTTCAACGTTCTATTAATTTTGTTGTTTGCTGCTCTGCATTAGTTTTGACACTACCAGGACTCATTTTTGTCTTCAGATCCATCTGTAGTTATTTTAACTCCATATTTGTGAGGACATGCTGCTTATTTTACTTTTCTCCATGCAGTTCATCACCTTTAAAAATACTCAGATGTGCACTTGACATGTGGTAACCTATAGAGCTACGGCAAGAACTGGAAAGTAGGAATAGATTTGATGGCACTTTTACAGCTGGTGCAGACATGATGAGCTGAATGGTCTGCTGTGTCATGAATTTTCTATGTCTCTATGACTTGAGCAAGGGTGTCCTCCAGGGCTATGCTAGCCAACGTTTATCTCTCAACTAATACCTAAAACAAATTAACAGGTCATTATCACGTTTGATTTTTTGAACTCGTGGTTTACAAATTAGCTCCCATTTCCTACCTTACAACATTGATCACACTTCAGTGAAGTGCTTTGGGATGCTCTGAGGTTGTGAATGGTGCTGTATAAATGCAATTCCTTCTATTTTTTTTTATTCTGATTGGAGGCACATTTCATTGTGCACAGAGGTTCATTTTGGTAGGGTCCACCAGGTGAAGAAAGTCAATTTGAGGCCAACACTATTATCCATTGATGGGAGGTATTCAAACAAAATGTAATACCTAATAGAAATAATATATTATTACCAATAAGAGCAGTCCTCCCTTAAAAACAAAACATGAGGCACCCAGATTTGACTTAAGTTCATCATTTGTGTACAATTAACCAACACATTCAAATCATAAGCACTATGTTAAGTGCACAAAATACTTTTTCAGACGCATTTCCAAAATATTGAAGGCAGCAATTGTCAAAGTTTTCCTACTTTCAAATAATTACTTCTCTGCAAGCACAACAGTGATTGAAAGAAAAATGTGGTTGGTCAGCAGATACCCGCTGATAGGTTTCACAATCTCAGCGACTATTGTCCCAATAATCATACAAGATTCTGAAGGGGATTGATAGGTTAGATACTGTGAGGTTGTTTCCCCAGTTGGGGAATCTAGAATATGGAGGCCCAGTCACGGGATAAGGGGGTGATCATTTAGGACTGAGGTGTGAAGAAATTTCTTCAATTAAAGGGTTGTGAATCTTTGGAATTCTCTACCCCAGAGGGTTGTGGATGCTTTATCATTGGATATATTTAAGGCTAAGATAGACAGATACTTGGTGTCTCGGAGATCAAGGGATATGAGCGTTTTGGTGGACTGCAGAACAGTTGGATGCCTGGGCATGCTGTACAATCTCCTTGCTAAAGTTGGCCATGGAGCAGTCATTGTTGGAGGCACTCACAACCCCTTGCAATGTCAGCATCAGGTTTGGACCAGTGTCCCCGATGGTTCAAGGTAACAGTACAGCCTTGCAGTGTGGGTTAGGAGAATGCTTGCATCTGAGCTGAGAGCACAGCGTGCAGTCCAGTAGGCAAAGCTGCTGCCAATTGTTTGGGTGGAGTAGGGCCGGGTTGGATGGGGTTTCGGGCAGCCATGGAGTGCACTAATCTCTGGCCATCCAATGTTGGCCACCACTCTCCATGATGCACTAAGGGGCCTTCACACTTAACCAAGGCAGGTTCTTAGTACACCCATGCTAACCCACATGTCTCTCTCTTCGATCCTGCAGGAGGAGTACATCAGGATCATGGAGCCTGGTGAACTAGCTGTATGCCTCGTGGCATACAGGTAGGGAAGACGATGGAGGAGAAAGCAACTGAGGTGCCTGGCTGCGCAGAGGGAGCAGCAGCACCCTCAGGAAGAAGGGACAGTTGGGGTTCCCGCCTACACCACCAAAGAGCCAGAGAGAGCTGTCGCTGGTCGGCGCTTAGCGACAACCAGGGCCTATAGACGCCGTCTTTCATTTGTGCAGATGCCTGAGAACCAGTGCCACCGAAGACTCCGCGTATCTAGGGAACTGGTTGATAACATCTGCCACCTGCTGCAGTATTTGGCGCCATGGGGACATGGAGGGCATGCACTGCTAGTGGCCATGAAAATGACAGCAGCACTCAATTTCCTTTCAGGGCTCCACAGATGACCCCTGTGGGATATCGTAAGCCTCCACCCACAGATGCATCCATGAGTTCACAGATGCCATCTTTGTGAGGGCACACAACTTTGTGCATTTTGCCCAGGACCAGGACAGCCAGGATGCAAGAGCGATTGGATATGTCCAGATCTTAGGATTCACACAAGTGCAGGGTTTTATTGACTGCACTCACGTGGTGCTCAGGTCTCCGTCGCCACATGTGGTCAACCACATCAACCACAAGGGATTCCATATGCTGAATGTGCAGCCGGTGTGCGACCACCAGAAACACATTCTGCAGGTCTGCGCATGGTTTCCAGGGAGTGTGCACAACTCATACATTCTCAGTCGGTCACGGTTCCCTGACATATTCCAGGGTCCACAGAAGCTGCAGGGATGGCTCCTCAGGGAAAAAGGCTACCTGCAAAGGCCATGGCTGATGACAGCCATGCGGTGGCCTCAGACTGCAGCAGAGCAACAGCTTAATAAGGCTTATGCTGCAACTCACAACTAGGTGGAACAGATCATCGGGACGCTGAAAATGAGATTCCAGTGCCTGACTGGTCTGGTGGAGCCCTGCAATATAGTCCATAGAAGGCGTCACGCATTGTCATCAGCTGCTGCTCCCTTTACAACCTGGCGCTGCAATGGAGAGAGGAGCTGGCTAAGGAGAAGATGGAGGAGCTTGAGGTCTCCTCCGATAAGGAGGATGCTGATGCGGATGAGGGTGAGGAGGTCCTTGAAGGTGTCAATGACAGGGATGAGACCCTCGCACAGGTCAGACGAGGCAGGTGCACTCGGGAGGTCCTTATAGCTGCTAGATTTGTGGAGGATGATGATGATATGCAGTGAAGATACACCATAGATCCTCACATTGCACCTGTGAACATTTGACTCCAGTCTGGCTTAAGGCAGCGCACCTATGTTCTGTTAGAATGCTCCTGTCATGGAGACACAGCGGAGGTCCTAATAGTCGCTCGATTGCAGGAGGATTCTGACGCCATGCATTGAGGATGCTCCATAGATTTTCACATAGCCTTTGAGAATGTCTGACTCCTGTCTAGCTGAGGGTGGCTCGCTTGTGCTCTGCGATCAGGGTCATATCATAGAGACGCAGCCATTAAACTTTAAAAGCATCTGATCCTTTGTCCGCCTTCAGCATCTAACCGCTTCAGGAACACAACATCAGTGGTCACAGATGCTGAAGAGATGGGGGCCAGCCCCACCTTAAAGGTGCTGAGAGCACTCAGAGGGAACGACAGAACTCTCTGATGCTTGCCACTGCATTCTGGCAGTAATTATGAACACCGTAGAGGTGCAGGCATCTAATGTTTCCAGGGAGTGTGAGGCCAGACAATCACTGTGGTCTGAAGGCTGCACAAAGCACAGGGAAGAGGCCCTGAGCTGAGACACCTGCCTTTATCTTGTGCAGAAAGGCTTCACATCTGAGTGACAAGAACACTTCTCATCAGAACAAGGAGCAAGGAGACATTCTTGGGAGTTTATTGACAATAGTGAACAGTATGTACAAGTGATTAACATGCAGACCCAGGCTGTGCAAATATACCTTCTTAACTTTCCTAACCCTGCCGCCATGTCTTGGTACTCCCCGGACATCCACAGTAGAGGTGGAGACAGCCTGCTGACTGCTAAGCCCTGTCTGTGATAACCTTGGCAGGTGTCCTCTGGAGGGTAGAGACCTGGAGGGCCCCAGCCTGCTTTAGGGGTCTTGCTGTGTGGCAGTGACACCCTCCTTCACTTGTGGAGCTGGAGCTGCTGAGGTCATAGGAAGAGTAGGTTTGGATTGGCTGGACACTCCCACAGTCGACTGGATGGATGGCCCCAGGGAGGGGACACTTACTGATCCTCCTCCCTAAGAGTGCCTAAGGGTCTTAGGTGGACTCCTTGAGGAGAACGTGCAGCTGAAGTGAGATCAAGCTGCCCCTCAGCCCTCTCGCGTACTCACTGTTGGAGCCCAACTATAGTAATGGAGTTGAGCCTGTGCAGCAGTGCAGGAGCGACATCCTGGACCAAGGCCTCTATGGCAGCCACCATCCTACCAGTGTTGACCTTGGTGCACTGAGATGCTGGTGCTATCACCTTAGCCTGAAGGCGGATGGACTCCTCCATCATGCCTTGCAATCTGAGGAGTGCAGCAGACATCCCATCCTGACGTTCCCGAGCTTGCCTTTGCAACTCCAGCAACTGTGACATGACCAAGTCCAGAGGCTTGTCATATGACTCGGACTCAGCAAATTTCTGGCCTCCAGCAGTCCTCCGAGTGCTGGACATCTGGAAAGTCCCTGCTGGCACTTGCTGTGGATCAGACAGTGCGATGTGCTCACCAGATTGTGATCCCAAGGCTATTCTAAAGCTTGGTCCCACCAAGGTGTGTGTCTCTGCGCTTGTGGATGATATGGGTGAGCGCTGTGATGGCATCTCAAGGAGGATGCCTTCAGATTCCTCTACAGAGGTTTCTTCGGGGCTTGATTGGAGGCCTTGGGTCATGGACTCCATTGGTTGTTTTCCAGATGTCCCTGTGAAAGCAAGGGGAGATAATTAGTGCATGGCAGTGGCCTGTGAAACAGGATACATCACTCACTGAATGGTTGTCTGATTGATGTTGCACTGCTGGACCTTCACTTGGAAGAGCACCACCGACCTCACGGTCAGCACAGGACCAGTCCAGATCCTCACCAGCCAGCTGAATGGTTCTGTTTTTAAGGCCTGTGAGGACCTTGATTTCAAGCATTCCTCCACCAGTCTGCGACCAGTCCCTCTTGTTGTGTGCCAGCTTGTCCTGTATTAATAGAGATGGAGAGGGTGTAAGCAGGACGCCTGCCAGGCCAGATGATAAGTATGCCTGGCATAGGTGGGTGGTAAGTGTCCCATGGATGATGTGAGGACTGCAATGAGTGAGATCCCTGTGAATGTGTAATGGGTTTGTGTGTGTGTGTGTTGAGACGGTGAGAAGAGTGACTTACCCTGGCAGAACAGAAGAGATCATTCATCCTCTTGCGGCACTGGGTGGCTGTCCTCTTTTGAAGAACGTTGGCTCTGATCACAGCTGCCACCACTTCCCAAGCCTGCCTGGTCACGCCACCGCCCAGAGCAGGCGTAGAGGACATCGCGGTGCACCTCCAAGGCGTTCCAGTGACCCGTCGCTAAACCTGGGGGCTGCAGTCTTTCTTCCTTTTGTGCACATCTTCCCCGCAGCAGTCATGGGCAGGAAGCACTGAGATGTGCGCACCCAGCTGTACTTTAAATATGGCGCCTGCCGTGACGAAGCTGCGAAGTGATGGCATGGTGGACGAATGAGACTCTGCCTGCCATGGAACTGATGTGTTTCCCGGGAACGCATTAGTAATGTGGCAGGTTTGGGACAATATAGCATGAAAAGACGCCATCGGGCTGGCAGGTAAAATATCGTTTTACCCGCCCGCTACTGCACTTAGTGCAAACCTAGGATTATTCTGCCCTTCCTTGGAGTTGAAGACTAGGGGATTAGAAGACATTTTAGTAAAGTTGAAAAAGAGAACCAAGAACTGAGATATTAGGACGTGACCAAAAGTTTATTCAGAGGTAGATTTTAAATAACATCTTAAAAAGTTGTGGAGCATTTTAGGGACGGAATTCCAGAGCACAATGTCTAAGCGCAGCCACCAATGGTGGCGCAATTAAAATCAAAGATGCACAAGAGGCCAGAATTGGAAGACTACAGAGATTCAGAAGATTGTAAGGTTGGCAGAGTTAAAAAGATATGGAAAGAAAAACTTGGAAGGATTTGAAAACAGGCATTGTAGTACTGGGAGCTAATACAGGTCAGAGAGCATAGGGGTGATGGAGGAACAGAATTTGGTACAAGTTACGATATGGTTGGGATAATTTTGGATAAGCACGTGTTTATGAAGGGTCGAAGATGGAGTAGTCAAGTTGGATTTCAGGTTAGCTTTGATATCCAATAAAATAGCTTAATGGGCTTCTACGAAGATTGTTTTTATTTAAGTATCTCTTGCAGAAAGTACATTATCTAAAAATTCTTTAAAAGGTCACTGGCAGGGTCAGCATTTGCTGCCCACCCCTCAATGCCCTTGAACTGAGCAGCTTGCCAGACTATTGCAGAGGGCAGTTAAGAATCAACAACATTGCTGTGGGTCTGGAGTCACATGTAGGCCAGACCAAGTAAGGACAGCAGATTTCCTTCCCTTAAGGACATTAGTGAACTGGATGGGTTTTTACAATAATCAATGGTGGTTTCATGGTTACCATTACTGAGACTAGCTTTCAATTCCAGATTTCGTTAATCCAATTTAAAGTCCTCCATCTGCCATGGTGGGATTTAAACCCGTGTCCCCAGAGCTTTAGTCTGGGCCTGTAGATTACTAGTCCAGTGATGTTACCTCTAAGCCACCGTCTCCCCCATCCTTAGTCTAGGCTATAATAAAAACAGAAAATGCTGGAAAAACTCAGCAGGTCTGACAGCATCTGTGGAGAGAGAAACAGGGTTAACATTTTGAGTCCATATGACTCTTCAGAGCTAAAGAGAAGTAGAAATGTGATGGAGTTTGTACTGTTTAAGAGGGTGGAGCAGGTGAAGCTAGATAGGTCAGAAATAGGTAGGGACTAAGGAGAGATTGGCAAAGATGTCTTGGACACAAAACAAACAGAGTGTTAATGGTAGCGGGTAGGGACATCAATTTCAGTACATCGATGACTGTATCTTCATGCTCTCATCTGGACCTGGAAAATTTTTACAAATTTTGCTTCCAATTTCCACCCCTCTATCACCTTCATATGGTCCATCTCCGACACTTCCCTTCCATTCTTTGACTTTTCTGTCTCCTTTTCTGGTGATAGACTGTCCACCAATATTCATTACAAGCCCACTGACTCCCACAGCTACCTCGACTACAGCTCCTCACACCCATCTCCCTGTAAGGACTCCATCCCATTCTTTCAGTTCCATCACCTCTGTTGCATCTATTCTGATGATGCCACCTTCCAAAATGGTGCTTCTGACATGCCTTCCTTTTTCCTTAGCCAAGGTTTCCCATCCATGGTGGTTGTCACGGCCCTCGACCGTGACTGACCCATCTCCAGCACCTCACACCTATCCTCCCTCCCAAAACCATGATAGGGTCCCCCTTGTCCTCATTTATCACTCCACCGGCCTCTGCATTCAAAAGATCATCCTCCACCATTTCTGCCAATCCCAGCAATGATGCCACCACCAACATCTTCGCTTCAACCCCGCCCCTGGTCAGTATTCCATAGGAACCGTTCCCTCTGGGACACCCTGGTCCACTCATCCACACCTTATCCCCTTCCCATGCAATCATAGATGGTGTGACATCTGTCCCTTTACCTCCTCCCTCCTCACTGTCCAAGGGCCCATATACTCATTTCAGGTGAAGCAGTCCTTCATCTGTACCTCCTTTAATTTGGTCTATTGCATTCACTGATCCCAATGCAGTCTCCTCTACAGTGGGGAGATCGAACACAGACTGGGTGACCACTTTGCAGAACACCTTTGGTCTGTCCACAGGACATAACATTGAGTTCAACAACTTCAGACCATGAACTCTCTCCTCCACCTTCATCCCTTCTTAAAATGTATTTTTTATTTACTTATTTTTATTCATTGTTTTATCCCCTTTTTATCCCTTTTTCTATCCTTTCTCCCCAACCACCATTTCCTCCCCTCACCCCACCCCCAAAAGGGCCATCTGTTACTTGTTCCATGTTGTTCTTTCAGAGTGCTGCCCCTTGTTCTGCTGTTCACGTTCTTTCTAACCTTTATGCCACTTTCAGCACCTGCTTTAGCCCCCACCACTACCATTAACACCCCCTTTGACTTTTGTCCATGACATCTTTGTCAATCTCCCCTTAGCCCCCACCTATTGCTGACCTTTTATGTAGCTTCATCTGCCCCACACCCCTTAAACGGTATAAATTCCATCACATTTCTACTCTTTAGGAAGAGTCATATGGACTTGAAACGCTAACACTTGTTTCTCTCTCCACAGATGCTGTCAGACCTACTGAGTTTTTCCACCATTTTCTGTTTTTATTTCAGATTTTCAGCATCCACAGTATCTTGCTTTTATCTTAGCCCAGGCTAACTGCAGTGCTCAAATAATAAGATGGACCAACCTGAGGATCAATCCAGGGATCTTCTGGCCTGGCGTCACACTAAGAGAGAATAATTTCTTCTTCTCATCCTTTTCCCAAGATGCTGGGTCCTTGCTCAGGTACAATTCCATGCGTGCTAGTGACACCAAGAGTCACTCATTTCAATGGAGTGAACAGGCTGCTTGACCACAACACAAAATTACAGCTCAAACCAATCATATCTTCATTTAGCTCATTAGCATGCAGTACCAACAAGTTTCATCAGATAGCAATCAAGGCCTGAATTTTCAGATGGCGGGTTCTCACTTCCTGCCATCCGAAGAGACTTCAAATGCCCTGCAGCCATTTCACACTCAAATGAGCGTTGATTGGCTGCAGGCAAGACTTCAGCCCCTCACTTGGGCTGAATCTGATTGGCCGACAGCTCTCCAGTCCCTGCAGCGACAGCGCTGCAGTGGACAGGAGAGGCTCAGGAGGACATCAAGCCTAAGTCCAGGGAGTGGAGGCCCAGGTAAGTTCAAGGGGTCCCAGCATGGGGAGGGTTGGGAAGGCCTTGTTGGGGGGGGGGGGGGGGGGGGGGGGGGTGGGGGCATTATCAGAGTATCGGGGGAAAGAGGGCCGGAGGCTACTGGACCTTAAGGGGGGGTGGTGCGACCCAGTAGGAAGGGGGCTTCTGATGGAAGCGTCCTGCCAACCCGCATCACTGCTTGCTCGGGATGTGACCCCGTATATTTTCAGCCTTCCCCCATGTTAGCTCAAAAATTAAGGCTGGGCAGCAAATAGCCCTTTGACCACTTAAAGGCCTCAAATGGGGCAAGGGCGGGCTTCCCATCCAAGGCCTTGCCCACCCCAACGTAAAATCGCGGTGTAGTCAGGGCAGGTGGGAACCCAGAGAGAATCCTGTCCCTTCAATTCACACTCCCACATCCTACCGTCTAAAAACCCACCAGTGGGGGAGCATAAAATTCTGGCCCAGGAGTAGAAATCCAGATTTTCCCCTTCCTAAACCAAGATTACTGAGACCAACTATGGTTCTTCTACTGCCCAGTTTAGACGAAAGCAGCTTTATTTGTTTATGAATGCAGGTATACCAATATGGTAAGCATTACCCTCCCTAGTGGCGCAGTGAAAGTGATGGTGGGTCTCTCTCTTAAAGCCACTATATGGCATGTGATGTTAGCTTAGCATACCCTGAGGACTGAGTTAGGGTTTTGTGGTCTATTTGCCTCAGCTACTTGATGAATTTATCCAATAAACCATCAGATGAAGCTGTGGGAATTTTCTATTCAGACTATAATCAGAAACTTGTATGGCAAGCTCAAATACAAATGAGCAGTATTAATGTATAATGATGAAAGTCAGCCTGGGAATGTAATGAGCATGTGGATCATCCCTTTAAAAAGGCCTTTTATACAAAGTACACATATTCTGGCTTGTTTCTTCCAATGTTGTTCTCTTTGCATGAAGCCATCGATTCAGACTCAGGTAGAGTCCTTCAGGCATCAGCAGCTCTCAGGGTCGCTTGCTCACAAAATTGCCATTCAAGTGTAAGGCTAGACACAGATAATCAACAGGCTATACAAGTACAAGCATTACAGCAGAGTCAATTCCACTGGGTCACTGGACAGCCAACAACACTTGAACACTGATTATTTCTTCTTCTTCTTTGCCCAGAGTCATGGACTAATTAAAATTAGGGACACATTAATCTGAATCATTTATGTCAGTAGTGGGTTAGTGGTAGCACTTTTTTTTTTCCATTCTTTCATGGGCGTCACTGACTAGGCCAGCATTTATTCCTTATCCTTAATTGCCCTTGAGGGGGCGGTGCTGCTGCCCTTCATCTGGTGCACGTACACCTACAGTGCTGTTAGCAAGGGAGTTCCAGGATTTTGATCAAGTGACAGATGGTGTGTGGGTTTGACAAGCGTCTCCATTCGCCTGTTGCCCTTGAACTTCTTGGTGGTAGTGATCAAGGGTTTGGAAGTTGCTGCGCTGCATCTTTTATATGGTACACATTGCTGCCATTGTGTATTGGTGGTGGAGGGAATGAATGTTCTGGATGATGACGAGCTTTGTGTGCATTTTTGGGAGCCACACTCATCTAGGCAAGTGAAGAATATTTCATCACACTCCTGACTTGTGCCTTGTAGATGGTAGACAGACTTTGATTAGATGGGAGGTGAGTTACTCATTGCACAATTCCCAGCCACTGACCGGCTGCTATAGCCACAGTATTTATATGGCTAGTCCAGTTCAGGTTCTGGTTAATGGTAACCCCCAGGACTTGATAGCATTGGTAATACCATTGAATGTCATGGGAGATGGTTAGATTGCCCAGCTCCTGTGGCAGGAGTGCAGAGTTGGGAGTCAGAAGGTTGTGGGTTTGAGCCTCACACCAGAGATGCAAGCCCTTCAGTACAGTACCACAAGAGTGCTGCATTGTCAGAAGTGCTTTCAGATGAAATGATAGACCGAGGCCCCGTCTGCACTCTTGGGTGGATCTAAAAGATCCCATGGCACTCTTTCCCTGTGTTCTGGCCAATATTTAGCCCTTAACTAACATCCACTAAAACAGACCATCAAGTCATTAGCTGATTGCTGTTTTGGGAGATGTTGCAATGTGCAAATTGACTCCTGCATTCCCTACTTGAAAAGTATTGGCTGTAAAGCTACTTATCCTAAGGTCATGAAAGGTGTTATATAAATCGAAGTTTTCCTTTCTTAATTGGAGTGTTGATCCAGCAGTCATCAGATAAAAGATTAGGGATCAAACCTTGTACTTTGCTGATCTGTATGGTTCAGCAGAACACAAGGCCATACCTTTATACAACGAAGAACCTACATTTGATTTTAATCACTGCTTCACAGAAGTTATGTATTTAAAAGAAACCTTTAGTCAGCAAAAAATGCTCTTCAGAGTAGAAGCAAAGGAATGGAAAATATTATAACAATGTTTTATAATTGCTAATAATTAATTAGTACAACTTTGAATAAAAGGATTTACAATTCAACAAAGGGGCTCTTCATTTGACATACAACAAACATAAGTTCACACACAAACTAAAATTACAACACACACTAATACATAGCAACTAAAATGGTTTATTTTTTGCTTTCGAGCTTTGAGATGCCACTGGGCTTTATTAACTCAAAAACGATATAAAATGTACCTCAGTTTTTTTTAAAAAGCTGGCAATCAGAATTTTCAAATATTGTTTCAACCTCAAAAATAGAACATATATATTATTTACAAAAGCAAAGAAAGAAAACGTTTTCTAATATTTACACTGTTGAGCTGAAGGTTTCCACTGTGAATAAAAAACCCTTAAATGATTAAAAAAAGCAATAAAAGCTTCCCTAACAAGTAAATACTATATCCTTCCCTTACCCATTTGACTCCCAGTAAAGATTGTACACATTTACAATAAAGAGAGAAGAATGAAGATCATAATGAAACAACTTGAGTATTCTGACGCTTCAGCTTTCATTTTAAATCCATCAGGTTAGCAAATAAAGGATTTCATAGTTAAGTGATGATGAAATTTACACATCCGTATCAAGGTATGTAACAGGGCTAGCTTTTAAGCTTAATTGAAGTACTCTTGAACTTTACTGATAGAGTCCGCATTCACAAGTAAGAGTCCGCATTCACAAGTAATAATCTTCAACGCAAACCATTCCAATGTGAGCAAAATGGAACTTCCAATGCAAAGGCTGTACTGTGGCAACTCAGAATGGCTACATACATACAATTACAGTTTGTCAGGATAAAATTATAGGTTAGATGCAGGGTAGTGTGCTTTAAGGAAGTGTAAGAAATTCAACTTTCACCACTCCAAACTTCTCTAATAACAAAGTTATACAAAAACAAATAAGAAACATCCAAAATAGCAATAGTTCTCCTAAGATAATGTTTCTAACATCATCCACCACCAGCAACACCGCCCCCCCCCAACACCACAGGTTTAGTAGCACCTATTATCTGCAACCTTCTATTTACAACTTTAAACTAGATATAGGATGAGTTGAAAGTACTTCAAGTAAACCACTCTGAAATTACATTTTTGTAGATCCAGTTTAAAAAAAAGTGGGATTGGGGATGAGGAAGGGCACAGGGTCATTGGATGTCCACTACCCTGTGCTCCCCTGCTCTGAATACCATGTGGCTGGGAAGCATACCCGCATTTGTTAGCACTATAACATGGGACTGCTGGGATGTATGCTCGCCTTGCTGGCTGGTTCCTGCAGCTTCTTCCTGACATTCCTGACTGGCCACAGCTTGTTTAGTCTCTGGTGCTTTGATCACAGATGCAAAAACTGTGCCTTGTGGTTGGCTCACAACCTGCTGACTGGTGGCTGCGAAGGTCACCACAGGCGTGGCAGCACTTATTGCGGTAGACGATGACATAGCTTGTGTTCCATTATTTAGTACCTGTGGGCTGGTCGGAAGAACTTGCTGTTCGCTGGTACCACGGACAGCAAGAGACGTTGGTGTAACTATCTTCGCAGAAAGCGAACCCCCTTGCAAAGCAACATTTTCTTTCAACACAGTCACTGGATGAGAAGATGGAACTGTTTGGAAAACAAACTTGGGAGAAGACATTGCTAAATCAGTGCTTGTGATCACAGTTGTTAGGGGGACAGTTTGTAACGTGACGGTACCAACTCGTTGAGTTCCTGGCGACACAACTACTGGAACCTGTGACGAAACCTTTATTGTTCTGGGAAAAGAGCAAAGTCAGCAGATTAGGGCAACATTCAGTATATTATACAATGGTACTTGTGTCCTAATGAATATTTTCCTAATTTAAAGGCATTACTGGCATGACTACAAAAGAAAGATATTATCCTCCATCCAATTTTTCTCTTTTCATCTGTTGGAATTTAAGCGCAACAAATGCTGCGTGACTATATTCTGCTGTTGATTTTCCAAAAACCATTGGACCCAAGTAATCTTATACCATCAGATAGCTCAGTGGCCACAGATAGCACTTGACGTGCTACTGAATCTGATGAGAAATATTTCAGGTTTTACCCTAATATAAACACTGTTGCCTGACCCCAACCAATGCACAGTTAGGACACAGCAACATGCCTGTAATGCCTCTGGGCTGGGGCCAATTAGCTAGTGTTTCCTGTTACTATCCACATTTGTGGAAAACATATTTGTGTAGACACTGAGTAACGGTGGGCCCAGCTGTAGCTTGCAGCCCATCAAATCAGATAATTTGCAGACTCCATCTCTCAGGTCACACAAAGTGAATGGTGACAACTTTCAAAGTCCTAAATGTTACCACAGGTTTCTAGGAGGGGGCTGGGTTGGAGGGAAGGATTACAAAAAGTTTACAACAATTCCTGACAGATAGTAGCATTAACACTTTAGAAACACACAATTCGATGAAAAAGAGTTCAAAATAACAAGAGAAGCCTGTTTGTTCATGACTGCCAGACTCTGACATCGGCCTATCTGTGGAGTTTCCCTGCTTCGCTCCAGCAAGCTCAGTTTGATGGAGCATCATACAGAACAGTAGTGAAACTAATCTTTTTAAAAAAAAACCTACTTCAGACCAAATCAAGCTCACGGAAGCATTTTATTTTTTAAAATTAGCTCATGTCTGGCACACTCAATAACCATCAACATTCTCAAAAGGCTCTTAATTTAACTAGCAAGAAATCAAAACTGAACCTCTGTTTATAAACCATCAATCCTGACACACCCAAGTCCAGAAAGCTTAAGCACATGGCTAGCAGCAGCAAATGCTTGGGAGCCTTCAATTATGTGCAGGGATCCTGCTGGTGAAGCCGAACGGCACAGACCACCGATAAGCTTCCTGCTGCATGACTTCTGAGACCCCTAACTATTAAGACATTGGCATATTGGGTTACATGAAGTAACATGAGGAGAATCACAGCCTCTAGTCTACATTTCCAGATCCATTAATATGCAAGGACGGCTGGTTAATGATTAGTCAGATTACCCAGGCTAAGACAGAGGTCCAGATTTTCATTGATTCATGGAAACTCCGTGGAGACTCCAAAATGGCAGGCGCTACCTGGATGTGGAAGTCCTGTCACCATTTCTGACAGATACCATTTTCGCCGGGAGGGGAAAGAGGAGGGGGCTTGACTCACACAAGTGAAATCAGAACACATCAGGGCCATTTCAACTGAGTACTGAGTTCAAACAAACCCCCTTTTGACCTTAACCTGCAGTCTGGGAGTTACAAATTTCTGGAGTAGTTGTAAATGCCCTTGAAGGGCAGATAAGATCTGCAGAACTGTCAAACTGTTGTTATTTAAATACCCAGCTCTTCAAAAATTAAAAACAGCCTGCCTGTGTCAGCGAAAGTTGAAAAAATATCTGTTCTAGCAGGTACAACCACTGTTTGTTGAAATTTTCCCAAGGGCTATCATTTTATAATTATTAATGCTTGGCTGCTTTCCACAACCTATCATTATCTTATTGGGGATGGGGGAGTGCTAAGTTCACAGGTTGATTGACAGCTCAGAGGTTATTGAAGAATTAATTGTTTTCGATGAGTGGTTATAATACAAGTCTGTTTGCTTTTATAAGTGGTTAAGTACCTGAGGGGATTTAAATGTTTTGAATGGGCTTTTGTGACTGGGACTGTTTTTTTTTATAACATAACAAAGGCTGTAATAGACATTTAGAACTTCATTTTACTTCATCTCAACATGGCTCATGGGGTTGATTGATACTGGGTGAGTTGGCATGGAGGGTGTTAAGGGCAAAGGGTGGTTGGTGCATTGGCATGAGTTGGCATTAAGTTGGCATGGGGTTACAAGGGGCCATGGGGGTGGGGATTGGCATCTTGGGGTGGCATGGAGAGCATGAGGGCCCACTGAAGGTGGGTGGAGGCATGGGTTTGCATAAGTTGGCATAATGGGGCAAGAGGAGTGGGTGGGGAGGGGGTGACAGGCAGTGCGAGGATTGAGGACTAGAGAACTTAATATTGAACAAAACAGCTGGGACAAAGTTCCAGAGAACCAGGGTGGGCCTTTTAAGTGGCCCACCTTGGCACTCAGCAGCCTGAGGCTGCCTGCAATCTGCGTCTGGGGCTGGCAGACTTGACTCATCCCACAGTCACCTCTCAGAGCGGAGATCCTGCCATTTGGGTGAGTTTCTTCCGAGGCAGGCATGGTGAGCCGGGAGATTTCCTGACACCCGCTAACCAACTCTGGAGTGAAAGTCCAGGCCAGAGAGAGTACGCGATTCCCGTATTTTATCACTGCTGAATCCAAAGGTTGCCTGCTTATCCCCCTCTTCACACTCAAGAAAAGCATAGTCAACAAACAAGCACAGACCAGAGTCTTCATCTGGCAGATAACAGATAATTGAAACTCACCAGGAAAGGCATGGTGAACAGCACAACTCATCATAAAGTGCATAAGTGCCCACTGGATTGTAATTCCATTAGTTGGAAGTGGAGAATTTAAGAAACCATGGTGCCTTGGTAAATACTAAACCCTGAACACACAAGCATGTTGTAATAATTCCAGACAACTCCTCACTACTCAATGTTAAGAGAGCCATGCCATGTCAGCTCAGACACAGGGAGCGTCAGTCTTGCTTGAGATGAAGTTACATACTAGTATTTTATACTTGGGTGTGAAGAGGGCGATAAGAGCGCAACCTTCGGATCCAGCGGTGATATAATACAGGAATCGCGTACTCTCTCTGGCCTGGACTTTCACACCAGAGTTGGGTAGCGGGTGTCGGGAAATCTCCCAGCTCACCATGCCTGCCTCGGAAGAAACTCCCCTGAATGGCAGGTAGTTGTCTACCTCATAAGGACAAAAGATTTGGGGGAACTTGGGAGAGAACAGAGTGGACAAATACTGTGTTTTGATGACATTCAAAGACCCCAGTAATATTAGCAAAATCAATGTTCTTTGTAAATATTATCAGTGGTGATGCAGTCATCTTTTTGAGATTCTGGTTCGCTGAGTTCAACCTAGCCTAGAAATCAGATTAGTTTGTGAATTTGAAGCATTAGGTAGTAACACCAACTTAGGAAAAATAGGTCATTCATCCCCTCAAGCCTATTCCACCATCTACTTGGCTTCACTCCATATCCCCTCATACTCTTATCTAATAATAATCTATCCTTCTCAATCTTGAAACTCCAATTGTACCAGGGTCACAGCTTTTTTTTTGGGGGGGGTGTAGGAAATAGTGTTCAAGGTTTTGTGTGGAAAAAAGAGCTTCATATTTTTTTCTGAATGAAAGCCAGATGTTGGAAGGCTGAAATAAAAACAGAATATGCAGGAAATACTCAACAGATTAGACAGCATCTGGGAGAGAAACAGAGTTAACATTTCTGGATGATTACCTTTCATCAGAGCTGGGAAAAGTTAGAGATGCATTAAGTTTTGAACAAGGGGTGGGTGGGATAAGGACAAAAGGAAGACAAGAGAGATTAAATGACAGAAGAGTTAGTCTTCCAGGGCCTAAGAAACTGATGATGAAAAGGAACAAAGAAACAAAAGATGTGCCTAGAGAAAACAAAATGGGAGGGTGGGGGTGGGGTTGATGGGGACAGAGTTTACAGCCTGAAATTGTTGAACTCAATGTTGAGTTTTTAATTGTTTTTATTTATTTGTATTTTTTATTAATAGTTTCTCTCCTAAATGTTCTAGGTCCAAGTTTAAGATTTTGCCCCCTTGTTCAGGATTTGTCCTACCAGAACAAATTATTTCTCTACATCAAACTTATTGATTTCATTATTATTTCACCTACTCAAGGAATGACTTTCAACAGTTTGTTCCCTTTAGAAACTCAGTTGTAAAACAATAGTTTCTCTTTACCTCACTGACTGTGCTGGCGCAGTCATCGGTGCTGAGACTGGTATGTTTCTGGTGATGACCTTTTGTCCTTCAAGAGGCGGAGCTGACTGTACAACCTGTACAGTCTTGAGAACACTGGTTGGCTGCACCTTTTGAATGGTCTGAACACCTTTCAGCATTTCTGGTGGCAGTAGATGCACTGACCGTTGCACTGTCTCCCCGACTGTTGCCTTTAGGGACTTGACTACAGTAATGGGCTGAAGTGAAGCTTTCTTGGCACCTGACATTACACGTGAAGTAACCCTGGATTGCTGGGTTTGGATACTACTTGCAACTACTGATTGTGGGACAGTTGCGGACGAACGTGCTGCTGAAGCTGCAGGAAGCACATAGGCTGAAAGATTAGGAGGATTATCCTGGGTTACAGAACTGGAGCTGGGGTCATCATCATCAATGTTCACTAGGTTCTTGGGCATTTCCTTAAACTGATAGACTAAACGCTGGCCCTCCACCTTGGCAAGGATTCCTCTTTGGTAATAATACCTGTAGATGAAGGCATAGGATCATTCAAATTTGGAAAATAAATATACAAATATGCCAATTACACTGACTCTAAAAGACAGTAGAATCAGAATTTCTAGCAATTCTGGACTGATTAAAGTCATGTAGAAAATCCTTGCACCATAGTACATGATAATCATTCAGAAGTTCAATATTAAAAAAAATCTACAATACAGAATTAAAATCACATTGAATTAGGAAAATGTCAAAATCATCAAACTCTGACCTATACACTATCTTTCAGCACAAAATAAATCCTGTCCTCCAGTTTACACATTGGTTATAGCATAGAAGGAGGCTACTTGACCCGTCATGGCTCTGCCAGCTCTATGCAAAACTCACCTCATCCCACTCACCCACCTTCTCCCCCTAGACCTGCAAACTTTTTCTCTTCAGATAATTATCCAATTCTCTTTTTAAAACCAGATTGAATCTGCCTCTATCACACTCTCAGGTACTACATCCCAGATCCTAACCCCTCACAGCATTAAAAAAAAGTTTTTCCTCTTGTCACCTTTACTTCTTTTGCCGATCATGTTAAATCTATTTCCTCTGGTTTGGAACTCTTTGCTTGGAACAGTCTCTCCTGATCTACTTTGTCCAGACCCCTCATGATCTTGAGCATCTCTACTGAATCTTCTCTTCTCTAAGGAGATTAACAGAAACTTCTCCAATCAATCCACATAACTGAAGTTCCTCATCCCTGGATCCATTCCTGCAAATCTTTTCCTCACCTTCTCTGAAGTGTTCATATCCTTCCTGAAGTGTGGTTCTCCAAACTGGACACAATACGGCAGTTGAGGCCAATATAGTGCTTTATGAAAGGTTCCCAAACTGCCCTGCCACCTTCAACAATTTGTGCACATATACTCTCAGGCTCCTCAGCTCCTGCACCCGTTTTAGAATTGTATCTTTTATTTTATAATGCCTCTCATTCTTCCTACCAAAATGAATCACTTCACATTTCTCTGCATCAAATGTCATCTGCATGAAATTGTGGCCTGCACACCCAAGTCTTAGTCATTAATATAGGTCAAGAAAAGCAGGATCCTAGTGCCCATCCTTGTGGACCTCCACTATAAACCTTCCTCCAACCCAAAAAACAACCAATTCACTACTATGTTTCCTTTCACTCAGCCAGCTTTATACCTGTGATGCTGTGGTCCCTTTTATTGAAAGGGTTCTAACTTTACTGACAGTCTGTTATGTGACACTTCATCAAATGCATTTTAGAAGTCCATATACACATCAACTGTGTTCCATTGAACAACCCTCTAATGCCTCATCAAAAAACTCAATTAGCTGCCTTACACCATGTTCCACTGTGCATAATTATTAATGTGGAGAGTAACTTCATTAATGTATGCATTCTTTATACAGGAATGGGTCAAACATCTCAATCATGAAAAACACATTATTTCTGTCCAACATTAAAATACATTTTGTTCAAATTAGATGACTAATTCAAGATAACTGAGCCCATAGTACCCTTTGCTCCCAAAGCCTGTTGCTCTGTAGGTTTTTTATCTACCCAGTGATACAATAGCACAATTTATGAAAAAAAAAACCTGCCCCTGGAATCAGCAGAATGGCCTGAACTTTTTTGGTTCTGATCTGGAGAAAAAAAAATGCCCCTCCTCTTCAAATGGGGCAATGCCAACATCAATACTAATGCTGGAACACTCAGATGGAGCAATTGCTCAATGTCTTAACTGATGGCTGACTCAACACGCTTTCAAATGTGATCTTCACCCTGCTCAGTCTTCGAGTTTGAACACCAGCTGTGCCAAATTGATAATTGCCTAAAATATTCTTTTTATGCCAGGCATTGGAACACCCACCGCTGAAGCATCACAACTCTGAAATCCCTCAGTGTTACCCTGGCAATTATTTAGATTAAATCCTCACGTCCTAGAATTTAAACTCTGGTACAATTTCAAATTCCTTGAGCTCCCAACAGCCACTGAACAATGGTTTTGTGGAACGTATGTTACAGTTATCTTCAGTTGTATACTCTCTGACAGCAATTATATAATTTACAATGTCTTGTTAACTTTTCTCAATGATTCTTTGGACTAAATCACTTTTAACTAATTTCAGATATTACCTGCAGCAGAATTTAAAAAAAATATTCCTACTGACCAACTCTCAAAGTAATTGAACACTGAAAGAGCTTCTGAGCAGAGAAGCCCTGCAATCTGCAGCAGTTAGAAATGTCCTGAAATGACAACGATCAACGGAAGCAATATACTAGTCTCTTGTTTAGCATGGGAAAGGTGTGAATTTGCTCACAGCTCATTGACAGATGTTACTGAAAAATTCACTGATAAAACACTCCTATAAAACTAGAAAACCGTTCCCTCCATCCTAGCCCTGTCATGTTGTTTTCTTAACTCCAGATAGACTTTTAGACCTGACTGCAAGGGCACATCACGAAATGATGTCAATGCTGTTTCTCTGAGAAATAGTAGGACACTTCACATTAATTTCTGTAGAAAACTGCAATGATGTCAGTAACACATGTGGCTCTAACAATGTTGTTGTAGCCTTTCCTATAGCTAATCAACAATTTCTATTGGATGACACTGAGATGGACACCATTTCTTATGTGGTGAGGATGATGAGAACTTGACTGAATATTTGGAGAAAAGGGATATAAAGATCAGTAGACCACAGACCCAATATATGGACTCTCAGTCTGAGCCTAAGGAAGAGGATCAGAGCGAAGGTGTAAAGAATATGCGTGAAGACCTGGAGAATGGGAGTAGCTTCAAGTACTTGAAGTCAGTGGTGGCAGATGAAAGGATGGAACTGAAAATTAAGCAAAGTTTAGCTCTGGTTGGAGTAACTGGATGAAGTGCAGTGGAGTGCTGCGTGATAGAAAAGTACCGCCGAAACTGAAAGGAAGAATCTACAAGATAGTTGTGAGACCAGCCTTGTTAAACACAGAATCTGAATCCCCTTCAACAGGACTTTTATTAAAAATAAACCCCCCCCCCACCCCCGCCAAAAAAAAACTTTGCTTCATGGACATAAACATTGCAAAACAAACAGGCCAAACCTCAACACACTGCCTGGGGTTAATCTTCAAAGCACGTCAATAACGAAATTGAGCTGATTCAATGTAAAGACACTGGGACATTATCATCTCAAAAGGAACAAAGCAGGTGCCATCAGACAATCCAATTAAAGAAACTGGGAGACCATCCTAGCAGATGGTCCCAGACAACAGCCGTCACACAAACAAATATCGACAACAACTAAGGAGGAATGGATTTTATCACATGCACATCAACTTGGGAGCCAGAGACATCACACCTGGATGGGGTCCATTGTTTTGGTCATGTAAACAACTTCACGAAGAATGGGTTTGTCTGGACCAAAGCAAAAGAGATTAAAAAGATGCTAAGCACTGACCATCTGACATTGTCGATAAAGTTTGTAACAAAAGGCCAAGGCCATAGGGTCTGGCACTGCAGTCACCAAGGATCATCAGAAATGGTCAACCTGATTCACGAACCAACAGCTCGCACCGGAACGGCCAACCATGTGGGGAGTTGTAAGTATCAGCCAGATCAGAGAGATACTGGGGCTGAGGTTTATGGATAGTTTTAAGGGTAGCAACTAAATCCTGAAGGGGTTTTGAGTTGGACCGGGTAAGGCGTGGGGTAGAAACATGAGATTTTGCCAATGGGTTTTCTTCTCAGTGGAGGCTTTTATTAATGATATTGTGGTTTTGAGTGTTGGCCGGTGTCATTACAATAGTTTAGAGCGCTTGTATTAGGGTATTGGGGGTGTTTTGTTAATAAACAAGTTTGTGGTTGAGCCTAAAACCCTGTGTCCATGTAAGTTTGCCCTTTTATAAAATCCTAAAGTCAAGAATTAACAGGAAGGGTGAACTGGTTCGTGAAGAACCCCCTTACGTACAGCACAGAAACTTGGACAACACTGGCAGCATCAAGAAGAGAGGAAAGACAACTGGGTATTAATGAGATGCGGATGCTGAAATGGATGTGTGGAGTGACGAGAAAGGACAAGATCAGGAATTAATACATCAGGGGGTCAGTGAAGACTGTGGAAACATCAAAGAATGCAGCCAGGAAGAGATTGAAATGGCATGATCATCTGTTGTGGACAAAATACATGGTGAGGTGAGTGATAGAGATGGGACTGCCAGGAAAAAGGAGATGATGATGATGGATGAATGCTGTGGTGAGAATAAAATGTGGCAAAAATAAATGGAGAACGGGTGACTGACTGGGTAATCAACTAGCAGTGTGGCAAGCCTGTGTAAAATGAGAGAAGCTCAAATAAGAAGAATGGAATTAATCTGGAATGAAAAGATGGTCGCAGTAATGATGACCATGAAGCTACCAGATTGTTATAAAAACCTATATGCTTCACTAATGTCCTTCGGGGAAAATCAACAATCCTTACCTGGTCTGAGCCTACATGTGGCTCAAAATATAAAATCGTTATTAACTACATTCTGACTGCATATATTCCAGTAACAGTCATGATCCTTCAGTGATATATGATGGATTATCATACTCTATTCAAAATAACACACCTGAGAGCTCTACCCATAGTCTCGTAGTTCATGTCTGGTTTATTTTTGTGTTTGCCCCAGAGTCTGGACACAGCTTTTGAGTCAACCAGTTTGAAGATGCCCTTCTCCCTTTGAGTCCATTTGATGTACCGCGGACACGTGCTCTTGTCCTGAAGCAAAGCCAGCAAGAATTCCCAGAGGTAGATTGTGTTTCCTGCAAGTATTTAACAATATTAGAATTGCACATTGAAAATAAGTTGCACTTATAAATGAACTGTGGTGAAACAAATGTGGTAGTTATTTTATACACATCAAACAGAAAAGAGATGATTGACCATTTGATCTGGTTTTTGACGAAAGACTTGCGTATATACAGCACTTTATAAGCTTAAGGCTCCCCAAAGTGCTTTACAAATCAAAGAAACACTTTTTTGAAATGTAGTAAATACAGCAGCGAATTTGTACACAGCGAACTCCCACCAACAGCAACAACATAATAACCAAATAATCTGATTTACTGATGTTGGTCAAGGGTAAAATATTGGCCAGGACACTGGGGAGGGCTCCCTTCTCTTCTCTGAATATTGTCATGGGATCTTTTACATCCTCCTGAAAGGGCAGACAAGGCCTTGGTTTAACACCTCATCCAATAAACAGAACTTCCAACATTGCAGCACATCTACAGTACTGCACTGGAATGTCAGGCTGTATTACGTGCTGCAGAGTGGGGCTTAAATCCACATCCTTCTGACTCAGGAGGGAAGAGTGCTACCACTGATCCAAGGCTGACATATTAAAAGCTGATGTTTTTGAGGTTTGAGTGCTAGTCATTACAGCAGAACCATCTTCTCTTCTGTGGATACTGCCACATGATATTTAATGTTGCCTAGAATAAGCAGATAGGACATTATATGAAAGATGGCACTTGTGGCAATGCAGCACCCCCCAATGACTGGACTGAATACATGTTCCTTCTGTTTCCCATGAAATATTAACTTTTAGGATCAAAAGCATTTTTGAAATGCACAAGAGGAACGGAAACTGCAACCACACTGCTGGCCTATTCAGGAAGAAGAAGCACTCAATTTCTACTGGTGGAGGGCTAAAGTGAAGTAGAGCAACCGACTGTTTACATTAGTCAAGGGCAATGTTACATCCTGCAGTGAATCATCAAAAATCTTCTGAGATAACTGATATGTCTCTAAAGCATGAAAGAGGTCAAACTGTTTAAATCAAACCTTATCTTGCTGTTTATTTAAGAAGTGGACTTTGCTGAACCAAAAGGTGGCTGCTACAAGTCATATGATTCACAAGTTAGCTACAGTTTCAGGAAATTTCCAACAGCAGCTATGGGCCAAAAGCTCAACCCTCATCCTTGTGGAATCTCATACCTCTCATTGCAATGACACATTACAATCAACTAAACCAGGGACCAGCAGATGATCTGCCTCCCCAAACCTGATCCTATAACAAAGGGAGAACCATTGAAATTCATTATACCTGCAGAGGCACTAATAGCCGCCATCTATCTCCTAAGGTGAACAATGGATTTTGACCAAAGGTATAGAAACTGCTAGTAAGCCTGCAACTGACTCATTAATGGGCAACATCACATGACCCAAACTTCTGGCCTTTGGAAAGTTTTATTAGACTTCTAGACTCACAGCTTAGTCTGCTGTTTGACCTCCAGCCTGCAAACACCACAGCAGGACTCCAGGTTAACCTGCATCATGTCTAAGCCTCCTTGAAACCTGTTTTTTTGGAATATTCCTGCCATCGCCTTCTGAATGGACCAAGTCTCTGTATACCAACCTCATCTCACTGCGCCACCATCAACTTTAAATTCTGCAATTCCTACTTCAGCAAGTTGAACTTCCTCTATGAAGAAACTCTCACTGGACTCTGATTTTCTGCAATCACGTGAACTGATAATCATATCTTTTTTTTTAAGTTATTCATAGTTGTAAAAACTCCTCTTTCCTATCTTCTTACTGTGTGCTTGTGGGTATGTTTGAAGTTGTGACCATCTCTGCGTTTGAACGTATGAATAAACTATACCTCTGATTTAACCCTAAAGAAAGTTTGCTGCGAATCACTTTAAATTTGACGTCACAAACAATGTTTGGGAAAAGACGCCACAGCCTATTTCAAAAATTAAAACACTTCTGCTTGTGTACAGGCGGCAAGAAAATACAGTTCACATTTGCCTCTTTCCCCTGTCCATAACAGAACCTTCTAACCCTCTATATTAACACCACCTCTTTTCCATTTCTGTGCTATGGTTAACTTGGGGCTGTTGTAGTACTGTAATGTAAAGGAGCCACTTGCCCCCAGTCTGCTGGAGCCAGAAGGATTTAAAGGGAAAACAAGTCCTGAGAAAAGAGCAAGACCTCTTGGATGTATCAGTACTTGAGGCTTGTGGAAATTAATACTGAAATAATTTCTTTCAGCAAAGTCCATCTTTGCAGTCCAGATGGGCCAGTGTTTTTGAACAATTGGATGTGCTCCACTAAACTGGTAGGGAGAGGTCCCAGAACTCACTTCAGGACCCATTCTGTTCCACGTAATCCTTTTGACACTGCAACCAATCACATTTTAACCACAGGAGCACTTTTCGAGGGTCCTTCTCTGCCAAATCCCAGTGTAGCAAGTCCACTTGTACAGGATGTTAGCCGGTGAGGCTTCACAAAGAGCGGAGAGGTGGAAATGAGCACAGGAAGGTTGAGACATGGCGCAATATTCCTCAAAAGCATACCCTCGTGACAGCTTTTGTATGCAGTGCTGCACCTGTATGCTCAAGTAGCTGGGAGCACACTAACCAACAGGAAATTTTCAAATTGTGAGAGGTGAAGTAAGAAAATGCTATTGCACCTTTGGTATGGGATATGTTGACCAGAACAGTTGCTTTTCTTTTAATTTTAATGATTAACAAAACAGGAAGTGCTGAAGTGTGACAAAATCAACTCTCAAAATTTACTGAGGTACTACAGAATAAAATAATGTCATTGATTCTACTCATGAAGAAAGCACAAGTTGTTATAGTTTCAGTGTTGACAGGTGTGCATTATGTTGGGTCTTCGGTAATTAGCACTCCTGCCATGTACATCTCTTACTGTCATTGTGTGCAGAAATGCCAGATGTGGTGAGATTTTATCAATTTATATCATGTGAAATAATGAGAAAAAACTTGAGGAAAGTAATTGAAAGTTAGAATTAATATTTAAAGTTTATGTTCACTGTTGATTGTTTTAATCCATCGATCTTAAAAGCAATGGATGTGTATCAGGAAGTTTCCTTTTGGACCCTTTGCTCCTTTGTTCAAGTGTTTTTGCCAGGAATGTAAATACATCAGTCAGGGGAGCTTCAATAAACCAGGATCTGGGTTCAATGGTGCTCCATCCACAGGCTGCTTGGCAAATTTATCACCTTCAACTGGAATTTTTCAAAAATACAGACTCGATGCTTCTAAACATGTTTTCCACAATAGATTACCTTTGCCATCTTTGCTTTTCCTTTTCACAGGGAAGTCTGGATTTGTCACTGGTGAGACTGGTCGTCGAGCTTTGGGTTTCCGTCCTGGAAGCAAAGTATTTAAGGTTTTAATTTACTTTGCCATCGTTGCAAATAAGATTTCTGCGGTGAAAACAAACTAGCTCCGAAAACACCTTGCATACACACAAAAGAGCGTACATTTCTCTGCTAACCCAACGTTGCCCCTTGAAGTTGCCCTAGATTTGTACAATACTAGCAAACACAACACAGTCCTGCCATGCAATGAACAACTATCACTTTGGTTTTACAAAATATGCTTATATATTTGACAATTGTCATGTCTCATTTTTAAATAAACGCAACCCACATTGGCTTGCTTACTGAAATGATCTCCTGACCATAAATATCACTCTGAACATTTCCCCACTGTTGACAGATCCAATGATAACAACAACACTGTCAATTTAAGCCTGCACAAATTTAACAGTTGTGCGCCAAATCATAAATTAAAATGGATCAAGTATTTTATAATTCCGGGGACTATTTCAGAGAATCCCCTAATGCACCTACCCAAAAGAAAGAAGAGTCCATCGTCAAACTAGCGTTGTTAGAATAGTTAATCAGAAGCGGTTTAGGGATAAAAGTGCACGTGAAATAAAGGTTCAACACAAATTACTTCTGATAACCTACTTTTTGTATATGTTTCTACTAGTTTTGGTTGTCCATTTTCCAAGAACAAGTCAGTAATGTAGGACATAAATTTTATTAGAGTATTATAAGATGGGTGGATGCTGCAATCATTAGTTAATAAAGTAATTTGCTCAACTAGCTAGTTACTGTGAGGAATATTATCTGTTAAAATAGATTTTACAAAAGCTCAACAGAACTCACATGGCATCAATCGCTCAATTTTAGTGTGCCCTAAATTATTACTTCTGCATGTACTACTTTCCAGCCTCTTGATTTAAAAATGGCCTCCACCCAGGCCTGCAAGCAACTTTCTTTTCATTGTTTCTCACTCCCTTTCCCAGCTTCTTCCTATCACTGTCTTTCCCAACAGATTATACAGTGTAGTGTCATGTACACCAATGAAGGAGGTGAACACTACTTCTTGAAGCAGGAGGTTTGATGACCGGCATGGATACGATGGGCTGAAGGGCTTGTTTCTGTGCTGTATAACTCCATGATTCTATGACAAACTTTTTTTCTGCTGTGTTCCCCCTCACAGATTCATCTCCAATGCACACTTCCTTCTTCCAAATGAATTGTATTTTTGCATCCACCAAGACAATTTATTTTCAAGGCAAATAATATATCAGACAAAAAGTAAAATATGAACAAAGATTGCTGCGGTTGATGGAGGTCAATCATCTCAGCACTAAGACATCGCTGCAGGAGTTCCTCAGAGTAGGGTCCTAGGCCCAACCATCTTCAGCAGCTTTATCAATGGCCATCCTACCATCATAAGGTCAGAAGTGTGAATGTTCGCTAATGATTGCACAGCCTCCTCAGATACTGAAGCAGTCTGTGCCCACATGCAGCAAGACCTGAACAGTATTCAGGTTTGGGCTGATAATGTGGTGCAAATGTTACTTGCCAGTTAAGTGCCAGGCATTACCTTCTGCAACAAGAGAGAATCGAATCATCTCCTACTGATTTTCAGTGGCTTTACCATTGCTGAATACCCCACCATCAACATCCTAGACAGTACCATTGGCCAGAAACTTAACTGGACTAGCCATATAAATAATGTGGCCACAAGAGCAGGTAAGAGGTTGGGAACTCTGTGGCAAGTAGCTCACCTCCTGACACCCCAGTGCCTGTCCACCATCTACAAGGCACAAGTCAGGAGTATGATGGAATACTTTTCACTTACCTGGATGAACGCAGCTCCAATAACACACAAGAAGCTCAATACCATCCAGGACAAAGCAGTCATCTTTACTGGCACCCCATCCAGCACCATAAATAGTCACTCCTTCCACTAGCGCACACTGGCAGCAAAGAACAAAGAAACGTACAGCACAGGAACAGGACCTTCGGCCCTCCAAGCCTGCGCCGATCATATTGCCCATCAACTAAAACATTTTGCACTTCCACGGTCCATATCCCTCTATTCCCATTCCATTCAGTTATTTGTCAAGCTGCTTCTTAAACACCACTATCGTACCTGCTTCCACCACCTCCCCTGCATTAAAAAAAACTTGCCTCACACATCTCCTCTATAGTTTTCTCCTCTCACCTTAAATCTATGTCCCCTAGTAATTAACTCTTCCACCCTGGGAAAAAGCTTCTGACTATCTACTCTGTCCATGCCACTCACCATTTTGTAAACTTCTATCAAGTCGCCCCTCAATCTCCGTCGCTCTAGTGAGAACATTCCAAGTTTCTCCAACCTCTCCTCATAGCTAATAACCTCCAGACCAGGCAGCATCCTGGTAAACCTCCTCTGCACCCTCTCCAACGCCTCCATATCCTTCTGGTAATGTGGGAATTGCACACAATATTCCAAATGTGGCCTAACCAAGGTTCTATTCAGCTGCAACATGACTTCCCAGCTTTTATACTCAATACCCCTGCCAAAGAAGGCAAGCATGCCATATGCCTTCCTGACTATCTTATCCACCTGCGTTGCCATTTTCAGTGACCTGTGGACCTGTACACCCAGATCCCTCTGCCCATCAATGCACTTAAGGGTTCTGCCATTTACTGTATAATTCCTGCATATATTAGACCTTCCAAAATGCATTACCTCGCATTTGTCCGGATTAAACTCCATCTGCCATTTCTCCGCCCAAATCTCCAACTGACCTATGTCCCGTTGTATCCTTTGACAATCCTCTTCACTATCTGCAACTCCTCCAACCTTAGTGTTGTCTGTAAACTTACTAATTAGCCCAGTTACATTTTCCTCCAAATCATTTATGTATACTACAAACAGCAAAGGTCCCAGCACTGATCCCTGTGGAACTCTACTAGTCACAGCAGTGTGTACTATCTACGGGAATGTGTTAATCTGCTATCTTACTTTTATGCCACTATCAGCATCTTTAGCCTTTAACACTAACTTTAACCAGCCCCTTTGTCTTGCGTCCACAACATCTTTGTCAATCTCTCCTGAGTTCCCACCTATCCCTGACCTTCTATATTGTTCCACCTGCTCCATGCGCTCTTAAACAGTGTAAAATCCATTACATTTCTACTTCTCTTTAGCTCTCAGGAAGTGTCATACGGACTTGAAAAGTTAACTCTGTTTCTCTCTCCACAGATCCTGCCAGACCTGCTGAGTTTTGCCAGCATTTTCTATTTCAGATTTCCAGCCTCCACAGTATCTTCCTTTTACCATCTGAAAGTTCCCATCCAAGCCACACCTTGGAATTATATCTCTTTTCCTTCACTGCTGTTGGATAAAAATCTTGGAACTTCCTCCCTAACAGCACTGTGGGTGTACCTACACCAAATGAACTGCAGCAGTGCAAGAAAGCAGCTCACTACAACCTTCACAAGGGCAATTAAGGCCGGACAACAAATTTGGCCTTGCCCATGAATTAATGAAATAATAAATAAATAGCACAGTACTAATAAATGGACTTATTGTACTTACTGAAACAAAGCTAATTCAATAGGCCAGGATAGATAACCAGATGCTTGATCAAAAAGGTAGATTTTAAGAAAAAATTTAGGAGGAGAGGATGGGGAGGCAAAATTTGACTTCCATTCCTCCTTCACACACACAACACAACACTGAGAAGCAGTTGGGAGCCAGGTTTTTGGGCAAATTGACCACTGAATACAAATCCTGAGCTCACGGGTTAAAGAGACTAGCACAAGGGAGTCGGGTTATAAGGACAAACAGCAGAGGATAGAGGATAGAAATGATCGCAAATCAACAAGATTGACTGGGCAAAAAGTTAGCAGGAATGTCAACAATACTGAACACCAATTATTTGATGTAGTGCTTAATTTGCTTTCAAAGAGGTGCAGAGCAATAATTTCACTTAAGTGCAAGAAAAATAGTCAATCAATTTAATGGAGTGGTAAACCATTCTGGTTCTAGGTATTGCAAACACAGCAAATTTCTGTGACCAGACAATGGTTATATAAAGGTCAACCACAGAGAAAATAACAACCACTATCTCTCATTACTCTGAAAGTAAAATGTTTACATGTCATTGCAGGACACAAAAGAAGTTGTATAAATTGAAACTTCGGGAATGGTTTCATAGTCCATCAGTGAAAATATTTATGGTTTTAGTAGTAGCACTCTGTGCTGGAAATCAAACTATTAAGGGAGCATTTTGTTTTGACCCATTGCAACTGAAGCATTGCAACAATGAACAACTATAATACAACAAACCCACAAGAAAAAACAAACAATCCTGTAACATATGCTGATTTAGCTTTTAAATTAAAATTGCAAAACTGAATATATCTCAATCAAATAAACATTAATAATTGAGTTTCATTTTTTCATGACATTTGAAATTACCATGGGCAGGATTTTACCCTTGGCAGGAGTGTACAACAGGGGCGGTCAGGAAGCTGAGTGCCACCCGAGATTGGCTCCGCACCACGATTTCACACTGGCGGGCCAATTAAGGCGCGCTCATCTTGGAACGAGAGTGGCAGTGCTCAGCGCTGCCTGTGCGGGCAGGGGAAGGAAGATGAGCAAGTGATCTTCGTGCATGCACACGAAAGCACGCTTCAATCTCCCTGAGGCACGGTACTGCCTCAGGGAGATGAAGCACTGTTTAAAAAAAAAATAAAGGAAATAAAATTGTCATAAAACACGTCACCTCATGTGACTCTGTCACATGAGCTGGTACATGGTTTTAATTCAAAAATAAAATTTTTATTTAATGTTTATTTGCTTCAGGAAAGCTCATTCCGCCCGTGGATGAGGTTTCTTTAAAAATGTAAAGACTGCTTGGCCTTTAACTCTGCCCAACCGTTAGGTTGGACAGGCAGCACAAATTTGAATTTAATTAGCTTCTTAATGGCCTTTCAATTATCAGCGGGGGCACAGCCAACTCAGGCCCACCGAACGAAATATCACGAGACTGCGCGATGACGTCGGGACGTTCACCCAACATCATCATGAGCCATTTTACGCTCTGGCGTGTTGGGCGTGCACCCTCACGTTGAGCATAATATTCTGCCCCATGAGTATATCAGATGCAAGTTATTGTACTGAGCACCTCCCTAACATCATTCACTTGCCCATCTCAGCAAATCTGCTGCTGAAACCCTAATCCATCCCTTTGTTACCTCTATATTTGTCTACTCCAACACCTCCTTGCTTGTCTCCCACATTCTATCCTCTGTAAATTTAAGGTCATCCAAAACTTTGTTGTCTTAACTTGCAGCAAGTCCCATTCCCCTATACCCTGTGCTAGCTGACCTTTGTTAGCTTCCAGTCAACCAACATCTTGATTTTAAAATTCTCATTCCTCCATGGTCTTGCAGCTCCCTCCCCCAATCAGTGTAATCTCCTCCAACCCCACAACCCTCCGAGATATCTGTGCTGCTCTAATCCTGGTCTCTAGTGTATTCTCATTCATAACTTTTCCACCATTGATGACTGTGCCCTCAGGTGCCAAGGCCCCAAGCTCTGCAATTCCCCCTTACACCTCTCCACCTTGTTTTCTACCTTTAAGAGTACTTAAAACCTACCTCTTGGACCAAGCTTTTGGTAATCTTACCTAATATCTCCTTATGTGGCTCTGTGTCCTGCTTTGTTTTATAATGTTCCTGTGAAGCGCCTTGGGATGTTTCATTATGTTAAAGGCGCTATATAAGTTGTTGTTATGGTAAAGGATAATTTTGAGAGACATCCACACAAAGTTTGTCATGGGATATGGTACAAATGAAAAAGAAAAGTTGTGTGAAGCGTCAGTCAGTGCTAGAAGAAATAATTCCTTTGATTGCTTTGTATAGTGGTGCTATTGCATACATGGAGTTTTATTTTCAGTCAAAAGCTAGTGTGCTTTACAAATATTATAATCTTTTCACAAGCAATAGTGAACAAAGGGGCCAGATTTACAGTGACCGCATTACATTAATACAAAAACAAAATACTGCAGATGCTGGAAATCTGAAATGAAAACAGAAAATGCTGGAAATTCCCAGCAAGTCAGGCAGCACACATGGAGAGAAACAGAGTTAACATTTCATGTCAATGATTTTTCATCAGAACATCAACCCAAAACGTTAACTGTTTCTCTCTCCACAGATGCTGCCTGGTCTGCTAAGTATTTCCAGCATTGTCTGTTTTCAGACCAAATTACATTAATTTGGTTGCAGAGGCAGGCAACAAAGACGACTCTGGTTTGCAGGGATTTATTTGTCTTTAAATCAGAAAAGGTTAAGCAAGTTTTCTTTGGAGGGGAGATTTAGAGGTAAAGTCATCAAATTTAAAGCAAAATTATCCAGGCATTATTCAGTATGGTGAAGGGCTCAAAAGTCAAGTAACTCAGGTAAAAATAAGAACCTTAAGAGTAAGTAGGGGTGTAACATGAACATTGTCACCCAAAACATATGGGAGTTATTTAATGCATTACCAGGAAAGGTAGTAGAAGCAGACAGTGCCAATGAATTCAAGCGACAATTGTATATATTATGGCAGAGGGAAGAGAAGATTAAAAGATTGTGTGATAGCAATATCTAAGGGTGATCTCAAAGAAAGCATTTCATGTTATAATTGTGTATTGAAATAGGATCTTGGGGGGTTTAAGACTAAAACCAGTCTTTGGCAGGTCGGGGCTGGGTGGTGGTGGTTGGGGGGGGGGGGGTGGGGGGGAGGTGGGGGTTGAAAAACCTCAATATTAAAGATGAACCTGAATACCTTGCACTAGGTATTATGTTGCAAAAAGAGCATATCATATACACTAAATAGTTTCACTATAATCTCAATTAATAGACTATATTAATAAGATAGTTTCTTTCAAATGTCACAGGGGAAAAGAAAATGAAGAATTCCTGTCCAGATTTGGTTCAGTGGCAGCCTGTTTAAATGCAGTCATAACACAAAGCAGTTAACAAGCAGCAACATCAGTATCTTCTATCAAGCCTATCCCAAGTGTTTCATGGTAAAAGCTGGAGAAAAAAATTACAACTCAAGCAGTACTGTGTAATTGATTCACGTAATTTTCATATGATTGGCAGTTCATTTTATTTTATATAAAGAGAGTGTGGCCAGATATTGAAAATTCAAACAAATAGTCTAGCTAGCTTTAATTTGGAGCTACAGAAATGGCTCTACTGTTCTAGTCAAGGAGTCAGTATGAAATTGCTAAGAGGTACTTTAAAAAAAAGTCTTGCATTATCTAATGCCTTTCATGACTGCAATAATCTCAAAGTGTTCAACAGCCATTGCAAGTGTAGCCACTGTTGCCCTGTAGGAGCCATAGCAGTCAATTGCACACAGCCAGATGATAACAGACCTGTCACATGATAACGCAGTGTTGTAAGGCAAAATTCAGGGAGAACAGGAACATCCTGCGAAGAAAGACCACTTGATTTTCAATTTGAAGATCGTAGTAGTAAGAAGCTTATGATGAAAAGTTATTTACAAAGGACTAGCTTAATACTTAGTAGCACAATCATTTTTATTAATTTGTGCATTGGAGGACTTAAACAGATAGCTGACTGTAAGTAATTAACTGTTATAGGACTGTTACTTGTTTGTTCAGCTTTTGCTAAATTTAAAAGCATTAAATAGATTACTTTAATGAGATCTGAAGGTGTCATGCTTCATTCGCTCAAAGATGAGGGAAATCCCTTGAAGGTACAGAATAGGCCCAGTAGGTAAAAGTAATCAAGAATCAGGATTTTCTATTTCTGTAAAAAGAGACATGCTATCTAAACATTTCCACCGTGTCACTATATCATGACGATCAAAATGCATCGCCAATATCTGAATCTGCATTAATTAAACTTATGAATTCAGCAACTCGTGCATTTGAGTTTAGTTTTAACGGCACCATCTATGCCCAAATAGGTAGTGTTACCATGGTTTCTGCTCTTGGCCCAACTCTCACAAACATCATCGGTTTCCATGAGAAACGCATCTTCAATGGAATGACACCTAATCTCCTACCCTTGCATATTTCTGATAAGTAGATGATACCTTTGCTATATCTGAATTTATAGCTACATGCAAGAATTTCCTTACTACACCTTAACAGGCTCCATCCTGTACTCAAATTCACCTTTGAAATGGAGCAGTCAAATAAGCCCGTGTTCCTCAATGTGCTAGTTAGGAAATCTGCCAATGGATTTTCTACTAATGTCTACTGCAAGCCTACCTTCACTGGCAAATATCCAGCTCTCCACTGAGCTCCCACCTATCCCTGACCTTCTATTTTGCTCCACCTGCTTCACACCACCCCACCCTCTTCAACAGTATAAAATCTATTACATTTCTACCTCTCTTCAGTTCTGAAGAAGTCATATGGACCCGAAATATTAACTCTGCTCCTCTCTCCACAGATGCTGCCAGGCCTGCTGAATTTTTCCAGTATTTTCTGTTTTTATTTCAGATTTCCAGCATTTGCATTTTGCTTTTAGTTGTTTGGTAGTACAGAGTATTGCTCGAAAAAGGGACATGTCAAAGCTTTGTGTCTTGCACTTGTTTTGCTTTCATTTCACTGGTCAATACACACGTTGGGATTCCTACAGTTCCAGATGTTATAAGATTGGTCTTATCGGCAACCTCATAAATAGGGCCCAAGCTATTTGCTCACCATGCAAGCTTGGTGCTGAAATAGTGCGCATCAAAGCCATCCTGCGAGCTAATGGCTACCCTGATAAGATCATTGCTTGTTGTATATTGCGTAAACTCACGAACAGGTCTAAGGCTGCCACTTTGAGTCCTGAAAAGCGCCCAGTCTACCTCAGATTACCTTAGAAGAGTAAGGTTTCTCAAAAAATTTGAGCAACAGGTGAAGCTAGCTGTTGCACGCTGTTACTATACAGTCGCAACCAGAGTGATATTTTCCACTAACAGGGTGATGTCGTCAAGCCAAAAAGATGTTCTGCCTATCACACAAATGAGCAATGTGATATATGAATTTCAGTGCTGGTGTGATGCCAAGTATACAGCATGTACATCCCAACAATTTGTGGATTATATCAACAGCGTGTCCCTTTGATTGTTCGCAACAGGCAAAGTACTGGCCGTACCCAACAAGCCAGTGCTTATAAAACTCAAAACAATGTCTTACATTAAATGTGATTCTATGATTGGACAACATCTCCTAAAAAATCCTGAATGCGCTAAGAATTATACTGGAAACCAATTTAAGATAGTCAGGCTCGCATTGTGACTCACTTATGCATGCTAGAAGCCACACATATTCACACAAAGGGCCCTGTCCTTTGCAGACAGAAGGAACATGTCCACACGTTGCACCTTTTCCAACTAAACAAAAGCTTAGGGAACAGTCATTCTCCAGTTCAGTCCCCAGTGCAATGCCTTGGCCAATCAGAGTTGACCTGCTTGGTTTGAATTTGAACAAAACTGGGCAGTTAACTGTTCCATGCTGCATTCTCCATGGCTATACCTCCACCAATCAGCACTCCCTTCTCATGCAATATAAATTGTTCCCCCATTACTGTTGGCAATTTCTTGCGATAGCGTGCAAGCTGAAAAGTTTAGATAGTATGTTTTTTTTTAAAGCAACACTTGAGTTCTCTACTACCAAGCAACTATTTTCTATTTCACTCTCTTAGGCACCTTGCAGATGGGATAAGCAGATGTCAAGTTAAGGATAGACTCAGATATGGAGAGTTCAGCCTTGTCACAAGAGAGTGATCCTACAAATAAAAGGAAAGAACTTGCATTTATATAGTGCCTTCCACAATCTTCTGTGTCCCAAAGCACTTCACAGAAATGAAGTACTTTATTGAAGTGTAGTCACTGTTGTAACAGAAAATGTGCAGCCAATTTGAATGCAGCAAGGTCCCACAAAGAGCGATCAGATAATAACCAGATTATCTGTTTTACTCATGCTGGTTTAGGGGTATAATTTGCCAGCATAGTGTCATGGAATCTTTTACATTCAGTCACAATGACAGACTAAAGATGACGTATTGTCTTTATGCTGTCACTGCCAAAGAACTTACCTTCTTCTGAACTGGAAGCTGGCCAGAAAGCTTGATTTCCAGCTTGGTTCTCAAATTGGATCGGGCCTCCTGTCTAGTCTATTGGCCTTGCCAGCCCTAGAGTCTGCTCTGGGAAAGAAAACCTACTCCAGTGCAATTGCTAGAAAGCAACTTTCACTGTCGTTTGCTAATTCTGGAAGCTCTGTAAATGCTTGGGAAACTCAGACTGGACACACATTGTTTAAATGCTGACATCAAAGAGTCATCCCAAAGCAGTTCCATTTCTTGAAGGGATAGCTTCAAGTGGTTTCCTCATTCAGGAAAAGGGAAAGATCCTACTCCCATGGCATTTTACCCCTTTCCTGTCCTTTTCTACACCATGTTTTCTGTGGTTGACATGAGCCTCTTCAAATGCTACTTTGTAATAGGAAACTTGGGAGAAGGGTGAGAACTTCATGGGCAGACTATTCTCTATCGTCTTACTGTGGTACAGGTAAGATTGCTAACAGCCTATGGAGGACAATTGCTATGGGTCCACTTCCTACCAAAAATTGACTCAATTTCCTAAATTTAGATAAGCAGATATTCACACCTCAGCAGTATGGATGCCATCAGGGCTGGTCACAGTGAAAAATTCAATACAGTAGCTTCAATAAGGGCTTCTCATTCCACACTCTCAATAGATGATTGTGCTGCAACCTAGTATGTCAAATGTCCACTAACTGGCCAATCTAACCAACTTGAAAAATACATCAGATGCACGAATGAAGGGATCTCCTCATTGCTCTGCACCAAAGGCTTACCTTTCCTTTTTTTGGTCTGCTCCAATGATTCACTGCCATCATCCTGGTGAGCAGCTTCCTGCATCAATATAATCTCCTGTGCGTTCTCCACCACCTCAGGAACTCCATCTGCCCGCACAGAGATGTGGGTGACGGGAGCCGTGACCATCCCACTGGCTGATGGCATGAACACGCGAGCTAGAAAAACAAGAAAAAAAAAAATCAGTAGATCCAGTAACCACCATAAAGTTCAATGACAAACAGAATGCATTGCTCAAAACAAGCAAGTCATTCGGCAGCTGAGGCGCTTTTAGAAAATGCCAATACTTGTTCAATTTTAACCCAGGTCAATGCACAGGGCTTACTTTTCAGCTCCCGTCTCTTGTAAGGGTGCCTTCCATTAGCCAAGGGTCTCCTAAGAAGTCACACTTCAATGTTTTCTCTCTTTCAAATAACCAGAACCAATGATTGCCTCAAAGCACAAGAAACCTTATGACTAATTGGGAATCAGGTATTGGGAGGGTTTAAACTAACATTGCATGGGGATGAGAACGAGGAGGAAAAACAAGGTGCACCGAGAATTGCAAGGGGCAATGTTATAATTCCCATAGAGACTGCGAAGTTTTAAAAAGAAATTCAAACTTCCAGTTTATAACTGAAAGAATGACACAAAATTTTGTTTTAAGGCATTTACTGTAACAAAAGACTAAAAACATTCTTTAGTAAACATTACCTTTGTAGATAACACACAGTTTGTTTGGATGAGAATGGGGGCTACAGGATGGATATAGAAACTGACTACGGCATCATAGTTCAGGAAGGCATTCAAGTGGGAGGAGTTAAAAGGAATGCAGTGGTACTAGAGGACAGTATATCAGTAGGATAGACACTGTTCTCTGCAGCCGAGTGCGACAACCTGAAAGCTGTGTTGTCTGCCTGGTGCCAGGGTTCGGGATGTCTGCTCAGGACTGGAGAGGAACTTGCAGTGGGAGGAGGAGGATCATCCAGTTGTCGTTGTCCATGTAGGTACCAACAACATAGGTAGAACTAGGAAAGAGATTCTGCATAGACAGTATGAGGAGCTAGGCACTAAATTAAGAAGCAGAATCTCTGGATTATTACCTGAGTCACGTGAAAATTGGTATAGGGCACATAAAATTAGAGAGATGATACATGGCTCAAAGACTGATGTGGGAGAAGGTTCCAGTTCATGGGGCATTGGCACCAGTACTGGGGAAAGTGGGGGCCATACCATTGGGACGGTCTACACCTGAACCATGTTGGGTCCTGTGTTCTGAATGCACGTAGCACTCGAGATAAAACAGAGGAACTGATAGCTCAAATAGAAATAAATAAGTACGATCTGATTGCCACTACAAAGACATGGCTGCAGATGACATAGATTGTGACTTGAATATTGAACAGTATGTGACGTTTAAGAAGGACATGAAGCTAGGAAAAGGTGGAGAGTTGGCTCTATTAATTAATGATGGTATCAGCACATTAGAGAGGGATGGCCTAAGTTTAGGAAATCAGGATGCAAAAACAGTTTCGGTAGAGATGAGAAATGATAAAGGCAAGAAGTCACTTGTGGGAGTGTTGTACAGGCCTTCTAACAGTAACCATACAGTAGGATGGCGTATAAAAGGAGAAATAATGAGAGCTTGTCAGAAAGTTATTGATAATCATATGGAATTTTAATCTGCATATAGACTGGGAAAATCAGATGAGCAAAGGTAGCCTAGATGAGAAGCTCATTAACTATCCTGAAAACATTCTCTTAGAACAGCACTTTCTGGCACCAAACAGAGAGCAAGCTACACTAGATCTGGTATCGTGCAACAAGATAGGAGAATCTGGGGCTGTTCTCCTTGGTAAAGAGATGGTTGAGGGAAGATGTGATAGAGGTGTTCAAAATCACAAAGGGCCTAGATAGCAGAGATAGATAGTTCCCATTGGGGGAAGGGTCAAGAACTAATTAAGGTGCTTAGTTAAAGAGCCAGAGGTGACATAAGGAAAAACCTTTTTACCCATTGAGTGGTTGGGATCTGGAATGCACCGCTCAAAAGGGTGGTGAAGGCAGATTCAATCATAGCTTTAAAAAGGGAATTAAATTATTATCTGAAGAGATGAAATTTACAGAGCTATGGGGTAAAAGGCAGGCGGGTGGAAATAGCTGAATAGTTCTTGCAGACAGATGCCATAGACACAACAGACCCAACAGCCTCCTTCTGCACTGTTACCATTTCATGATTATGTGGGGCTGGCTACTGATCACTTGAGTATTGATAAATGGAACCAGTGCAGCCCCTAATATTAAGGTGCTAGCCCTAAAGGCCTGAATATTGCCATGGGGTCTATCCGGATCTGCTTGATCTTTGGGAAACCTACCATCTGGAAGCACTGCAGTGCTTTCTCTTCTGCCAGTGCTGGCTCATCCAGAAAACAATCCAAATGCTTGCTTTAGTGAACAAAGCATCAGCTTGATGCATTGGTGCATTGAAATGGCCCCTGCAGTAGCAGGAAGGAGTTTCAGGCTTAAAAGTTCAGAGCAGTGGTGGAGGTTCTCTGCAGGTCAGAAGGCAGATGCCACAACTCTACTACTATTACTGCTGTGGAACTTTGGCCTGAAAAAGCAAATCTCTTCAGCCATTTTCAGAAAGACATGTCTGTAAATCAGAGCTGTCAGAATAATTTTAGGTGTCACACATTGGAGTTTGGTGAAGGAACCTCAATTATTGCATTTCAAGTAGACAGGCTCCCAAATGAATGACCTGAGGTGGGAAGTGGGTTGAGGAAGGGGGGTGGTGGCAGCAGGGGGCATGTGAGAGAAAGAACTCTAATTTAGCAACCTGAAACAGAGAAGCTAAAATGTTGGAAATGCTCAGAAGGAACAGAACTATAAACCTGTCACTTCTATAAACTCCCTAGACTGCTGATCTGAAAAGGAACAGAATAGGTCATAAAACAGTACAGCTGATGTTAACTAGTCAAGAACATATCAAAATCTGTTGTGCCATTGATTCTAAATTGTAATATCGTTGTATAATTACACTGTTAATTATCTTCTTATTTTGTCAATGTATAAGGAGACTTGAACTGGCACTTACTTATCCTCTTCTCTTCAAAGGCAGGTCCAGGCGAATCCATATTGAGCAGTGCCTCAGCAGCCTCAATAGTCTCCATTGTTTCATCTCCATTTTGACAGGAAGCCTCCACTGCAGCATTAGAAACATAAAGAATTTATGGAGACACTTCACAGCATGACAAAATCATGATACAATAACTACACAGGGACTTGAAATTGGATTTTTAGTGCTCTAGTGCTATATAGTTTAAAAAAAAACTGCCTTTAAATTAGTGTTCACAGACACCAACTTGAATATTTTTAATTGCCAAAATGAATGGTAGACTGAACAATTCTGATTATTTATTTACTGTTTTATCTAAGAGCTGGTGGTAGCTTCAACAGATAAGTATGCATCTGATCCAGTAGCCCAGGATCTATTGCTATATTCTGTCAGGACCTATGCAAAACAAATCTGGTCAAAATGAAATCTGGATTATTCAAAATTTTGTATAAATTGATGTCTAACAGTAATACTGTACAATCATAGCCACCCTACATAAACTGCATTGCATACACCCTAAAGTCTTGTTTTTCATTCTATCCCGCCTGATATTCACTGGTTCTCACGACCTGAAAAACGGAAAATAAAATCCTAGCATGGCTTCACTCCATCCCGGCTCCTTCCTCAAGTTATGCGTACTTGCACTCTTCTGACTCTAGCCTACAGTCCGCCATCTCCATGCATTCAGCTCTCTTTGCTAGGTCAGTCTCTCCACTTTCAAAACCTCACTCAGTGACCTGGCCTTCTGTCTCATCTCCTACCATTACTCGACGGATATTTATTGTAGCAAAGCCAATTTAAACAAACATCTAAAAGTTGACCATACTACCTGATAATGCCCTGGGAGATGAACTTTATAAAATTGAACTGCTGAAAATGCAAAAGCAAAAGCTAAGCTGCAAACCAGCTTAAGCACATCTTTCAAAACTAACTGTTTAACCACAGTTAAAATCCCATTTTTCACTAAATACCACAAAACACTTACTGCTTTAACGGTAAACAAAAACAAAAACAGAATTACCTGGAAAAACTCAGCAGGTCTGGCAGCATCGGCGGAGAAGAAAAGAGTTGACGTTTCGAGTCCTCATGACCCTTCGACAGAACTTGAGTTCAAGTCCAAGAAAGAGTTGAAATATAAGCTGGTTTAAGGTGTGTGTGTGGGGGGCGGAGAGAGAGAGAGAGAGAGAAGTGGAGTGGGGGTGTGGTTGTGCAGTGATAGAAGCAGATCATCAAAAGATGTCAACAACAATAGTACAATAGAACACATAGGTGTTAAAGTTGGTGATATTATCTAAACGAATGTGCTAATTAAGAATGGATGGTAGGGCACTCAAGGTATAGCTCTAGTGGGGGTGGGGAGAGCATAAAAGATTTTTAAAAAATTTAAAAAAAAAAAATTTTTTTTTAAATAATGGAAACAGGTGGGAAAAGGAAAATCTTTATAATTGATTGGAAAAAAAAGGGGAGGGGGAAACAGAAAGGGGGTGGGGATGGGGGAGAGAGCTCACGACCTAAAGTTGTTGAATTCAATATCCAGTCCGGAAGGCTGTAAAGTGCCTAGTCGGAAGATGAGGTGTTGTTCCTCCAGTTTGCGTTGGGCTTCACTGGAACAATGCAGCAAGCCAAGGACAGACATGTGGGCAAGAGAGCAGGGTGGAGTGTTAAAATGGCAAGCGACAGGGAGGTTTGGGTCATTCTTGCGGACAGACCGCAGGTGTTCTGCAAAGCGGTCGCCCAGTTTACGTTTGGTCGCTCCAATGTAGAGGAGACCACATTGGGAGCAACAAATGCAGTAGACTAAGTTGGGGGAAATGCAAGCGAAATGCTGCTTCACTTGAAAGGAGTGTTTGGGTCCTTGGACGGTGAGGAGAGAGGAAGTGAAGGGGCAGGTGTTGCATCTTTTGCGTGGGCATGGGGTGGTGCCATAGGAGGGGGTTGAGGAGTAGGGGGTGATGGAGGAGTGGACCAGGGTGTCCTGGAGGAAGCGATCCCTACTGAATGCCGATAGGGGGGGGGGGTGAAGGCGCTTGCCATTTTAACGCTCCTCCCTGCTGTCTTGCCCACATGTCTGTCCTTGGCTTGCTGCATTGTTCCAGTGAAGCCCAACGCAAACTGGAGGAACAGCACCTCATCTTCCGACTAGGCACTTTACAGCCTTCCGGACTGAATATTGAATTCAACAACTTTAGGTCGTGAGCTCCCTCCCCCATCCCCACTCCCTTTCTGTTTCCCCCTTCCTTTTTTTTTTCCAATAAATTATAAAGATCTTCCTTTTCCCACCTATTTCCATTATTTAAAAAAAAAAAATTTTTTTTTCTTTAAATCTTTTATGCTCTCCCCACCCCCACTAGAGCTATACCTTGAGTGCCCTACCATCCATTCTTAATTAGCACATTCGTTTAGATAATATCACCAACTTTAACACCTATGTGTTCTTTTGAACTATTGTTGTTGACATCTTTTGATGATCTGCTTCTATCACTGCTTGTTTGTCCCTACAACCACACCCCCACTCCACCTCTCTCTCTCTCTCTCTCTCCACCCCCCACACACACACCTTAAACCAGATTATATTTCAACTCTTTCTTGGACTCGAACTCAAGTTCTGTCAAAGGGTCATGAGGACTCGAAACGTCAACTCTTTTCTTCTCCGCCGATGCTGCCAGACCTGCTGAGTTTTTCCAGGTAATTCTGTTTTTGTTTTTGTTTTGGATTTCCAGCATCCGCAGTTTGTTTGTTTTTATCACTGCTTTAACGGTGTTATGTTAATGTATGTTGCTGTTGTGGATAACTGTAATAGTTACAATTTGCTAATACAGCTAATTGGCCTTGTGCCACATAACTAACACATCCCAACATACGTGCACACAAGAGACAGAAAGAAAAAGACAGGGCCAAGAGGGACGTAGAAGAATGGAGAAGAGCGAGAATAGGAAATGCACAGGTGCGAGCATGAATAAGACCATAAGGAGAGCATGTGTGGTGAGGGAATAGTATAAGTAGGAAGGAAGATACTGCCCCACATGCACACACAAAGCACGCATGAACAAAGGATGAGAAGGGAGTTAGTTTGAGAAAAAAATACGAAGGAACGAGTAAACCGGAAGTGAGCAATTCTAGTAGGGGTCACCAAACCTTCTGACGTAACCTTGCACATCAAGTGTCTCAAAGATAGGCACAAGTTTCAGTGCTGTTAAAATTCTCCTGCACTCAAATATTCGTTATCCACTGAGAAGAGAACAAGCTTCAAAAAGCACCAATCTGATGGCAGCCTAGCAAACCAGAAGCTGCCCAGTTCCCATGATGCCCTGTCAGAATTTTGAACTTTTTGTTTATGTCAGGAAGCAGAGTAAGAGGGTCATCTACTCAGTAACAGGGCCATCAATTTAGTATGGATTATATGGGACATTAGTACAGTGACACACACATTATATGCATACATATTAATAACTAAAAGCAAGGAAATGGAAACACTAAATGCAAAGCGATAGAAAAGGAAAGTCGAACACTTAAAAGACAGGATAAATTGGGACAATGAAAGCAAAATTTCTGCAAAATCAAAGTAGAAAGGTCAGAATCTTAACAGAAGTATGGTAAGTATATCAATAAGAATGACCACAGAGATTTAGGGTGGACTAAAGACAGCAGCAAACAGAAGAGATACAAGCTAGGAAAGTAACTGAATAAATGTGACATCAACCATGAATCTTCACAGCCCACATATCCCTGTGGGACTCCCTCGGCCAGAGTTATCACTTCAAACCCTATGCCTTGTAAATGCCAACTTTGTCTTTTAATGAAATAGCTGGTGATTAAAAAAAAAGTGAATGTCCACATCAGACTTGAAAACTGCTCAAGGACTCATCAATCACTCAACGTTCAGAGTATTTAATGCGGGTTGGTGCCACAAGGAGAGCAGGGCAGTATTGGAATCAGCAGGGTGAAGGGATTGGTGATGTGAATGTGCAGGATCTGCAAGGATTTATAATTCTCGTTCAAAGGTTTCTGCTGCCTGCAAAATAGTATACTCAAAGGACACTTTCATAACTTTAGGACTTCCGAAAGTGGTTGACAGACAATTCATTATTTTGAGGTGTAGTAATGTAGGAAACACTTGAGGTCCCACAAATAGCAGTGACATAATGACCAGTGTTGATACAAGCTACCAGGGATACAAGATACCAGGGTTGCTCAAGGAAGAAATGTCCAAGATGCCAAGAAAAAACTCCTTTGTTCCTTTTCAAAATATATCATGGGATCTCTTATGAACTCCTGCGCTAGTAGGTTTAATGTCTCATCTGAAAGACACACCTCCAAAAGCACAGCCCACCCTCAGTACTGCACTGGAGTGTCAGAGTCAAGCATATCCCACTGAGCCACAGTTGACACCTTCAGTAGTAAAGGGATCTATTCCTGCTTCATTCATTTTAAAACCAAAGTGCAATATCTCACATCACATATCTTTAACTCATTCAATTGTTTTGAGGAAACCAAAAGTCTTGCAAAGTCTGAACAACTCTGTTGAAAGTCACATGTAAACTTTTGTCAAGATTAAGGTCAATATTCAACTTCAGACCATTAACTCTGCCCTCTATTTTGAGATAATTTTTTCCCAACCCCCCTCCCCCCACAGGGCCACTCTGTAACTTGTTCTTATGCTTTGTTTTCAGAGAGCGCTGACCTTTGTTCTGCTATTAACACGTTCTGCTATCTGATCTTTGTACGGCTATTAGCACCTGTCTCAGGCCAAAATTTTCTGCCCCCATTGGCGTCAGGCATGAGCAGACAATATGGTAAGAGGCCAAAAATCTGTTTTACACCGTTTGCGATCATCTGCTCCGCTAGTCAATGGCGGACCACCTTTCATCGTCCATCGGGAACTCATTTCAATGTTTTTGCATCTCATCATCTTGCCTGCCCGGCGGAATTAACCCCCCACGCTGGATTACCCGGGCATGTCGGCATGATTGCATTTTGATGTGTTTCACGACAGCAGTTATAAGGCGTGCACCTGGTAAGCTGAACTTGGAGGTAGGCGCACACCAACGTTGAGCAGCACACAGGAGGATCGCCTGTTTGACTTCAAGGAAGAGGCGCTGTGCATTCATGCAAAAGCACAGACAAGTCATATTTTCCCAACTGGCTGACAGTGCCATGCCAGGACAAGGGCTGCACTGTGGTTGGTGCTGGGCAGGGGGCACAGGGTGGTGGTGTGTCAAGGCAGGCACAGTCTGCTGGCTGTGCAGAAGCACATTGTAGTGGGGGTTGGGAGGGAAGTAGCCGCGCATTAGGGAAACCTTGTATTAAGTGAACATTCCTCTGCAGTTGAGGCAGTTCAGGCACTGCCTGATTGCAGTTGGGCCTCCAGCTTATCTGCCCATTCAATCAAAGTAGAGGCATGAAAGTGCCACCAAATGCTATTTTTAAAAAAACAAATCATTCACAGGATGCGGGCTTCACTGGCTGGGCCAGCATTTATTGCCCATCCCTAATTGCCCTTGAGAAGGTGGTGGTGAGCTGCCTTCTTGAACTGCTGCAGTCCCTGTGGTGTAGGTAAACCCACAGTGCTGTTAGGGAGTGTGTTCCAGGATTTTGACCCAGCGACAGTGAAGGAACGGTGATATATTCCCAAGTCAGGATGGTAAATGACTTGGAGGGGATCTTTCAGGTGGTGGTGTTCCCACGTATCTGCTGTCCTTGTCCTTCTAGATGGTAGTTGTCAGGGTTTGGAAGGTGCTGTCTAAGGAGTCTTGGTGAATTGCTGCAGTGCATCTTGTCGATGATACACACTTTTGCTACTGTGCGTTGGTGGTGGAGGGAGTGAATGTTTGTGGATGGGGTGCCAGTTAAGTGGGCTGCTTTGTCCTGGACGGTATCAAGTTTCTTGAGTGTTGTGGGAGTTGCACTCAAGCAGGCAACTGGGGAGTATTCCATCACACTCCTGATTTGTGCCTTGTAGATGGCGGACAGGATTTGGGGAGTCAGGAGTTGAGTTACTCATCACACGATTCCTAGCGTCTGACCTGCTCTTGTAGCCACAGTATTTATATGGCTAGTTCAGTTCAGTTTCTGGTCAATGGTAACCCCAAGGATGTTGATAGTGGGGGATTCAGTGATGATAATGCCATTGAACATCAAGGGGTGATGGTTAGATTCTCTCTTGTTGGAGATGGTCATTTGTGCCACACAAGTGTCAGGCAACGTTACTGCAACTTGTCAGCCTAAGCTTGGATATTGTTCAGGTCTTGCTGCATTTGGACATGGGCTGCTTCAGAATGCTCCTGAACTTTTTACCCCTTGGGTACAGACTGCAAATTAATGAGCGCTTTAGGGACTGTAGAAAAATTGGGAGACTGGGCACTTTGTACAATCTCCTTGCGAAAGCTGGCCATGCAGCAGTCACTAGTGGAGGCACTCATAGCCCCTTGCAATGTCACCATTCAGATTTAGACCAGTCTCCCCCATCCTTCAAGCTAACAGGGCAGCCTTGCAGTGCAGCCTTGCAGTGCAGGTTAGAAGAATGCCTGCATCTGAGTGGAGAGCACAGCATGCGGCAAAGCTGCTGCCCATCGGTCAGGTGGAGGTGGGTGGGGTATTGGACAGGCATGCAGTGCGCTAAAATCTGGCAATTCAAGTGGTGGCCAGCACTCTGCAATATGCCATAAGTGGCCTTCAGACTTAACCAAGAGGGGTCCTTAGTATGCCCATGCCAACCCATGCATTTCTCTTTCATCCTGCAGAAGTACAACATCAGGTGCATAGAGCCTGGTGACCTAGCCATATGCCTCATGGCTTATAGGGAGAGGAGACGAAGGCAAAGAGACTGATGGAGGCACCTGGTCGGGCAGAGGGAGGAGCAGCACCGTCAAGAATGGCAGCTGGGGCTGCTGCGCATGCTGTTGAAGAGTCACAGCGCGCCGTCGTAGGTCGGCACTTAGCTAGACCCAGGGTCTACAGATGGCGCTCATCATTTCTATGGATGACAGGGAACCAGTGGTCGATGAAGACTGCACATGTCCAGGGAACTGGTCAGTCGCATATGCCAAGTGCTGCAGGATTTGGCGCCATGGGGACCTGAAAGGTATCCACTGCCGGTGGCCGTGAAAGTGACCGCGAAAGTGACCACTGTGCTGAATATTTACACCAGTGGCTCCTTCCAGGGCTACACAGGTGACCTCTGCAAGATCTCACAAGCCTCCACACCCAAGTGCATCCAGGAAGTCACAGACACATATTTATGAAGGCAAACAACTTTGTGCATTTCGCCCAGGATCAAGAAAACCAGACAGCAAGAGCACCGGGATTTGCGCAGATCTCTGGTTTTCCACAGGTGCAGGGTGCCATCGATTGCACTGTCATGTTGCTTGGATTTCAGTGGCAGCAAGCGGTCAATTACATCAACTGCAAGAGCTTCCACTCGCTGAATGGTGGAACAACTGCGCCTCAAAAGGTGCTGAAAGTGCAGAGCAAATGAAGAAACTCTGTTCCTCCGGCCCAGGTTGCAGGTTGCCAGATTGCCAGATTGACACTGCTCTTCAAAACAAGGAGCCCTAGACAAGGTGACATTGTTGGCAGTTTATTTACAATAGTCAAAATTACACACAAGTGATTAGTGCCCACGCCCACGCATTTTCTTAATCTTACTAACCCTGCTACTACATTTTGGTGCTCCCCTGACATCCACAGAAGAGGTAGAAGCAGCCTGCTGACTGCTACGCCTTGTCTGTGACGACCTTGACAGGCATCCTCTGGAAGGCCCTGGCCTGCTTTTTGACAATCGCACCTTCCTCAGCTTGTGTAGCTGGAGATGCTGGAAGAGGGGCTTTGGATTGGACGGACACACCCAAGACTCACCTGTATGGATAGCCCTGGCACGTCCACCTGCTGATCCTCCTTCCTATGGGTGCCAGAGGGCCCCTGACTGTCTTCTTGAGAAGGTGTAGCTGGAGTGAGATCGAGCTACTATGCATCTCTCTTGCAATGACAGTGTTGGAGACCAGCTGTGGCATCAATGATGGAGTTCAGCCTGTGCAGCAGTGCAGGACTGATGTTGCGGATCAAGGTCTCCATGGCAACCACCATCCTACCAGTGTTGACCTCGGTACATTGGCATGCCAGCGCTATCACCTCAGATTAAAGGCAGACGGACTCCCCCATTGAGCCTTGCAATCTGAGGAGTGCAGTGGACATCCCCTTCCTGATGTTCCCAAACTTGCATTTACAGTTCAAGCAACTGAGGTTAGACTGAGTTCAGAGGCTCCTCATCTGACTTGGACTCAGCAGATTTTCCAGCAGAGTGTTGGAAACCTGGGAAGTTCCTGCCACCTGCTGTGGATCAGACAGTGCGATGCGCTCACCAGATTGCAATCCTGAGGCTATTTTACCGCTAGGTCCCACCAAGCTGTGCGTCTCTGCGCTTGTGGAGGGTTTGGGAGGGCACTGTGATGGGTCTTCAATGAGGGTGTCATCATATTCTTCTTCTGAGGTGTCATTGGGGCTTGAGTCGAGGACCTGGCTTGTGGACCCCAGAGGCTGCTTCCCAGATATGCCTACGAAAGCAAGGAGAGACAATTATAGTGCATGGCAGGGAACTGAGTAACAGGGGATATCACTCACAGCATGGTTGTCTGATGGATGTTGCACTGCTGGATCCTCACTTGGTTGAGCATTGCCGACCTCACTGTCAGCACAGGAACAGTCCAGATGCTCACTGGCCAGCTGGATGACTCTATTTTCAAAAAATCTACGGAGGACCTTGATGCAAGGTATTCCTCCACCAGCCTGTGACCTCTCATTTTTGTGTGCCAGCTTGTCCTGCATGAAGACAGATGGAGAGCCTGTACACAGGACACCTGCCAGGCAAGATAAGAAGGATGCCTGGCACGTGTGGGTGATAAGTGGTGCCACAGATGGGATGAGGACACAATCCACAGGGCAGATGAAGGTGTGGGAGAGAGTGTGAATGGTGATGTCTCTTGAACTGGCAGTTAGTGAGGTCCCTGTGGATGTATGATGGGCTTGTGAGTGTGCAAGTAGACAGTGATGAGAAGAGTGATTTACCTTAGCTGAAATGAGGAGATCATTCATCCTGTTTTGGCACTGGCTGGCTGTCCGATTTTGGAGGGCATTGGCGCTGACCACCGTTGCCAGCGCCTCCCATGCTGGATTGGTGACCTTGCTTGATGGTCTACGCCCAGAGCGGGAGTAGACAACTTCACAGCAGGCTTCCACTGCGTCCAGTAGTCGCTCGCTAAATTTGGGGGCAGCATGTTTCCTCCCTTTGGCAGCCATCGGTTCCCAACAGCTCCCTACCCCTTGTGTGCTAGCTCTGCGCAGGGACAGCCTTTAAATATGGTGCCCAGTTTACTGAGTGCTGGAGGTGATGGCGGGGTGGGTGAATCAGAAGCCACCCAGCAACCCAGCGTGTTTCCCGGGAATACATAATTTACGAGGCAGGATGCACCAGGTGATATGGCACAAAAAGTTGCCACTGTGGCCAGCGGGTAAAACGTCCTTTTTCCTGCCCATTACTGCACTTTGTGCAAATCTGGGACAAGTCCACCCTTAGTTTTTAACAATATCCTTACTCCTCCCTTTGCCTCATGTCCATGACAACTGTCAAATCGCTCCTGAGCTCCCAGCCTTCTCTGACCTTCTATTTTGCTCCACACCCTCTCTTCAACAGTATAAAATCCATTACATTTCTACCACTCTTCCGCTCTGAAGAGGAGTCATATGGACTCAAAACTTTAACACTGTTTCTCTCTCCATAGATGCTGCCAGACCTGCTAAGTTTTTTCAGAATTTTATATTTTTATTTTAGATTTCCAGCATCCACATGACTAAGGTCAATAGAGTTTTGTTGGGAGTTTCGAAGGGAGTTAAGGTGGGTAAATAGAATTGACGTACAGATCAGCCCCATATAACTGAAAGGTGGAGCAATGGCAAGCGGTAAAATGGCCTATTCCTGTTGCTGTACTTATGTTATTTCACTATATATTACTGACTAATAGCAAAAAATGGGGAAATCACTTGCATTTTCTTTTGACACGGCCTGGGGGTTAACTCTTAAGGTTGTGATGCAGTTGTCAACCATGTTATAACTGATTAAGTTTTTTTTAAGCCATTGGTTAGCCTTCATTAATTTTGGAGGTTGGGGTTTCCCACTCCACTATTATCCTGCTGAGTATGTGACATTGATGCTCATTGAATTCCATGAGCAGAGAAAGCTGTTCACTTCGGTTAATTCAGTCATTTCTCATGGCGAGTTTGTTTTAAATTGTCCAACAACTTGGATTAGAAAATTTTGAATTAATGGGACTTGAATGCATATAGTGTGTAACTAGAACAATAATTGCCCTTTATTAGAATATACAAAACCTGTGACTTGCCTACCAAAAATCCAGTACAATATCTCCAGGCTTTTTGTGCTCCCAGCATTCACCATCTGGGTCAATTTTGTGACACATCTGTTGTTACATCTGCTGCTTGCTGATTTGTTATCCAATAATAAACGTCAATAATTGGAAACTACAGCTGTCAGTTTCACATATATGCAATGCAACTTGATAATATTCAAAAGTTTTCCCACTGCTGTCAATAGAATTTAGGTAGAAGAGAATAGTGGGGACAATACACTTTCATACTCTTGTCCCCTTCAACTGCCAGCAAACATGCTGAGGATAAAATTTCCAAATTTTGCTTCTGGCATTGAATCCCCCATGGCAAGTAAGCAGACTGGAACACTGGTTGCCTTGATTTTCCAGTTAATCATTCATATTACATAACTGGAAAATCAAATACAACGAGCATCAGATCTGTTGACCTCTGTATCAAGTTCTTGATGATCTGTGCTCTCACCAAGTGAGGTGCCATGCTGAGAGGCAAGGCTCAGAACATTCACTCTCCATGAAATCTATTTAACAGTAGGATATAGTAGTGAATATGGGGGAAATCTGATGCAAAGAATCAAATGCTAGGAGTACAGCAAAACATGAAAGTATATTCCTCAAGTGTAAGTACTTTTCCTCACTGGGAATATTACGAACTTAATTTAAAATAGGCCTTCCACAAAGCACTATACCTCATCACTTATGAAATGTAGTTATTTGTTGAGGATCTCAATTACCACTCAATAACGGTACTTAACTCCTGAAAGTAAAACTAATCCTCAAAAGGCTAGCCTCGATACATGCCACGGTAGCTCAGTGAGGTTTTACAACATATTAATCTTGTAAGTGTGATCCTACTAGGTCTGGCTTTGAGAGAGAGAGAGAATCAGGGCCATGTTGTGTCAAACCGAACAGAGAGCAAATCCCCATCAATGCTTCCTGCTACATTCATGACCTAAAATGATTTTGACAACTGTTTACATTTTTGGTGAGTCATGAAGTTAGAAATCTAAGCCAGCTCTATTAAGTGTCAGTTGGCAGACTCCTCAATCATGGGTGCAGTCTAAGTTTGTTGTTTCTATTAGCACAAAAAAAGGTCATACAAATGCATTTGGTTATATTCATCAGAAGCAATCCATGTGATCAGCTTTTGAAAATGTTCCGGTAAAGGCTCTATTTTTCTCTAGCTGTCATGATTCCTTCCTCTGTGAACGTGCTGAATTGAACTCAAAGTGGTGAGTAACCAGAGTATTCTACTAAATCAAAGGAAAAAGTGTATGTATGAGCACTCAAATTCTGAGTAAAGCTCACATACAACTACTTAAGGGAATGAGTGTTCCTATATGTGCTATTAAAAGGTTTAATGCTAGCACAGAAATAGCATACGTGTATGCAGTACAAGTACCAAAAATGATCCGTACGTGAACTTTGTTCTTCAGATGTTCAATCCTATGGTACTGATGGACAACCAGTCAGTAAAGCAGAAAACAGATGTAATGATTCATAACGGATCAACAGTCAACAGGGAAACAACGAAGGAGATGGAAGAAGAAACATCCTAATCTACTCCGTTAGTTGCACTGTTTCTCTGTGCCTCGACCCAGATAACAGGAGAATGTAATTTTCTATCTCTACTTCCTATTTTGGAATAAACCAGGAGCCATTTCAACTTAGCAGAGGTATGGTTTAACAACACTAGTTACTTTAGATGCTGATATCAACAGCCATGTCTTTTTTATCAGGTGTACATGAGAGACAAAAAACAGCCAGCAGAGTGCAAAGAAAATGATTAAACTGGCATTGGTTTGTAATGACAGTTAAAATATTTTTCTCAACTTTACATGCAGAACATGAATGTGCATCTAAACAGCTGCTCATTATCCAGCAAAAGGCAGACTGAAAGACTATAGAGCAATAGTCATGCCCATCCTGCTCTTCACATGTGAAACTCGAACTGTGTACCAGTGTCATGCCAAGAAGCTCAACCACTTTCACTTGAGCTGCCTATGGAAGTTTCTGAAGATCTGAGGGCAAAATAAAAGAGGTGCTCACCCGAGCTGGCATGCCAGCATCCATACCACACAGACAGTCACAGTTGGGTTTGGCTGGTCATGTAGCTAGAAAGCCTGACACTTGCTCACGGAAAGCTGGAGTCTGGGGTGCACTCTCATGGTGATGAAAGGAAGCACTAGAAGGACATGCTGAGGGCTTCACTTAAGAGTTTTAATGTCGACTTCCAGTCCTGGAGAAACTCACCCAGGTTCACTGCACCTGGCGCAGCCAAATAAAAAACGCTGCAGTCTCCTTCAAAAGCAAGCACACATCAGAGGTAGAGAGAAAACGCATGCAGAGGAAGTCCCGAGCCAGTAACTCGTCCAAAATTCAAATCATCTGTAGTATCCTGCCCTTTTTGTAGCAGAACCTCCTAGACACAGATTGACCATAGCAATCACCTATGCTTCTACCAGAACCCCAACAAACACCACAGTTGATGAACATGGTGATCTTTGCCATGAAGGATGAACAAGATGATGATGTAGTAGTAAGTTCAATATCACACAAAGGTTTACTGTAGTGGTCATACACACAATTAAATATATATTTGCAAGCATTCAAATGCTACCAATTAATCTCATTCCTTTGTTCTGTCATCATGGTTCTACAACTTTTTCATTTTTAATGAAAGCTCTAATTTTCTTTCAAAAATTGCCAATGAATCTGCATCCACCACTCCTTCAGGCAATGTTTCAGGTCATAACTTGCTGAGTTCAAAAAAGTACTCATCTCCCCCAATTTCTTATGACAATTATTATATATCTATGTCACCTAGTTACAAACCCACCTGCTAATGGAAATAGTTTCTCATCTGTTCTATCAAAACCCCTCATAATTTTGAGCACTTCTATTAAATCTCCCATTAACTTTCTCTTCTTTAAATGAAGAGTCTCAGTTTCTCTTGTCTCTAGATACTGAAGTCCCTCATTGTTGGTACGATCCTGGTAAATTGCCTTTGCACACTTTCCAAAGGCCCTGACATATTTTCTAAAGTGTGATGGTCAAAATTGGATACAATAAAGCTAAGTTTAGCAATACCACCTTTTAAACAGGGTGCTTCTATTTATAAAGCCAAGGATCCAGTATGTTTTTTTAATTGCCACCTTCAGAGATTTGTATATGTGAACCTATGGGTCTCTCTGTTCCTACACCCCTTTAAAATTGTACTATTTAGTTTGTACTGCCAATCTTCATCTTTCCTACTAAAATGCATCACCCTACACTCTGCATTAAATTCAATCTCCCATGTCTTCTTCACTATGTTGACTGTGTCATTTATTCATGTCCTTCTAAGTAATAATTTTGTCCTGTCTTATGGGGCAGGTTTTCTGTTTTGAATCGAGACCGTTTGGATCAAATGCAGACCCTACCCGAACTGTGTCGGGAGCAGTCACCTGATAGACATTTTACCTGGAATGGTCAATTAGTGACCCCCAGAGAGCGCACTGTTCAATTAAATTGGAGGGCTTGAAGCTGGGGAGCCAAAGGAGGCTGCAGCTTGAAATTTTGAAAAGCAGTTTTGGTCACCACACTGTAGGGGGTGTTTGATTGCACTGGAGGAGGTGCAGAGGAGATTCACCGGGATGTTGCCTGGGATGAATCATTTAAGTAATGAAGAGAGGTTGGATAGACTTGGGTTGTTTTCATTGGAGCAGAGAAGACTGAGGGGTGACCCGATCGAGGTGTACAAAATTGAGGGGCATGGACAGGGTGGATAGGGAGCAGCTGTGCCCCTTAGTTGAAGGGTCAGTCACGAGGGGACATAAGTTCAAGGTGAGGGGCAGGAGGTTTGGTGGGGGGGGGGGGTAATGTAAGGAAAAACTTTTTTACCCAGAGGGTGTTGACTGGAATGCACTACCTGGGAGGGTGGTGGAGGTAGGTTGCCTCACATCCTTTAAAAAAGTTCCAGGATGAGCACTTGGCACATCATAACATTCAAGGCTATGGGCCAAATGCTGGTAAATGGGATTAGTCAGGTAGGTCAGGTATTTCTCACATGTCGGTGCAGACTCGATGGGCCGAAGGGCCTCTTCTGCACTGTGATTCTAAAATAAAAAATGGCAACAGCTGTGATGGGATAGGAGGCAGGGACAGGAGAGAGAGAGAGAGATAAATGCCCAGTCTTCCTGGAGTGCTGGAAAATCCAGTCAGCCTCTGCTCATTGGCCTTAATTTGCCTCTTAATTAGTTTAACAAGTTACCCATTGCTAGGGGGAAGGTAGCCTTTCTGCCCTTGATCCAGCCTCCAGGAAAATGGTTCAAGGACAGAATGACACTGGTAAATCAGCATGTCAGCCAGAAATGTGAAATTATGTACCACCTGCATCTATTCCTGCCCCCATATTGGGAAGAATATTACTGCCCATGGTTTCTAGAAGTTTTCCCCATAATCACCACTACATTAATTGGCTTGTAGTTACCTGGTTTCTCTCCCTTCCCTTTTTGGAACAGGAGTGCAACATTTGCAACCTTCCAGATCTCAGGCACCACTCTCATATCTAAGGACGATTGAAAGACTGTGGTCAGGGTCCCTAGTGTTTCACCCTTATGCAACCTTTGATACATCACATCTGGACTGGGTGACTTTTCTACTTTTAGCACTGCCAACTGCTTAAGTATCAATTTATTAACATCATATCCTACTCATCTATTCCTTTTCCCTTTATAGTCATATTGACCATATCCTCCTCTTCACTGAATATAGAGGCAAAGGACTTCAGCCATGTCCTCTACCTCAGCAAGAAAATTTCCTTTCAGGACCTTAATCAGCCCTACCTGTCCTTTGACAATCCTATTACTGTTTATTGTGTTTGCGAAAGATTTTAGTGTTTGAATTTTTTGTTGGCAGCTAATCTTCTCATACATTCTCGTTGCTCCTCTTATTTCCTTTTTCAGTTCTCCTCTGTACTCAGTTTGATTTTGCAGCAGATTGTTAACCTGACATTTATCATGAGCCTCCTATTCATGTTCATTTAAGTCTCAATTTCTTCAGTCCCATGTGGGGGGGGGGGGCAATGGAATGAGTGTGTCAGCAGGGTGCTAGTTTTGGAAGCCGATCCTTTCTCTTCAGGGGAATAAGGATCTAAAATTTACAGAGAGTGGATTAGGGGAAGCCGGTCAGAAGAGCATTGGAATAGTCAGATTTATAAGTGATAAAGACATGGATGATGGTACCAACAGCTGATGGGGGTAAGGAAGGTGGGTGGGGAGACAGGTGATGCAGAGGATATATATGAGGTAACAAGCTTAACTTAAGGTGAAATAGGATAGCAAGGTTGCAAACAATCTAGTTCAAACTGAGGCAACAGCTGGGGAGGGATGGAATTGGTGCTTAGGTTAAGGAGTTTGTGAGGGGATGAGAGGCTGAAGACAGTGGTTTTCATCTTCCCTATGTTTAACTGGAGGAAACAGCAGCTGATGTAAAACTGGATGTTGGACAATCAGGCTGACAATGCAGAGGGGGGCGGGGGGGAAGTTGGATGATGCCAGTCTAAATATGAAGAGACAGGGCCAACTTCTGTATGATGCAATGAGGAATGGAGAGGGCCATCAATCAATCCATGAGGGATTCCAGAGCAGAGGCTCTCAACCAGGGGTCTGTGCCTTGGGGGTCCGTGAAATGATTTGAAGAGGCCTGCCAAAAATAACCAATGAATGTGTCGGGAAAAAATAAAGCTTGTATCCATAAATTAACTACTTACCAACTGGAATGAAAGCGTATATTTATTCAAGTCAATTTGTCTACCTGGATAGTCTCTCACCTCCTTACCTCAAAACTCCACCAGCCCTAAAGCCCTGAGATCTCAGCCTTCCTCCAAAACTGACCTCTTGCACATCCCTGATTTTAATCACTCTACCATTGATAACTGCACCTTCAGCTGCTGAGCCTCAATCTCTGGAATTTCCTCTCTAAACCTCCCCACCTCTCTCCCTCAACTTCCTCTTTTAACAAGCTCCTTGAAACCAGCTCTTTGACCAAGCTTTTGGCAACCTGCCCTAATATCTCCTTGTCTGACAATGTTTCTGTGAAGCACCATAGGATGCCCTGTTACATTAAAGGTCACTACATAAATACATCCTGAAACACAACAACAATTTGCGTTACCCAATGATTATCTCTATTTTGGCAGTGCGGTCAAGAGTATCAGCTGAAAATTCTAGGAGACCACTTTGCACCACTCCTTCCAGTTTATAAATTATACCTAAATTTGTGGTATTAATTGTCTAAATAAGAGAAAGCAATTAATATATTGGGACAATCCAGTGTTGTAATCAGACTAGAAACCAACAGTGACATATATTTGGGTATGGGACTTTCCAGCATTTCTGGTTTAGACAGAGTAAACATTGCAATAAAAGGTGAATAAGACAGGTGCACATGTTGGTTGAACAACAAGGAATCACAATCATGTAGTGAAAAAGTATGAGGGCAAAAGTAATCCATGATTATCTAACAACCATGAGACCTCACATATTCATTTTTTTAAAAAAAGGTTCGAGGTAATCAGCAGTTAAAAGAAACCCACTTGCATTTTACATTTCCTACAAATCTAACAGATCACTCACAAATAGTAAACAACTGATGGTGCAACCATCAAAAGAGCAAAAGCAAACTAGGAACCCACACTAGATTTATCAATGCAACGCAAATCTGTACTTCTCTTCCCTTGTCACCATCCTCCCACTCCCACAAAAACTCCTCGACACCCCAACATGATAATAAGAGAGTCAAACTGTTATTGCAGCAAGCGTTGGAGCAGCGACCATTTTGCTGTTGCTTGATTCAAGAGCTCAATTCTGAAAACAATTTTATTTACTTGTGGGCACAGAACCCTTGCCGACTTTGGCATGACTTCAGTTGAAGGCAATAGTCAAGAGATGCTTCTTTTCCTGCTAGGGTCTTAGAATACAAAGGGATGGAACAGTACCACCATAAAATAAACAACTCAGAGTACTGAATCACTGACAGGTGTTTAAAACATCTTTGTTGAAGATTCATATTATGGAAAATATTATTCTGATAGATTCTCAGAGAAAAGGTGTACTACAATTTATGTGAAGACATAGATGGAAGGGGGTCAATAACTGAACTGGACAATTAGGGAACAGGAAGGGTGACCAGCATTTTTAAGATATAATTGGTTTGATGAAACAGGCTAGTGAGGGGTTTTATAGGAACGACTTGCATTTATATAACGCCTTTAACGTAGAAAAAGAAACTTCAGAGAAATGCAAGGGAAAATGGAGACCGAGTCAAAGAAGCAGGTATTAGAAGTGACAAAAAGCTTGGTCAACATGGCAGATTTTGAGGATCTTAAAAGGAGAGGGTGATGGAGGGGTTTCTGCAGGAAAAAAAAGACACTGCAAGAGTTGTTCTTCTATTCGGAATCTAGCAAGGATGTTCAGTTCTATGATACTTTGAGGAAGTACTGAAGTCACAGGTGCTAATTGCGGCTGAACCAAGGTGAGGTGATTAATCCAGGGAATCAGATAAAAGAAAATTAACTCCAATGTGATTTTTCCTTTAATGGCTAGTACCGGGATTGTTAAATATACTGAATGTCAACAACATCAGCCCCTAAAGGTTTACACTGACCACCGTCGTGATTGATTGCTGAAGCAGTAAACTAAGATCTGACAAAACCAAATGTTGATAAAAGTTAAAATACCTTCAAAGTTAAACTAGAGGACCTTCATTAATTCACTTGAAAGTACTATATAGTAATCATAAGAGTCTTCACACTGGTAATTTCACTTGCTGCTTCTATTAGAGGGTTTCAAACCCCTCTCTTTGTACTACAGTATACACTCGCATCTCTCTCGAAATAACACTCAAATCAGCTGCAGGATTTAGCAAGACACACTGCAATGCTTTTTTGACAAGCCTGTGTTGTCCCTCACAACCAGGATAAACACGTTACAATCTTCCTGATAAAGGAAGTTGACCAGTGCTGGCCCAGAAGCAATGCACAAGTACACTGCAATCCGTTTATTACAAGTGACAGGTTAGTAGAGAGTGCACAATGAAGCAAACCAATGCTATGAGGGAAAGATGGCTTGAAGGAAATTTAAACATAGTTGTACAACTGCTAAATAATTAACACCATGCAACACATTTAAAGTCCTCAGTTGCCAAGGTTTTTGTAATCTGTTAATATAAAGTAAATGGGAGGAGGCAGTTGAAATCTGACAGCAGAACCATTACCAACAGCTGTCATCCAATAAAAAGAGAAGATGTTTTGAACTGAAACTGTTGAACTCAAAACAAAAATAAAAATACCTGGAAAAACTCAGTAGATCTGGCAGCATCTGCAGAGACGAACACAATTAACGTTACGAGTCCGTATGACTCTTCAACAGAACTAAGTAAAAATAAAAAAGAGGTGAAATATAAGCTGGTTTAAGGGGTCGGGGGGGGGGGGGGGGGGGGGGTTGGTGAAGGGAAGATGTGGCATCATGCTGGAGTTGGCAGAAATGGCAGAGGGTGATCCTTTGAATGCAGAGATTCGACTGAAGTCAATGTTGATTCCAGAGGCTGCAAAGTTCCTAGCAGTAGAAAGAGGTGGTGCTCTTCCTTGAGCTTACGCTGAATTTCCCTGGAACAGTGTAGGAACCAAGGACAGAAAAGGTCAGAATGGGAATGAAGTGATATATTAAGATAAAAACAAAAACAGAATTACCTGGAAAAACTCAGCGGGTCTGGCAGCATCGGCGGAGAAGAAAAGAGTTGACGTTTCGAGTCCTCATGACCCTTCGACAGAACTTGAGTTCGAGTCCAAGAAAGAGTTGAAACATAAGCTGGTTTAAGGTGTGTGTGTGGGGGGGCGGAGAGATAGAGAGAGAGGTGGAGGGGTGGGGGGGGGGGGGTGTGGTTGTAGGGACAAACAAGCAGTGATAGAAGCAGATCATCAAAAGATGTCAACGACAATAGTACAATAGAACACATAGGTGTTAAAGTTGGTGATATTATCTAAACGAATGTGCTAATTAAGAATGGATGGTAGGGCACTCAAGGTATAGCTCTAGTGGGGGTGTTTTTTTTGGGGGGTTTTTTTGTTTGTTTTTTTGTGTTTTTTTTTATAATTGAAATAGGTGGGAAAAGGAAAATCTTTATAATTTATTGGAAAAAAAAGGAAGGGGGAAACAGAAAGGGGGTGGGGATGGGGGAGGGAGCTCACGACCTAAAGTTGTTGAATTCAATATTCAGTCCGGAAGGCTGTAAAGTGCCTAGTCGGAAGATGAGGTGTTGTTCCTCCAGTTTGCGTTGGGCTTCACTGGAACAATGCAGCAAGCCAAGGACAGACATGTGGGCAAGAGAGCAGGGTGGAGTGTTAAAATGGCAAGCGACAGGGAGGTTTGGGTCATTCTTGCGGACAGACTGCAGGTGTTCTGCAAAGCGGTCACCCAGTTTACGTTTGGTCTCTCCAATGTAGAGGAGACCACATTGGGAGCAACGAATGCAGTAGACTAAGTTGGGGGAAATGCAAGTGAAATGCTGCTTCACCTAAAAGGAGTGTTTGGGTCCTTGGACGGTGAGGAGAGAGGAAGTGAAGGGGCAGGTGTTGCATCTTTTGCGTGGGCATGGGGTGGTGCCATAGGAGGGGGTTGAGGAGTAGGGGGTGATGGAGGAGTGGACCAGGGTGTCCCGGAGGGAGCGATCCCTACGGAATGCCGATAAGGGGGGTGAAGGGAAGATGTGTTTGGTGGTGGCATCATGCTGGAGTTGGCGGAAATGGCGGAGGATGATCCTTTGAATGCGGAGGCTGGTGGGGTGATAAGTGAGGACAAGGGGGACCCTATCATGTTTCTGGGAGGGAGGAGAAGGCGTGAGGGCGGATGCGCGGGAGATGGGCCGGACACGGTTGAGGGCCCTGTCAACGACCGTGGGTGGAAAACCTCGGTTAAGGAAGAAGGAGGACATGTCAGAGGAACTGTTTTTGAAGCTAGCATCATCGGAACAGATGCGACGGAGGCGAAGGAACTGAGAGAATGGGATGGAGTCCTTACAGGAAGCGGGGTGTGAGGAGCTGTAGTCGAGATAGCTGTGGGAGTCGGTGGGTTTGTAATGGATATTGGTGGACAGTCTATCGCCAGAGATTGAGACAGAGAGGTCAAGGAAGGGAAGGGAAGTGTCAGAGATGGACCACGTGAAAATGATGGAGGGGTGGAGATTGGAAGCAAAATTAATAAATTTTTCCAAGTCCCGACGAAAGCATGAAGCGGCACCGAAGTAATCATCGATGTACCGGAGAAAGAGTTGTGGAAGGGGGCCGGAGTAGGACTGCAACAAGGAATGTTCCACATACCCCACAAAGAGACAGGCATAGCTGGGGCCCATGCGGGTACCCATAGCCACACCTTTTATTTGGAGGAAGTGAGAGGAGTTGAAGGAGAAATTGTTCAGCGTGAGAACAAGTTCAGCCAGACGGAGGAGAGTAGTGGTGGATGGGGATTGTTCGGGCCTCTGTTCGAGGAAGAAGCTAAGGGCCCTCAGACCATCCTGGTGGGGGATGGAGGTGTAGAGGGATTGGACGTCCATGGTGAAGAGGAAGCGGTTGGGGCCAGGGAACTGGAAATTGTTGATGTGACGTAAGGTGTCAGAGGAATCACGGATGTAGGTGGGAAGGGACTGGAGAAGGGGAGAGAGAAGGGAGTCAAGATAACGAGAAATGAGTTCTGTGGGGCAGGAGCAAGCTGAGACGATCGGTCTACCGGGGCAGTTCTGTTTGTGGATTTTGGGTAGGAGATAGAAGCGGGCCGTCCGAGGTTGGGCGACTATCAGGTTGGAAGCTGTGGGAGGGAGATCCCCAGAGGAGATGAGGTCAGTGACAGTCCTGGAAACAATGGCTTGATGTTCAGTGGTGGGGTCATGGTCCAGGGAGAGGTAGGAGGAAGTGTCTGCGAATTGACACTCAGCCTCCGCGAGGTAGAGGTCAGTGCGCCAGACAACAACAGCACCACCCTTGTCAGCGGGTTTGATGACAATGTCAGGGTTGGACCTGAGAGAATGGAGTGCAGTAAGTTCAGAGAGAGACAGGTTAGAATGGGTGAGAGGAGCAGAGTAATTGAGACGACTAATGTCGCGCCGACAGTTCTCAATGAAAAGATCGAGATGCAGATATATTAAGATGACAATTCTTATGCGTTCTGGTCTCTGAATAGGATCACTGCCTCCCCCAAGGAACTCAGTGTCTTCACTGTGCAGTGTATATAAAATACCCTTTTATAAACCCTGCAGTATGTTACTACAAAAGAATTTAAATATTTAAGAACTATATGAAGTGAGTGGGCAGCCAAACGTGCACTGCATATTAACTGAGGGACCATAAAGTTCTGGATGGCCACTCAAACATAGCCATGGATCCCTTCCCATTGACTCCAATGAAATTTCTAATGACTGAAAACAGCTCCTGTCAACAACTTTCTATCAGATACTGAAAATGTGAAAGACAGACTTGCATTTATATAGCATCTTTCACAATCTCTGGACATCCCAAAGCTCTTCACAACAGATAAAAACAGTGAGGACAATTCAAAAGTTTGTGATGCAGAAAAGATTGCTATCAATCTGCGCATAGCGAGGTCCCATAAACAGCAGTGAAATAAATGACGACCAAAAAATATGTTTTTGTGATGTTGGCTGAGGAATAAAATTGACCAGGACACTGGGAGAACCTTCTTGCTCTTCTTCCAATAGTGTCAGAGAATTTTTTTTACATCCAACTGAAGGGGAAGAACAGGTCTCAGTCTAACGTCTGATCCGCAAGACAGTACTTCAGACACTGGAGCATTTCCTCAGGACTGCTAATCACCTAGCAGTTGGATTTGCATGCACAACCTTCTGATCTAGGAATAGAGTGCAACCACTACATCAAGGCTGACACATACAGCAAAAGTATTCTTCCCCTAAATCTTTAACGTTTGTAAATCACTTGCACATTGGGTCATTAACTAAAGGTATGGCTTAGCCCCTCTCAGGTAAATTCACTGCCAATACCCAGTCAAAGATTTTCAGTACTCCAGTACTAACTATTCAGTGTAACTGGGACATTTGAGATATTAGACATGAGATAATATTAGGGCAGGTGATCAAAGCTCAGCCAAAGAAGTAGGTTTTAAAGAATATCTTAAAAGATAAAAACAAGGTAGAGAGGTAGGGATGTGTAGGGAGGGTATTTCAGAGCTTAGGGTCTAAGCAGTTGAAGGCATAGCCACCAATAATGGGGCAATTAAAATTGGAAATGCACAAGAGGCCAGAATCACATGAGCAAAGATATCTCTGAGGGTTGTGGGGCTGGAGGAGATCACAGAGTTAGGGAGGCGTGAGGCCATGAAGGGATTTGAAAACAAGGATGAGAATTTTAAAATTAAGATCTTGCTTGACCAGGACCCAATGTAAGTCAGCGTGTTAGGTGAGTGGGGCTTGGTGCAAGTTAAGACATGGGATATAGAATTTTGGATCTCAATTTAATGGACAGTAGAATGCCCACCAGCCAGGAGTGTATTGGAATAGTCCAGTCCAGAAGTAACAAAGGCTTATGAGGGATTCAGCAGCAAATAAGCTGAGACCGGGGCAAAGTCAGGTGATGGTACAGAGGTGGAAATAATGTCGTCATGAAAATGCAGTCAGCAGCTCATCTCAGGGTCAAATATTATACCCAAGATTGCAAACAGTCTAGTCTAGTCTCAAAACGTTGCCAGGGAGGGGGATGGAGTCAGTAGCTTGGGAACGGAGTTTGTAACAGTGATTGAAAACAATAGCTTTGGCCTTCCCAATGCTTAACTGGAGGAAATTTCTGCTCATTCAGTATTGGATATCTGGTAAGTTGTCTAATAATTTAGCAACAATGGAAGAGTTGGGAGGAGTCGTTGTGAGGTAGAGCTGGGTGTCATCAGCACATATGTGAAAACTAACAATGTTTTTAGATGATGTCACAGAGGAGCAGCACCTAGATCAGGAATTGGAGAGTGCCAAGGATAGATCCTTGGGGAACACCTGAGGTAACAGTGCAGGAGCAGGAAGAGAAGCTATTACAAGTGATACTCTGGCTACAATTAGATAAGAATGGAGCCAGCTGGACTACAGCAGAGAGGTATTAGAGGAGGATAGTGTGGTCAACCCTGTCAAAGGCTGAAGACAGTTTGAGAAAGATGAGGAGAGATAACTTGCCTTTGTCACAGTCACATAGGATATTGTTATTTCTAATAAGAGCTGTTTCGGTACTATGGCGCAGCGGAAACCTGACGGGGAAGATTCAACCATGTAGTTCCAGAAAGATGGGGAAGAGTTTTGGGGAGGTGGCATATTCAAGGACTTTGATGAGGAAAGGATAGTTGGACATGGGGCAGCTGTTTGCAAGGATGGTGGGTTAAGGTTTTTATTGGACATGAAGGTTGATGTTGTCTGATTTAAAGGAGAGGGGGACAGCACGTGAAGAGAGAGAACCATTAACAATATTGGGTAACATGGGAACCAGGAGGGGAAGTTGCATGATCAGTAGTTTAATGGGAATAGGATAGCAGGATGTAGGTTACAAGGAACAAAATGAACTCAATGTATGAGGGGAGAGAAGGGAGAGAAGAGAGAAAGTGAAACATGCAAGTTCAGAACTAGGGCAGTGGGGAAATTTGGAGTCAGTTTGGCCCCCTGGGCTAGTGGAAGGAAGAGATGCAGCAAAGCAGCTGATCAGATGGCAAACAAGTCAATCCCAGAGAGTTCAGTGCTGTCTTTAGGATACAAAGGCAGATTTTAATGTTTGACTCAGGGCTTCGGAGGAAGTTTACATGTAATTGATAGAAGATGACAGTCACTTGTAAACATGTCCAAACTATTAGATATCAGCCATGTTTTACAATGCTAGCAGTGATACGCAAGCACTCTCTCCTGAACAGAAATCTCTAATGGCAGGTGACACCGTGCACTAACACAGATGATATAACAGTGATTGGGGCTGAACCATCATCTTTACCTTACATTCCCAACTCAGCCAAATTACTGTTGGGTGCCTGGAAGGGAGGGGGGCAAGGGGCAAACACTTGCAGGAAAGAGGAAGAAGCAATGACACAAATAAGTCAGAGGGAGTCACCTTAGGGACATATCCACATACCAGACTCTCAAACACAAAGAGCAGTAGATTTGAGAAAAAATGGGCAGGTTTCATATACAACAAAAAAAAGCCTTAAAGCAGGTCCTTGTAGACTACAGCCTATATCTTGGAATGATGAAGTGGAAAAGATATGAACCCAGTGTTGCATTGGGGGAGGGACAGCCTTTGGATGATGACTGCTGCTGTAGTACAGTAGCATACAAAAGTGTTACCATAATTTACCGGTAAGTTGTCAATCGCCCAACCAAGTCAGTTTAAGAATGCTAAGTTTTTTTTAAGTACACAGGGTGCAACAGATATAAGAGGGATGCTTTGGATTCACTGGGCCAATTACTGGACAGAGACTGTAACACCATGCCGATCTACACAGCAATTCAAGGGTAAACATATGACTAAAAGCGATGACATTGTGGGCAGGAAGTGCACATTTTAACATAGATTCTCCATTACTCTTCCCGCACCCACCCACCTTTTGTTGATTTGCTCAGAAGAAATTTCTAACAATCCAACCAAAATTCTCCTAAAGGCCAAACTGAAGTGTCAGTTAAAATTATCTCAGGTCTTAACCCACTAAACACAGCATCACAACAGGTGTTGTGCTCTTGAGACTGGAAACTGTGGAGGCACAATGGGATTTGGGTGTGCAAGTACACAAATGACTAAGACCTTGTGTACAGGCACAAGAGTAATCAAAAGTGCAGGCTGGTCTGTGTCTCACGAGAGCGGAAATACAAAAGGAAGAAAGTCTTGGGACAGGCCCCATATAGACTTATTGTATTTAGTTCTGTGCTCCTCCCCTCAGGAATAATATATTATCCTTGAAAAGTGTTAACCAAAACTTACCAGGGCTTAAAAGGTTCAAATATAAAGACACATTACATAAACTTGAGTTTGCTTTCCCTTGAGTTTGGAAGGTTGAGGGGTGAATGGAAGCGTTTAAAATTCTAAAATGATTCTACACAGCAGATACAAAGAAACTACTACTCTTCTGGTGGGAAAATCATGACCAAGGAGAGAGAATTTTATAATTAGTGCTAGGTCCTTCAGAAGAGAAATTAAGAAGCACATTTTCAGGATAGGATAGTGAAAATTCTCTGCCTCACAAGGCTGTTGGTGGTTGGACAACTAGAATTTAATACTAGGTTTGATATATTTTTGTTAGGTAGAGTATAAGGTTCAAAGCTGCAACAGGGTAAATGGACTTGAAAATAAGAATGTAAGGAATAGGACCAAGTAGGTCATACAGCTCAAACCTACTTCACCATTCAATATGATCATGGCTGAACTTTTTCTTCGACTCCACTTTTCTACTTGATTCCTTAATTGCCTTCAGTTCCAACAAGCTATCAATTTCTTGAATATACTCAACTACTGAACATCCTTAGCACTGTGGTCAAAAATTCCAAAGATTCACAAACCTCTGAAAGAAGAAATTTTTCCCCATCTCAGCTTCAAATGACTGACCCCTTAACCCGAGAATGTGACCCCAATTCTAGGCTGTCCAGCCAGATGAAACAGGCCTCTCAACCTCTAAGGAAAGTATATCTATCCTTCCTTAGGTACAGAGGTCAAAACTGTATACAGTACTCCAGGTGCAGTTTCACTAAAGCCCAAAGTACAACTGCAGCAAAATTTTCTTATTTTTGTACTCCAAAATTACATTTCTTCATAACAGACACCAGTATTTTCCTGACAACTGATTGTAAGACTAACTGGCCTGGAGTGCCCAGTTTTCTCTCTTCCTCCTTTCTTGAATAGCAATGATTTGTTATACTTTCTATCTTCCAATCCACTGTGTTTGCTCCTGGATCTAGGGAATTTTGGAAGAGCACAACCAGTGCATCCATTATGTATGCTGTTTTTTTTTTTAAGAACCTTAAAATGTAGGCCATCAGGCTCAAGGCATTCTGTTACAATCACAGCTGATGTTAATACTGGACAAGTCAGATCCCAGAGTGAAACCTGGCTTGATGGATCTTAACTTTTACTTCTTTTTTTAGAAACCGTGGAGAACATTTAACACAAAAAAAATTTGTCAAACAAGAAAAATGAACTATATTACACCAGACAAAAAAGTTGGAAAGATCTCAATACAAACAAAAAATATAACTCAAATATTCACTATCCCCTCACCCCAGCTATATCTTTAGAGACACATACAAATTCGAAAAGATAACACATACGTTCACAGTAAGTATGTGGTACACTGAATTAATAGGCAAACTGTGGTTGGAGATGCCAACCCCAAAATAAGTTTCAGATGCCACCAAAACGGATTCCATCAACCCACCCAGATGCTTGTCACAACATGAGCCAACTGGTCTCACTGAAACTCTGCCTTTCTCACAAGGGTTTCCAATCCCCATGTTTGAAGAATCTGCCTTGGAATTCTCTCCAAACATCGTTCCCACCCGGACGGCTTCAACCAGGATCCACCTCTAGGGTTTTTATCTCGCCTTCTGAGATTCCATTCCTCTGGATCTCTGTGTATTCTCAAGCTGCACCTTCCAAGCGTACCTTTGCCCTTTCAGCCTGCAGCAGAGTCACCAACCTTTGGCTACCCTCCCGGATCTTCAGACTTATCGAGCCCACTGCTTCGAGTCTGCTCCCTGCAGCTCTGTCTCTTTAATTTGAAGCTTGTTGCTCTGCTTCTTTTTCTCAATTTTACTGGCTAGGATGTGTTTCTGATTTCTGTCCTTGTCCCTTACCTTGGACCACCTTCTGGGCCCCAATTCTGCCCCACTCCCTGGTTTGGGATCATCTCCCTGATTTGGGACCTTCTCCCTGTTCCCCTCCCCGTGTCCGTGTCCTGCTCCCTGGGACACCTTCTCTCGAATAGCATTCCTCTTCGTCTCACCCGACCTGCAGTTTCACACTGTTTCCTTTTTCTTCTGCGCAATGTGCAGTCCTTTCCCGGCCAGCACATGTACAGGTGTCCCCTGGCCTGCTGGGAACTGGAGTTCCCAAACTGATTTAAACTCAAGTTTTTTTCTGTTTTTTTGTTTCATTACAATTTGTCGACTTTTACTCCCATTAATTGTTCCAGTGCTTTTTTTTGCAGTAATCAATATTAGTTTAAGTTTCTCACTCTCATTAGATCCTTGATTCCCCTCTATTTTCGGAATATTTTCTCTGTCTTCTACCATGAAGCCAGACTCAAAATATTTGTTCAAAATCTCTACCATTTCCTTATTACCCATTATATTTTCTCCTGTCTCAGCCTTTTAAGGCCGCATTTACTTTCACTACTTTTTCTTCTAACACAACAGAAGCTCCCACAATTAGTTTTTATTTGCTTGCTAATTTTGTCTTATGTTACATTTTCTCTATCAAAATTTTGGTCATTCTTCAAAAATTCTCAGTCCTCAGGCTTAATACTCTTCTTGGCAACACTATAAGCCTCTTTTAACCTAATACAATCCTTAAATCTTTTTAGCGAGTCACTGATGGATTACTTTTCCAATGAAATTTTTATTTTTCAACATAATATACATTTGTTGGGAATTATTAAACATTTCCTTAAATGTTTACTTTAAAATGTTCTTGAGATCAAGATCAGCAATGATTTATTTTAGTGAATGTCAGAACAGGTCTCACAGAGCTGAATGGTCTACTCCTGCTCCTACATCTGAGTTTGCTTATTTCTTTAAAAAAAAAAGACAAACTGAAAAAGATAACATTGCTTTCTAAATTCTTCATCAATCTGGGCTATCCTGATCTTGGCAACAGAATCCACTTACATTCTCACCCACCCCCACATCAGAGAAGTTTTTGTTTTACTAAGTAGGTTCCTCGATAATGCAACATGTATCACAGAATGAATATTTGCTCACTGTGTCATGGAGACCTGGAAATATGCAGCCATTTCCCAACAATCTTAATGCAAGTCCTTCAGTTTTGTTAACAGAATAGTGTTTACACAGTGCCCATAATTCCTCCAGGAGTCATTTAAGCAGATTGATTCTCAGATCTTGTTCATAGCGGGCCATTATTACAAATTCAGGCTTTATGTGTGTACCAGCAATGAACAAATATCAGAATGAACTGTTATGTGAAAATACCACCAAATGCAGTTGATCAAAATTATAAGCAAAAATTTCAAACTAAAATTAACTGCATTGTAAATAGGTTGGAATAACTACAATTTCTCCTAATAGCTACCTGTATGGTTCTATTAAATTAAACTGCCATATATGCACTAAGTTCTAAAGAGTTGAAGTGCACTTATTTTCTTTCTGCTGCCACCTCCCTTCCTGCCCGTTCATTGATCCTTTAGATATTACAGTTGCTCAAATGCAAAACATCTAGCTGGTGAATGGCTGTACCAAACAATACACAGATCACTGGGGCTATAGTCCATCTTTATGACTGCATGCTAAAACACAATGCTTCCGTCATGAATTAACCTTAACTAACATTCTACCAGCAGCATTGTACTGTAAGTAGCAAAAGGGTTTTAAGAATACAAATCCCACCATTAGTACCTTTCCTCATTCTGCCTCAGAAGCCATTGTCTCCTTCTGCCACAAATTCTGCTCCCTCAATATCAATTCAATCCCCCTCTTCCAGTTGTTCTCTCATGTCTGACTGCTCCCACCCCAGCATCCTATTCAATCCCAGCTGAGCTCCTGACTCTATATTCTCTCCATCACAAAGACCATTTACTTCTACCTATGTAACATCACTCATCGATGCCCTAACCACAGCCGTGTCTTTGTCAACAGTCTCCTGGATGGCCTCCCATCTTTAATCTTCCGGAAACTTCAGCTCACCCAAAGCTCTGCTGCCCATATCCTGCACTAAGTCCTACTCACCCAGCACACCTCTGCTTGTTGATATAGGCTCCACATCCCCCAAGGCTGCCAATTTAATATTTTCATCTGTATGTTTAAATCCCTTCAATACTTAGCCCCATCATTTTTCAGGAATTCCTACAATTTACCAGCCAAACGAGTGCTGTGGCTACAAGATCAGGTCAGAGGCTGGGAATTCTGCATTGAGTACTTCACCTCCTGACTCCCCAAAGCCTGTACATGTCAGGACTGTGATGGAATACCCGCCACTTGCCTGGATGAGTGCAGCTTCAACAACACCCAAAAAGCTCAACATCATCCAGGACAAAGCAGCCCACTTGATCGGCACCCCATCTACCAACTTAAACATTTCCTTCCTTCACCATCAATCCACAATGGCAGCAGTGAGCACCAGCACTGCAGCAATTTGCAACACTTCTTCAAAAGCACCTTCCAAACCCCTGATCCTATCACATACATACAAGAACACCACCACCTGCAAGTTCCCGTCCAAACCAAATACCAACCCAACTTGGGGATATATCACTGTTCCTTCACTGCAGCGAGTCAAAATCCTGGAACTCCCTCTCAAACAGCACAGTGGGTGCACATAAACCAGACAGATCTCAGCAAGGCAGCGGCTCACCTTGAGAAGATGATAACCTTCTCAAGGGCGATTAGGGATGGGCAATAAATGCTTTCAGAAACATCCACATCTAACGAATGAATAAAATAAAGCATTGCAATACCACCACCCCACCCCCACTTCAAATGAACTCTTCTCTAATTCTGGCCTTGCATCATTCCCCCTTCCCTTTGCCTTACCTTTCTGCAGCCATATAGGCCCTATCCCCCTCCTGGAAATCCCTGTTGAAACTCCGCTCCTCCCACCTCCTCCTTTAAGATCCTACTTAATATTCACCTCCAACAAAACCCTTGGTCACACTCCTTAATAACTTTCTTCAGCTCAGCGCTTATTTTTAAATTGCACCTCTGAGAGCAGCATGGTATATGGTGTTATATAGATACAAGTTTCTGTCTAATTTAAGTACTTCAAAACACTTATGGACAAAAATAAATCTGTTTATTTTTCATTTCCTGTAAATATTTTTAAAAACAGTACTTTCATGTCTATGACCTTCACTGTGTCGCTTTAACTAGTTCAAACACTACTGAACCTAGTTTAAATTTATGCTAAATTTGTAATTAGCAACAGTAGTTTAGGTCTTCAGCAGAAACAAATGGAAGTATTGCTGAATTAATATAAGGGAACACAATAACTATCTGAGAGCACTTTAAAATGATAAACTCAGTAATTCCTCCAAGCTGGTTGCCTTTAATATTGACACCATTGACTGATGAAATAAAAAGTCAGTAAGGAGTAATTAATTATAATCTAACTTTTTTAAAAAGATATCGATGACGACGGCATCTCTAAAAATAAACCTTTCCACAGCAACTGCATTGAAATTCTGTCAATATGAGATAACAGCAATTAAGGCGCTTACTTCAAAACATTCATTATGCATATTTACTGGGCATTGAGAAAACAAAGCTTGCTTTTGTTGACTCCAATCTGCTTTCTCAACACAAAACAAGTCCACATGTAACATTCTCTGCTTTGATCAGCTGCCCATTATTTTGGCAGGCCCCAGCTACACCACTGCCTGTGCTAAGTTTGGAAACTGTCGTGTTGACATTAGCTCAGTGCACATAAATGGATATGGGCTATCGGAGGAGCTTCGGAAGAATGCCAGCACATCATCATCGCTCTTCTTTAGTAGGAAGTCAAAGCTCATTTCAACATTTAGAATACCATGGTGCACTAATGTGAACAGGGCTTTCATTTTGGCTGTTCAGGAGGTAAGAATTCAACTGACACCTGAAATGGATGGGAATTCATTTTTTCTCCTAGTGAGCAGTTTTACAGAGTTTTAACTCCAGCCTGGATTAGTGACAGCTGAAGAGAGATAATATGAATTTATATATCTCCTTCCATGAGCTCAAGACTCCACAAGCTGCTTTACAGCCAAAAGAGTACTTCCTATGTGTGGCTGCTATGTAGGAAATCAGTCGGCCAAGTTGCGCAGAACAAAAATCCACAAACAGCAACATGATTACGACCAGACATCCTGCCTTAGTGCTAGGGAGTACGCTTCTCTTTGCAATAACACTACAGGACCTTTTACATCCATCCAACAACCTCAGTTTAGCATATCATCTGAAAGACCTCCATTAATACAGCCCTATCTCAGTAGTACACTGAAGTGTCAGTGTTCAAGTCTCTTACATAGGACTTGGATCCACAGCCTTCTGCCTTGGAGACAAGAATGCAACCACCGAGCCACAGCTACTACTCAGAAAACAATCCATTTAGTTAATTTAAAATCACACTCTCCAAGCAGTTAATAATGAAGTCTGGGCTAGTATGGTTTCTTATGAGGGGTTTGGGAGAAAAGGAGGTAAACAAACATAGGAGAGACTTCACATATAACATGCAAATCCACCCCCTTTATAAAAGTCCATTTATTAAACTAAAAGTTTTAAATTGGCAGCAGCTGCTGAAATAGTTCATCAAATATTCTTTTAAGAAAAAATGGGAAAATTAATTAAAGGTCAGATCACAGTGCAGATGCTGGTTACACAAACCATTTGCAGTGAATAATTATTAACTACTCAAGGGAATGGAGCCTGTAAATCTGGCCTTGGGTTTTGCAACGGTGCTGTCCACACAACAGGATGCAGAAAGAGAATAAAACTTGCAGATGTCCTGCACATCAAACTCAGTGGGGATAAAGCTGAAATTTACCAGTCAATTTGACCTGGGCTATCTTAAATTCCACTGCATTATTTGCTCACTACCTTAAAATACCTCCCACCACCACCACCACATACACAGTCTCAATTCCACTTGTTACAATGTGTCTTAGATATAAAACTTATGGAGAGATATCCTTATATTTATAAAATTACAAAAGAAACAGCTTGCATTTATATGGTGCCTTTAAATTGGTAAGATGTCCCAAGGCACCTCACAGGAATGTAATCAGACTGAATGTGATACCAAGCCACATAAACAGTTATTAGGAGGTAGTTTTTGAAGAGCAGCTTAAGAGGATAGAGAAGTGCAAGAGGTTTAAGGAGGGAATTCGAGCTTGGGTTGGTGTATAAAGGTAAACAATAAGTGGTGTTTGACTTAATTAACACATTTGATGATTCCAGATGTGGAACTGAAAGTAATTAAGGATAACAAAATGTCAACTTTAAAAAAAGGGGGGGAAGAATAAGGAACTGGTACAGAGTCCAAAATATTTGGAAGAAATAGTCCTCTTAATGAACTACATATGCAATGTCTGAAAATAGCACTGAATGGGGGGATTCACAGGGCAGAACTGGTGACGCTTTTCCTCGCTGAGAGAAGCATTAGTTCTGCAAATAGACTGCAGTAAATGTATACCCCTACCCATTACACACCAAGTCAGATACACTGAAATCAATTTATACTCACTCTTTACTCACTAAATCCTGCAGTAACATTCCATGTTCACTCAAACGTGTCATAAATCTGATTTCCCTTTAGCTTCCTGGTCTCAAAATTCCCAACCCCCTCCCCTTTTTTGTGCAGAGCTTCAAACTGGATTTCACACTCCTCTCCCTCCTCCCCAGACAACCCCTCTACTTTGAGCTCTTACCTGCTTTTATTAACAGATCCAGCTGGTTACGTCCCTCATAAAGGGCTGTGGTCATTTTAACCCAGCTCCCCTTCCCTCCCCTCTCCCCAAAATAATCGGAAAGCAGAAATTCTTATTGTCAGACTCCAGATATTGTGCAGTCTTCCTCGGTCAAAGTAAAGGGGGAAACAATCCGGAAATTAGCTGCACTCCGAAGCTCTGGAAGAAGGCGTGGGGGTGGGGGAAGAGGACTGGGCTCCAACTCACCCGACTGCTCCTGCAAAAGAATATGCAGCAAAAAGGGGGGCACAGATCCCCCTCCTGTCAGCTGCCTGCTGCAACCTCACGACTGCATTTGCAAGCCAGTGCCCCTGGTCGTAGGAGCCCATGAACAAGCTGCAGCAGAGCCACCTCCAGCGTCTAGTGCAATGGTCGACGCCAATGTTTTGCTAGACTTCCTGGATAAAGGTCGATCCATGTGCAGAACAGTTGGTGCATCGGCACTTCCTGGAGAGGCGGGGTTTCTGAGACTTCAATGGGCGACCGGTGCACAGTGATTAAAAAAGCTTACCTTTGCTTCAAAATCTCTGTGTTCATCCCGATCACTGCAGCGAAATAAAAGCCCGTACACTGTGCCCTTCAGAGCTCCAGCATCGTCCCTGACTCCACTTATAACCAAATATAGAACAGGGAGGGAAGAGCACACATTTGAGAGAAACACCTACTTCATCATTTCAAACCAAGAGAAAAAAAATGATGCGTTTGACTTTACTTGAAAAATAGCTGCCTCACATTTCTTTAATTAGCACCAAGTCTGGTTAATTGCTGGAATTGTTTCAAGAAAAATATTTTAGCATGACGATATTTTGAGCATTTGCGTCATGCAAATGTTCTTTCAAATAAAAGCATATGCTGAAAAAGCTCACCCCTAAATATTCGTAAAATGGTATTTTAAAAAAAGCTCAAGACTCTTTGCTCGAAAGAGGATCACGCATTTTTTCACAACCTCAGGATTCCCCAAAGTGCCTTACAGCCGATGAGGTACCTTTGAAATGCTATTGTGCAGCAAATACAACAGTTATTTGCACACTAGATCTCACACAAAGCTGCGATAAAGACCAGTTAATTTGTTTTAGTGATATTGGTCAAGGACAGATATTGGCCAAACATCAGGGAAATCGTTCCTGCTTTTCTTTGAATAGTGCTATGGGAACTTTTATGTCCACCTAAAAGGGGAAATGAGGCGTTAGTTTAAGGTCTTATCTGAAAGATTGCATTTTCAACACTTGAGTGGTCCCTCAGTGTTGTGCTGATGTGTTGGCCTAGATTTTGTGCTTTATGTCCCAAGGAAACACTTTATTGTAGTCTTTTGGATGAGATGCTAAATCAAAGTACCCTCTACTCCCTAAAGATATCCTATAGCTGTATTCAAAGAGGAAAGGCAGGTGAGTTCAATTCAATGAAAGCAAAATACTGCGGATGCTCAAAATCTGAAATAAAAACAAAAAATGCTGGAAAAACTCAGCAGGTCTGGCAGCATCTGTGGAGAGAAAAACAGAGTTAACATTTAGACTTGAAACGTTAACTCTGTTTTAATATTTAGATGCAAAAAAGTTAACTCTGTTTTAACATTTAGACTCGAAATGTTAACTGTCTTAACGTTTAGACTCAAAACTTTAACTCTGTTTCTCTCTCCACAAATGCAGACCTGCTGAGTTTTTCCCACATTTTTGTTTCTATTTTGAGTTCACTTCGATGTCCTAGCCAATACTTATTCCTCAACCAATGTCATTAAAACAGGCTATCTGGCCACTATCCCATTGTTGTTTGGGGGACCTTGCTATGTGTCATTTGGTCACTGTGGTTCCTACAGTACAACAGTGGCTGCACCTAAACAAAGTATGTCATTGGTTGTAAAGTGTTTTGGACATCCTGAGGTCATGAAAGACACTTTTTAATCGAAGTTGTTTCTTTTTTTATTACTTTCTTATTTTTCCCTTATTCTTTTTCATTTCCCTATGTTTCTTTTTTCCTATTTTTACTATTAAATTGTTTCACACTTACACTATTACCTTTTTTTAAAAAAATAATTTTATATCTAAAGTCTAATCTTCCTCAGTGACTCCTCAGATCTGACCTCCATATCTCAGAAGGTACCCACATTTTTAAAATTTATTCTCTGCTCCAAAGATCCAGTTTTCCAGCTGATCAAACTAATGTTAGCCTTATCATCAGTGACGCCAAGTGAGTGAGAATATTTTTTAAACAAGGTTACATCATGCAATCAAATTCTCAGTGAGTAGGCTCATTGATAGGCCAAGAGAGTAAGCACTACAAGAAAATGTTCCTCTGTGTTGGTGACCCCGTAAGTTTATGTTATCTTTCCATTTGTAACACTGGAAGGCAGCACTGGTGACTTGCGCTGAATGTTGCTGTACTCCGAGATAAATATAATTTGTTCAGTCAGAGGGTTATGAATCTTTGGAATTCTCTATCCCAGACGGCTGCAAATGCTTAGTGCTCAAGTATATTCATGATTGATAGCAATAGATTCCCCACTAAAGAAGGGATTTAGACATAGGACAAGGAAGTGGAATTAAAGCAGATGATGAACTATGGTCTTATTGAATGGTGGATCAGACTGAAGGGGTCATATGCCCTACTCCTGCTTCTAATTCTTATGCGCTTCTACCTGCGTATGATTCCTTCCTCAACTAACAACATAAAAAACAAATTAACTAGCCTTTTGTCTCATTTGCTGTTTGTGGGAGTTACTATTGGTAAATTGCCTGCCATATTTATTTACATTACAACAGAGACTACACTTCAAAAAAAAACTGGATGTGAAATTCTTGGTAATGACAGGGACTGAGTTCAATGCAAGTACTTCTGTGTAATTTTGTTAGGAAGACCTCTTGGGATTGTTATCACCTCTGTGCATTGTTATAGGAGAGATTCAGACCATTGGGGTCAGGTAGAGGATCCTCCACATTTTGAAATCAATGTTTTAGTGTTAGGAATGTTCTAAACCAGTGATTAAATTAGACTTAAGTGTAACGTAACAGGAATGCTGTTCTATAAATAACTAACTTGTGCAAAGATTAAACCTACTTTTCAGCTTTCTGAGTAGCTGAGCAAATCATTGCTAAAATACCAATACCCACACCTTTCCATCAACAGAGTTACAAAGAAGACACGGTCACTTCCTACTTATATGCTTTTAACTACAGAAATTCAAGATTCATAAACCTTTGCTGCTGTGACTCACTCACTGAGGAAAAGCACACTTTTAAAACCTAACAGATAAACCCTAAAAATTACTGATCATCAAGTGCAACGTGCTATTGGAAAACAAGGTACTGCACAGGTACAGCAATTCTTCATTGTGTGTGTGTGATCTCTTACAGATAGAAATCAAACTCTGCTCAATACATTGCTTTGAATTAAAGAAAGATGGTAGAGTATCTGAATCCTCCCTTGTGATGAGGTTCCTGGGTCACTGCATGTGAGAATTATAGAATCATTGACAGACTGCACACAAGTCTCTTAAACTGTAACCTAAGGTCAGTTCAACTAGAATTTTCTGATCTATGCTCTTAGAGACCCAACCCAGAAAACTAACCTCGTGAATTGCCCATTCAACCTGCTGGTTGACTATGGTCTTAGCCAGCAGATAGAAAACTCCTGTATTGTCAAAGCAAAGATGAGGCAAAGCTAACATCATAGAAACATGGAATCATACAGCACAGTAGGAGATCATTTGGCCATTATACCTATGCCAGCTCTCGAAAGATCTTTTCAATTAGATTCCAATTATCTGACTCCCTGTTCTTTCCCCATAGCCCTGAAGTCAGTCAAATTATTGTTTAAAATGTTACTACATTCAAAGGGCAGTTAACTCAAGGAAAAAAAATGTTTGCACCTCTGGTCTCTTGTGCATCTCCCACTTCCTTTGCCTCATCTACTATCCTCCATTAAGTTGAGCTCTTCCAAAACTCGGCTCCCCATATCCAAACTTGCATCCTTCCCTGCAACTAACCCCCCCACCACCACCCCCGCCCCCCCACCCCCACCCTCCCCCAACACGCCCAATTCCATTCCCCCTTGCTGATTGATGTTGGCTCCTGGTCCATCAATGCCTTGACTTTAAACTTCTCATCCTGGTTTTCAAATCCATCCATGGCCTTGCCTCTCCCTAGCTCTGTTACTACCTTTAGTCTTGCAACCTCCGAGAACTCTGTGTTCCTCTAACTTTGGCCTCTTGTGAATCTCCTTGACCCACCACTGACCGCCATGCCTTCAATCTACTAAGCCCTAAGCACTGGAATTCTCTCCCTAACCTCATGATCACTCAACATTTTCCTCGTCCTTTAAGGCGCTCATTAAAATCTACCTCTTTGATGGAGCATTTAGTCTTAATGGCCTGAATCTTCTGGTCAGCAGCAACGCTGCATCCATTAAGATTTTCCCGACCTGTCGCTACTGCCCATTTGTACAACTGCAGGCTACTAACAGTTCAACATATAGATCATATTACCTGCAACAAAAGATCTTGAATCAGTCTAACAGCTGCAATAGTCTGGAGTCGCCTTAATCCATGATGGGAAAATAGCTAACCGATGCACTCATTTGGGAGGCATTGTAGTGCAGCAGCTATAAATCCCACCAATTACCAAGATGGTTAATTAGCTGAAAATGCTTAAAGGCAGACAGCAGTAAAAAAAACTGGATTGTATCAGCTAATACTCTTCAGCTATCACTGATACCCCATGGTCTCACTGCAGTACCAGAAGAATGACATCATACAAATCCCTAATTGAGTAGAACAGAAAGGAAGAGAGAGAAATAGATAAATTATCAAAAAAAACACCAAGGCCACTCCCAGTGCTGGATATTTTGGATGAGATAAGCTTGGAGCCCAGGAAGGTCACCTAGGCATGAGGCAGGCAGGCAATTAGGCTAATTAAAAACCTTGTTAAAGGCAAGTTTAGAAGACTGACTGGGGTTTTCCAGTCAGCCTCCAGTTTCCTGACTCACTGGGGAGCAGATCAATTGGCTGGAGACAGGCACCCAGCGGCAGGCCTGGGAGGCCAGCATGCCAGCCAGGCCTATAGGCCCCGTCCTGCCTACCTTCATGGTGATATAGCCAAAGACACCTTATAGATGGATTCTTACTGCCCCACCATTTTTATATTGGCAGATTCAACATCCTGGGGGTTACCATTGACGAAGAACTGAACTGGACTAGCCATATAAATATTGTGGCTACAACAGCAGGTCAGAGGATAGTAATCCTGTGGCGAGTAACTCACCTCCTGACTCCCTAAAGCCTGTCCACCATCTACAAGTCACAAATCAGGAGTGTGAGGGAATACTGCCCACTTGCCTGGATGAGTGCAGCACCCACAACACTCAAGACGCTTGACACCCCACTTGATTGACACCCCATCCATAAACATTCACTCTCTCCACCACCAATGCACAGTGGCAGCAGTGTGTACCCATTTAAAAGATGCACTGCAGGAAGTCACTAGGCCTCTTTAGGCAGCACCTTCCAAACCCACGGCCACTGCCACCCAGAAGGACAAGGGCAGCAGACACATGGGAACACCAGCATTGGAAGTTCCCCTCCAAGCTACTCAGTTGCGACAGAGCTCTCAGAGGGCAACTGCACTCAGCATTTTTGGAAAAGCCGGGCTTGGAAGGTTCTGGAAGAAGTGCGGAAGAGGCATCAAGTCGGGTGAATGTTCGAGCGGCAATCCGACATGGACCATCATTCCTCGGAAGATCCTGGCCAATCAAATTTCCCAGAACTAGTCCATGGTGATTCTTGGCTTCTAAGGGTTTACTTCTTTTCTCAGCTTGGGAACTTTTAATCTCAGAGCTGTCTTTCACAGTGAGGGTTCCCCCCCCCCCCCACCCCGCCCCCCACCCCACCCCCAAGAGATTCTTCCTCTAGCGCAAGCTAGGCGAATCTTCCAGTTGCATAGAGCTCTACATGAAATCAGACTTTTTAATCAGAGCATGAGTTCTCACCTGCATTTCTGCATGGTGAACCATATCAACTTGCTACGCTATAGCTGCTCTCCCTTTCCCGGATCCTAGCAGGCTAACCTTGCCTGAGAGTTATCAGGAATATCTTAGACCCCCCACCCTCTCAAAGCCCATCTCCATGGCAATGTGAATCACATGGGCCTTGTATCCAAGTAAAAATGCTGATTACTTATCCTTATCTTGAAAGCTTTAGAGTACAACTATTTACAACCGGGCGTTCTCAACACTTTTCTGGGACTTTAGAGACTCACAGTCTGTCCACTGTTAGCACACAGACAGCTGCTAATTTTTTCTAAAATGTACATACTTTGCGCCTTCTTCCCAGTAAAACAACTGGACTCCCTTTAATTTCTAACAATCAAATGACCGAGGCTTGCTATCAGGCAAACTTCAAACATTCACATGACTCTCTTCACTTTACCTTAAATTAAAGGCACAGTCCCAAAGCATAACAATCTTATAAGCCTCATAATTGTAACAATCTGTTCAAATTTCTGGAGGTTGAACCCACAACCTTCTGACTCAAAGATCAAAGAGGAACCATTGCCAAGGTTGCTAACTGAATTGATAAACAGTGTGAAACAGCAGCAAAGCAAATGATAAAATAGATATTTTAAATGGCAGTTGAATAGTAATCTACATCCTATAATTAACAGTACACACCAATATTAATTTACTCCATGAATACCATGACTTGAATTTATTAGTCCTGAGCATTTGTCTAATCAGAATACTTGCAGAAAGTTAAATATTAGTAAAGAGATGCATTCTGCAAAAATGATAAAACAAAACAGTTGAAGATTCAGAATTAAAAACTAGTCATAAACTCAGATCAGCATTTATTGTACTGTACATTTCTCTGTGCATTCCTGACATAGATTTGACGGGGTGAATGGCCACCTAGTATGCCGTAAATTACTCGACAGCTCTAAAATCTGCACAAAGGGTGCTGAATTGTCTGTGGAAATAAATCTATTTCACTTTCATAAATTGCTTAGGGCCTACCCACCCATTTCTATGTTCTTTGTTGCATTAATTGTTTTTTGACATCATATTTTCACTTAAAAATGTTTCCTCACACCATCTCTGGTTCTTCTGTCAATTACTTTATATCCATGTCCTCTTGTTACTGACCATTCTGCCCCTGGAAACAAGTTCTCTTTATTAATTCTATTAAATCCCTTCACAAATTTGAACATCTCTGTCAAATCTCCACTTAACTTCTTGTGTTCCTAGGAGAACAATTACAGTTTCTCTGAATAATAGAAATCCTTTGTTCCTGATTCCACACTAGTAAATCTCCTTTACATCCTCTCCTAGGCCTTGAAATTCTTCCTAACATGTAGTGCTAGATATGGTTACAATTCTTTAGCTTGGCCCTAATCAGTAATTTATAAAGTTTTAGCCTAACTTTCACATTTTTGTACAGTATGCCTCTGTTTATAAAGTCCTGGGTTCCATACACTTCTTTATCAGCCTTACAAACTTGCCACACCTGTTCTATTCCAGAAAGCCAGTGAGTGAAGGATACAACTGGAACCGATCGTTAATACTTTTGTATTTATTTAGAGAGTTAAACATTACAAGCATATGCCTCCAAACCTAACAACCACAGTTTCAGTTTCTGTCTATTTGTAGGGGCACAAGCGAATCACCAATTAATTTCCACCACCTCATGCAATTAAACATAATTAATATACAAATAATATTTGTATATTTGTATATACTTTCAAAGATTTGTGCACGCACGCCACAAGCCTCTGTTTTATTGCACCCCCATAAAAATGTACTATTTATTTTATATTGCCTCCTTATTCTTGCTACGAAAAAGTCACCTTTTTTCATTTTCTCATCACATTTTTCTTTGGTGTAGTTTCATTTATTTTTCTTATAGTCTAACATTTTCTTATTGAATTTTTTATTTTTTGTTACATTTCTTGCTGTCGGTGCAGAACCTTTCCCGCTGATCCCAAAGTTATCAACCAGCATTAATACAAAAGGAGAACAAACCAACCTGAAAGTGTGATGTCCTCTCCAATAACCTGTTCTTCGACGACATCCAGTGAACTGTCATTAATCATTCCATTAGTTTCCTCATCACAAGCAAGACCAGAATATTCCTGCAGCAGGTCTGCATTGGGTACTTGCTCCACAATGACAGCAGGGAAAATACAAGAACTGCCAAGCTGCAGGAAGCAAAATAACAGATGGGTTGTTAAAAGTTCTATGGTTTGAAGTTTAAATTCATCCTTATCATTATTGACAAGACTGTGGGCGTGCACTGACTGCCCAAAAGGTTCAGTAATTGTGGTGCAATACTGCCGCTCCTACAGCTGCAGTGAGGGCACTAGTTGTAGAATTTGCGGCCCTGCAGTCCCCCCAAAACAAAATTCAGCTACCAATGATTCCTTCCAACCACCCATTAAAAAATTAAACATTGACAGCCTGAAATGTATCACATACACCAAAAGCTGCAGTTGGAATTCCAGCCATGGTTACCAAGTAAACACTGTCAATGTCAAGTGGCCATATCTATGAAGCCAGCTGTTAGGATAAGAAATGTTCCTTGTTCAGAGCAAATGGGGGCTCAGTGGCCCATCCAATTTATGGTCAAGGGGCCTGAAATATGTGTCAGTTTCGGAACACAGTTCCTTCTCCTTATCCATCAGCACCAGGTCTTAAAGCAAATTACTTTTCTTGCTTTTACGATTGACTGAAAAAAAACTCTTTTCTATTACTTAGGCAACAGTGGGAATAAATAATTATGCTCCTGTGTAAAAATGTTTTATTCCATTATGGCCTTTTAGTATTTGTATTTGATGACTAATTAACTTCTAGCCTCTCATATATATATTTTAGAATACAGTGTTGAATGACGGGGACGAGTGATAGCCTAAAATAAAAGGTAAGACTTTGGCTAACATTCCCTTTTAAAAAAACTAGGGTCACAGGAGTGAGGGCTGAACTTCAACTTCTCTTGTTTATGGTTTGAAACAAGAGATCTTATGGAGTTCTAAAATCTGTGGCACTTGTCTCTAAATCAGAAGGTAGTAGTGAGTTCAAGTTCCACTCCAGAGATTTGAGTGCATAATCTAGGTTTACACCCCTAGATACTAGACTGGAGTGTCAGGCTAGATTATGTGCTCAAATTGCTGGAGTGGTAGTGAGAATACTATACTGCCGTAGGTGCTATCTTTTCAAGAAAGTGTTAAACCAGGATTCAAACCCCCTCTCAGGTGGATGTAACAGGTCTCATAACACTATTCAAAGATGAATTCTGCAGGTGTCCTGGCCAATATTTATCCCTCATCCAATATCACTGAACAGATTATCTTACTGCCATTTTAGGGGCTTCCTGTGCACACACTGGTGAACGTTACATAGGTGACTAAAGTTTAAAAGTACTTCAGTGCTTGTAAAATGTCTTGAGATTGTGAAAGGGGCTATATAAATGCAGTTTCTTAATATTTTTGCAAAGTTGTCCCAACAGCACTGTCAGGCCAAGTGTTTGCATTCAGTAAAAGAAATATGCTGACCAGTCAATCCACAAGTGCCTCATCATTTTCACATCTCTGTTTGACTAATTTGGTGCTAAAGCTCACAGAAATCATGATGTACAGAAGTTATATTTTTCAAGTAATGAATTATACCTCAATACCTTATATTTTAACACCTTCACAAGAAAGCAAGTATAATCTGAATGAACTCACACCAACACGAAGGCTTACTTAGTCTATGAATATGTGTGTTTCTTGCAAACTCTTCAACACTTAGGTTCCAAGTCACTCCTAGTTCTTTCAGTTCAATAATGGGATCAAAATTAGGTACATAACCAGGCACATTGTGATTCCGTGTCAAAAGACATTTGGATGGCACAATCTCCAAAAGAGTTTATGTTGTTTGTTTTTAACGTTAACTGATTATTTTTATTTTTATTATAAATCTTACTTTGTAAAGGTTTATAATAAAATCTTACTATTTGGATTAAGGTGTTTTACAAAAGCAGTTTTTTTGTATAATCGGATATAACATTTCGAATATACAAGCACAAAAATGGTTAATGTGAAAAACAAGGCCAGGCCCTGTAAATAAAAATAATGGAGCTTGAAGAGATTTGATGTTAACACTGCAGAAATGTACTCTTTAGAACTCATCACGAAGATTAATACGGCATTGTTTAAAACAACACAATATCAAAATAATTTCCACAAAAAATTGTGCAATAATATAGCTCTTGGATATTAGTTATTTACTTAGCTTTCAACTTGAATTATTAAGGTTTGTTTTAATGGGCTGAAAATTCAAATGTGTCCAAAAACTAGTGCAGGGATCAAGATGTGCAAATAACCTCAATCTATTCAAAGCACTGTAGGCAGAATGCAAACTTTGTGCTGCCTGTTCATTCACGTGATAGTGATGTGCAGCCCAGTGCTATGTGCAATATTGAGTGACTGCACACCTAGCGCATTTACAGCTAGCCTGCAGTGGTTAAAGCCATCTTTCACTTTAAAGAGGAGGTACAGTTTGCCTGGAGCTGATGCTGGAAGTTGCTGGGGAAAAGTCACATACACAAAAGTTCAAATGGCATGGCAAGGGAAATAACAGGCTCCCAGGTTTTCTGATCTAGTTTGAAGCACTGGTGCAGGTGGTGGACAGCAGCGAGGTCCTCTTCCTGCAAGGTACCAGGAGGGCCTCCAGGAAAGCACTTATAAGGAAATGGGAGAAGATAGCCATAGAGGTCAATGCCAACCATATCACCCAAAAGACATTTTGAATGCATTATTGACAGAAGTTTACTAAACCTCACGTCTGTGATCAACTTCAGTAAATTCATCTTCAAACAGCACAACCTTACAACTGAGTCACTAGCTTCACACGTTGCTCAATGCACCTCAGCACCATCATCCTCCTGCCAACAATCGCTACTCATTCATTCATAGCTTTGCCTCAGAGCAATTAGAGATGGGCAACAAATGCTGGCCTTGCTAGCAATGCTCATCCCATGAATGAATAAAAAAACTTCATCCACTTAGCACTGCTGTAAGCCTCATGCTCAGCATGCACACACTGCTGGTTATTCAACCATGACAGCCTTATCACCTAAACAGATTGCACAGCACTCTGACGCACATTCAAGCTCTCTTGTAGGACAAGGTGGTATACAACCGGAGGCAGCAGCAGCGTTTAATTGGCGGGCAACCAGCATGTCCTTATCCCCATGGAGGTGGCAGTGGTCACCTTAAGTGTGCAGCTGAGACCATGGAAGATGATAGTATGTTCCTACCTTATACAACTTCAAAATTCCCACTTCCCCTTCATCCAAAAATGTCCGAAATATGACACCCACAAATGGTTCAGCGTACAACTCTTATTTCCCCTGTCCATGCCACAATCCCCTCACCATCACCCTATAAGTGTGCCTTTCTCCTTTCAGAAATCCAAGGGCTCCCATCATTCAGGCAGTGAGAGTGATGGCCAAGAGGACACTGATGAATAAGAAACACTGTCACTCGATTTCATACACAGAACCACCAGATACTGACAATGTGAGCACTGTAAAGAGTAGTGTAGAGGCAGGATCTGCATATGGTGAGGAATGAGTGCTCTGCAGACAGGGCAGAGGGAAAGAATGGCAGATGCCTGCTCCCTGGCGGGTGTATCATCCATGAGTTTTGATGCAGAGGACTGAAATGAGAACTTTAGTGGGATGATGATGGGGTGGTGTGTAGAAAAAGGTCAAGGAGCATGCACATAGAAATGCTTGATGCACTGGCTGGCCAGCCAGAGATCCTGGTACCACTTTCAAGGGACCTGGAAATGTATGGCTCCAACTTGTCCCAGAGCTATGCACAAAGCTTGGAGCCATCCTTTCTAGCATGGCAAGGTAGCCAACTCTGTCAGTGCCTCTCAGTGACCCTGAGGTGGCGCAGACTGAAACTGGGTCTTCTAGGAAACAGAGTCACTTGAGGACATCCTGCAAGGTCACCAGCAGTCTACCCTACACCACACAACACCCCAACACCCCGCCACATCCCCCGCCACACCCACAGTCAAAGTCAGCAATCTTCCACCAGCCATGCTGCAATCATTGACGTAACCATACATAGCAGCACTAGGCCAGGATAGGGCACATGCAAGACAGGTCCTAAGGGAATGCTGTACAGTGAGCAATTGAGTTTTGTGGAGGATATTGGAAATTTTGTAGCATAAAGTTGATAAGGATTGGTCATTTTGTAGTGGCTTTTATTTCAAGATTGTGGCCAAAAGATTGCTGTGATGGCACATTACAGAGGGATGGTAAAGTCTGGGATTTTGTTCAACGGGGTTCTGAGGTTGTGTAACGGAAACTGGAGTCTAATGAGGTACTCATTGTCAGCCTAGCTGGAACATTGCTGTGCCATCTGTCTCCTCCATTTCTCCTTATCGACTACCCTCCCCCTCTTCCTCCTGAGCTGCTTGCCAAACCTTTGGCAGAAAGGGCTGAGCTGTCACAGCGGACAGACTATGGAGGATACAGCAGACCACCATGAATTGGGACACATGCTCCAACGAGCACTTCAGGGCTTGTCCAGAGCAGTTGCGGCAGCGGGATGGTGCTTCAGCACTCCAGTCATATGTGCAACAATGTTTCTCAGGGCAGGTATGGTTTTCATTGTATATATACTGGCCACATGTGGCTGGGTTGTGGAGTGGTTTCATGAGGCACATGTAGACTGGTTTGATGTGGTGGCTGAAAGATTGACAGAACAGAGGACTGGCACAGTATGAAAGCATCATGACTGCAACCAAGAAAGCAGGCATTCACTAACCATGTGCAGTATGGTCACATACCAACAGCACATTCATCAAGTGGTAATCTTTGCAGTTGTGATACATCTCAACATTCAGGCGCAGCACCTATAAAGCCGCAGGTGTGCAGTCAATGGCATCCTTCCCCATGGGTTAATTCACTATCCAGGCAAAGCCTCATGAATGCTCTGCCTGCTTCTCTCTGTTCAAAAAGAGTAAAAATGTAACCCCCTCTCCTGACATAAAGAGCCTCTGTCACCTCTACCTCTCTGATGTAGCAATGAATGGTGAATTGGGAGAAGTTAGATACATCATCAGCTTCAGCCTGGAAAGTTCATGACACAAAGAAATTCAGGGTCACAATCACCTTCACAGCCACCGGCAGCTCTGTCTTTGCCCTGGTCTGAGGCTGCAGGTCTGGTTTTAAGAGGGAACGAGTTCTGTGAGCACTTCCTAAAGTGCAGAGGATACATCTACCTAAGCCAGGAGCAGTATGTATAAGAGAAGTGCTTCCAGAAGACCCTCGGGGGATAAGGCCGCCTGTTAAGAGCCCTTCTCCCTCTCATCCTCCTCCATTACAAGCAGCTTATTGTCATCTTTGCTGCTTCTGCTCGATCTCCCTCTCATGCTGGAGCCCAGGGAGAACTGCAGCTATAGCACCCGTGACTGAGAGCATGCAGTGTGCCTAGAACCCATCCAGTCAGAACCAAAGCCTTCTTCAAATGCAGCACCACCTCCTCTCAGCTGCACCAGCTTTCATCAACTTTTTAAACCACTCTGCACTTCCACAAATTCAAACAAAGCCAGTGGAGATTAATCAATAACTAACCTGCAAGTAATTGATGATTCCTTTAAATGGTGCTGATGGTGGAGATAGGGGGTGGGTCACTCCTGCTGCTGAACATACATTCAGCTGTACAAGGTCAAGAGCAGGAATTAGGTAGCGCAACAAGGTTCAAAATGAGTACTGGTGTCAAATCAGTGTTACACACTGACATCATGATCTTCTTATTGTGTACACGCCCAGAATTTGATCCTAAAACACATGTTAAACACTTCACTAAGATGGCATTTGGCACACACCATGGTGGGAGTAAGCAGGAGTGAAAGACACCCGCAGCACCAAAACTATGGGGGCAACTGAGACCAATTTTATGATCATTGTGCTTCATGACATTCTGGCTTGCTTTATAAAGTTGTCCTCCCATTACATGATGCTCCACCTTGGAAACACTTTATCGTGAAATCAACCCGACATGATGTCCTGAAATAGCCTTATTGTAATATTTAAAGATTATCAAATCATAATTTCCTTTACAGTAATTCCCCTTCTCCAAGCTGTAATATTCAACAATGAGCGGTGTGCTAACCTTCATATACAGACATAACAAAGAGTTAGCAAATTACAAGTGATGTATCACAACTAAAATTCAATTTTGACAATCCATTTTTACGTGAATTTTTTTTGCAACAATGTAGATATGAATTCTTCAGAGCAATTATTTTATTAATAGTTTTCATTGATTGCTTAACACCACAAATCATTGCTGATCTCAATCCCAAAGATAAAAGGGACACTAAAAAATTGGTCTCAGAAAACCCCAGGTTGTGGAGGATAAAAATTGGCTAGAATCAACTGAGGGATTTCATTTATGTGGAAAAATCCTTATGGCATAGAAGTTTATGGGACATTTAATAGAGGTGTTCAAAATTATGAGGGGGTTTGATGAAGTAAATAAGGAACAACTGTTTCCACTTGCAGAAGGGGTGATAACCAAAGGACACAGATTTAAGATAATTGACAAAAGAACCAGAGAAGAAATGAGATGGGAAACAGGGCTATGAAGAAAGAATGGGGTGAGGGGGACAAATTGGATAGTTCTTTTGAAGGCTGGGATAGGCACAATAGGCTGAATGGCATCCTGCTAAGGTGCATGATTCCATCATTCTATAATTCTACGTCTGAGCATTATCCAGTGTCTCCTGTTGTAATACACATATGTGCAGGCTTTATTGACCCTGCTATTAAATAGCTGACTTACACACAAGATTTAGGCTCATGCACAAAGGATGATTGGCAGCCAAAGATGAAGGCTGGAGTAGGTGGGGTTACGGAAAAGGGCAACTAGAGGCAAACTACACATCAGTATGAGTCAATGGGCCAGATGGATTTTCATCTTGGAGGTAAGAGTTATGAGTCAGGCCATTTCCTGATTTTGTAATCCCACCTTTTGCCCAGCAGTGCCCACCCACGCTATCTTCCTGGTGGGTGGGGTGGTGGGGGTGGGCTGGAGTGGGGCCACTGCCTTTAGAAGCAGGCCCAAGGCAGAAAGAGAGGCAAGTGGATGCCAAATTGGGCAGGTTAAAAGGCCCATTTCTGTTCACTAACACTTCAGCCAAGTTCTGTAGATGAATGTGAAGCACAATAACCCTCACTCTCTCTCACTTGCCACCCACCCCACACCCCCTTGCCCCGTCACTCCTATGCCACCATATTTGCCTCAACTTCTATACCCCAGGCCCCCTCACCTAGTATCCACTATGTACAGGACTCATGGGCCCCATCATAACATTGGGAAGTCTTTGAAAAACTCATAAGACTGTCAAAAGAAACAGCTGTTCAAAAACACTTCAAAAAATTATCTTTTCAGGAGCTCATAAAACTATCAATATAAATAAACTCTCAGTCTCCTTGATAGCTGTCCACTGCTGAGTTGAATCCATTACTGAGTTTGGAGCTCAGCCAAGCACTAATAGTGAAGTTCTATTGAATGATTATTGATAACCCCTGCAGAGCTGAATCCAATAGTGGAGTCGAGGCTCAGGCAAGCATTAATAATGAGATTCCATTGTACAACTGCATCAATAAAACTTCCAGAGCTGAATACATTAAAGCCTTTGAAATCATTCAAAGAGCTCAACCATCTGTTCAAGCTTTGAAATAGTCAAGCAGAGATCTAATTTGAGGTTCAATAAAAAGATTAAAGCACGGGGGACAACTGATACATTAAAATCTGAATTTCAATATTGGTTAATTCAGAAGAGTATTTCATCCAGTGGATACTGTACTTTATGCTCCTGAAGTCTTTTTCAGGTGCTTAAGCAATTTGCTTTTGAAAGCCCCAATTGTATCTGTCTCCAGCACATTTAGGTAGTCCATTCCAGATCCTAACCACTCATGGCATAAAAAGCTTTCCTTCTTGGTTCTTTTGCTAATCACTTCAAATCTATGTCCTCTGGTTCTCAACTGTTCTGCCACAGGAACACTTTCTATCTATTCTTTCTAGACTCCTTATAATTTTGGATAATTCTATCAAATCTCTTCTCAATCTTTTCTAAGGAAAACTGCCCTAACTTTTCAAAACTATCCACATAATGGAAGTCCTTGATCTCTAGAGCCATTCTCATGAATCTTTTCTGCACCTTCTCCAAAACCTTAACATTCTTCCTAAGGTGCAGTGCCCAGGTATGGACACAAAATTCCATTTGAGGCTGAATCATAGTTTTATGAAAGTTCATCCTGATTTTCTTGCTTTTGTACTCTATGCTTCTGTTTCTAAATTTCAGGATCCCAAATGTCTTATTAACCACTTACTCAACTTACCCTGCCACCTTCAAAAATTTGTGCACACATACCCCCACGTCTCTGTTCCTGCACTCCCTTTAGAATTGTACCCTTTATTTTATATTGTCTCTCATTCTTCCTACTAAAGTGAATCACTTCACACTTCTGTGCATTAAATTTTATCTGCCTCATGTCTACCCTTTCTATCAGCCTGTCTATGTCCTCTTAAAATCTATCACAATCCTCCTCATAGTTTATCATGCTTCAAAGATGTGCGTCATCTGCAAATTTTGAAATCATGCCCTGTACATCGCAGTCTAGGCCATCCATTAATATATCACAAAAAGCAGTAGTCCTAGTACTGACCCTTGGGCAACTCCGATGTATCACCTTCTTCCAGTCTGAAAAGCAACCGTTCATCACTGCTCCATGGTTCATGTTACTGAAGCCAATTTTGTATCCATGCTGCAACTTTCCCTTCAACAAGTCTATTATGTGGCACTTTATCAAATGCCCTTTGGAAGTTCATATATACCAGCAACTGCATTGCTCTTGTCAACCATTTCCATTACCTCATCAAAAAAAACTCAAAGAAGTTAGTTAAATATGATTTGCATTTAACAAAACTGTGTTGGTTTTCCCCAATTAATCTGCAGTTGTCCAAGTGACTGTTAATTCTGTCTCAGATTATCATTTCTAAAAGCTTTCCCACCACTAAAGTTAAACTGACCGGTCTCACCTGTTGCTGGGTTTATCTTTACACCTTTGTTTAAACAAGTATATAACATTTGCAATTCCCCATTCTTCTGGCATCACCTCATATCTAGGGAAGATTTCCGCAATTTCCACCTTTACTTCTCTCACCATCGTTAGATGCATCCTATCTGGTCCCAGCACTTATCAACTTGAACCACAGCCAGTCTTTCTAATATGTCCTTTTTATTCATTTTTAGCCCATCCACTATCTTAATCAGCATCACTTTCACTATGAATGCTTACACCAGCCGCAGCTTGTAAATCAGAAGAGATTGTGAGATGAGCAGTAAGTGGGATGAGAGAATATTGCATACTGCTTTTCAAAGTCTCATTAACATGTTAGTAGGAGTGAGCCTTTGGCTTAATGTTAGCAGTCCTGCCTTGAGGCGAAATCAAAGCTCCAGCTCTGAACCCTGTGCTGACACGCAGTGGGATTTTCATACTCAGAGGATGTAGTGACTCTCCACATCATTGAAAGGGCTGTGGGTGCCTATAAAAACCTATTGCTGTAGAGAGCTAGTATCTTATAGTAGCTGGTGTTAAGGAAGAGTGTAACTGTTGTGGTCTGTCAGAATTAATCAGCCGGTGAATCCTTCCACTACTACACTGTAATGAGACAAAAATTGATAAATGATCCAAAAAAAAAGGAGATATTAGGGTAGTTGATCTAAGCTTCATCAAAGTGGTAGGTAGAGAGATTTAGGGAGGGAATTAAAGAACTTAAAGCCTAAGACAGCTGAACGGTCATCTGCAACTGTCAGGTAAAGCCTTTATTTTGCTGACATCCTTTCTTCCACTGAATCGACTCAAAATCCAGTATTTGTGGGTGGCACATTACCAGGATGGAGAATGAAAATAAAAATAAACTTACTTCAGGCATTATATCAGTCGTTAATATTATATCAAGGCTCACCATTTGTATATTACAATGCTTTCTGCTTTGCAGCAAAGCTAATGAAGGCTGGAGGAACAGAAATTGGAAAGGCTCTTCCAGGAGAAAACCTGTGGCCTTTGTGTGCCAATGATTAACTGTATAAGACCTGTGGGAATGTTAGGTGGGCAAGAAGGTCAGAGTGCAACATGTGCAATGCTCCAAAATAAAATGAACTGGAAGATAGGACTGGATATGAAAGTATGTTTAAATGAAAGGCAAACTTTAACTGAGGTGCAAACAAGTGGGTAAGTACAATGGTTTCTCACAAAATTGAATAAGCATGTTATAACTTTCAACTTTGAAATTGCTATTGATGGAAATAGATAACGATTATCCACTTTTTGGCCTTGGAGAGGGTGCAAAAGATATTTACCAGGATTACAGTAGGGATGAGGGTCTTCAGTTATGTGGAGAGAAAACAGAAGCTAGGATTGTTTTCCTTAGAGGAGAGAGGGTTAAAGGAGAGATGGTTAAAGGGAAGTTCAGTAGAGATATTCAAAATTGTGCGGAGTTTTGCTCAGGTGAATAAGGAGGAAGTGTTCCACTGGCAGGGCTTCTGTAACCAGAGGAGACACATTTAGGATAATTGGCAAAAGAAGCAGAGGTGAGGAACATTTTTTTTTATTATGCAGCGAGTTTTTGTGATCTGGAATGGATTCAGTGAGAGGGTGCTGGAGGCAGATTCAATAGCATCTTTCAAAAGGGGATTGGATAAGGAGTTGATGGAAAAAACATTACGGGGCTATGGAGACAAACAAGAGTACGGGACTAATTAGATAATTGTTTCAAAATACCAGTACAGACACTACGGGCCAAAGGATTCTATTAAGCAACTGTCTGTTTCAAACATATATGGAACTGTAACCTTTTATAAGTAACTCCATGCATCATAACCCAATTTCATGCTGAACAGCTTCGCAACAAAACGAACAAGTCTATGCAACTAGTTTCCATTTACTGGCACTTGTCAAGTCAGGACTACCCTGACTGTTTGGGTATTTTTGCAGGGCTATCTGGGATCAATTACAAAGAATCTGAGTTCTCAGTGAGAATCCAACTCTTCTGCATCCCATCGGTAGAGAAGGCAAGCTGATCAATCAACAACACAGGAGTGCTGCATAGAGCAGACATCCAAACACCTATGGCCAGATTTTTCCTTCGGAGGTGGGAATCGGGAGGTGGGTTCAATTCCAGGTCACAAACCCACTTCCACAGCCAACTTCTGGGGAGAGGGATTTTCCTTCAGTTCAGGCCTTAATGACCCTGGAGACAGGACTGCTGCCCAATTAATGGCTGGGGATGGGGGAATGGAGGCAGGATACTATGAAGGTGGGTCACATTCTGGCCCGAATTGACAGCTGTGGATGCCGTTTTCAAAAAAATGGTTTTAGGAGAAAAGTTGTCAAACTTCCCACGTTTCAGAGGCCTGGAACCTGAGACATGTTAGGCTAGTGATGGGTTTTTAAATCAGTGAATTTTTATATAATGGGATAAGACACCCCTGCCATGCTCAGCCTCTTCTATGACACTTCAAACTGCATCTTCTCACATAAAATTGCAGTTGACCCTGACTCTGTCTACACTGAACTAGTCTGATTCAGGACAGCTGCTGGACTCGAAATGCCTTACTGAAAATTGGAAAACTTACTGGGGACAGTCTTTTAATGAGTCTGCAATGATCCAAATTGCCTTGTTAATAGGAGGGGGCAGTTTCCAAGGCTAGCTCCCTCCCCACCTGTGGGAAAATGGTGGAGGGTAGAAACTGAGGCGGGATTTCTGACTGCATAGCTCGGCAGCCATTTTGTTCCGCTTATGTTCCATCTCGATTTGAGGTGGGAAAATTCTAGCCTAAGTCTGTCACAGAAGATTTACTCCATTCCAACTGTGTCTTCTTGAAGCCAATTTGACGCCCAGTAAAACCTTGCGCACTTCCTAACACTCCAACACCAAAAAGGATCATATAGCAATCTCTGTTAGACTTTCCTCATTTCTGCTTTGGTCGCGCATGCACTGAAATTACTAAGAGATTATAGACTAGATTGATAAATATTACAGTGTATGCTGTAAACAAGCAAAAACAAAATAAGGAAAAAGGTAAGACAACATTGGATCTGCATGCTATGATATATATACACATCACACAGAATAGCATGATCCAAAAACAAAGAAACATCTTAGGGTTGTGGTGACATTGACAAATCTGCTGAAATTCACACTGACAGTTTATGAGGTCATTTCAACTCATTGATGTAATACATTCCACACTGCAAAAAAGGACAATATCAGACATGAAAACACCAATTCGCACAAGAACATTTCTTGAACAAACAACATTTAATAAACCTATCGTGGACACATTCTAGTCCATTTAGTCCCCTCAGTGAAAGATCTTTGAAACTCCTTTATTCCCCAAGTGAAAGCAAAACTGTAGAAAATGTAACCATTCTACATCACTACTATTAAGCCCTGGTTGAGTGTCCGCAGCAGATGATAACTCTCCTTTTATGGCAGCAGCATCTGTGGCTATTTGAGTTTCGTTTAAGCATAGAATAGTACAGTCAACTATTATGAAAGGCTACCAAATAACATTTAAACAAAAGTAACACTTGCATTGATGTAATGCATTTCATCTTAAGGCATACCCAAACATTCTTAGCAGGTAGCAGATGGATACTGAATCAGCAGTACAGTATATTAATATTAGATTACTACTGAGATTAGGTATTAATTTCTACAAAACAATGTATGGCTTTATTAATATCAGATTATACACAATGGCTCGATACTAATTTTACAGGACTTACACATGATAATAAGGATTAATTTACAAAATAAGTGTTGTATGTTCAAGTAAAAAAAATTACTCATGACTGTCAGAAACTAATTCATACAGAATATGTTGTACAGTCTATTACTAACACTAAATTATGCACCTGATTACTCCTAATTAACATGCTGTTGAAATTAATGTGCCATTGAAATTAGTATGCTACTGGAGCTTTTGCAGTGCTGAGCTCTCAAGTGAAAGATTCAAAACATGCCAAGGCATCAAAAGTAAACTGTTTTATGGGCAGAACAGGCAGGGGTTACAACTTAGTCCTCTCCAGCACATAGAAAGGAGAGTTCAATACAATGGCACACCTTGGGCAGAATTTAACAGCCCCAACACCCAAAGAGTTAGTGAGCAATGCATCCCTCTGAACCTGGCTGTTCCGCTGTCATTTAACTCTGCAAGTAGCTTTATTATGGCTGGAGGTGAGATTTCTGCCCCTTAATTGGGAGGAAGTCTCACCTCAGAAAGCTGCTAGCCAAACTGAGTGCCCAGCAGTTCTCTAGTCTCAGCAGCCAGCACCACAGGAAGTGCTGACAACAAGTGGGACTACAAGCAGTCCGCAGATTCTAAGTCCCGGAGCTAGGATGGAAGTAAGTGAGGAGGTCTTGTGGCGGAGCTGGGAAGGGATACCTAGGAGTGGCAGGAAGAGAGGGGTGGGGGTCATGATGGCAATGCCAGTTGGTAAGAGAGCGCATAGCATGGGGGGGTGGGTGGGTGCCCGGTCTGGAATGGGAGCCAGTAATAGAGGTGCCCCCCCTGCTTCCCACCTGAGGCCTGAGCGGGGTAATCTGATGGGCATTCGCCCTCTTTCCTACAGGCGGAAATTTGTGGCCAGGTGCGAAATGGTCATTATTGGCCACTTAAGAGCCTCAAGTGGGGTGAGGATGGGTGGGCCACCTTAGGCCTTGCCCGCACACCATAAAATTGTGGACAGCTCGAGGGAAGGAGGGAAGCCCACCTTGGAAATTTCATGGGGTCAGGTGTATGCAAACCATCCAACTCGGGACTGTAGAATTCTGCCTCAAGACAGATGCTGCCCAGACACATCTTGCTAATATGATTGGTGTTATATGAAAAAGGGAATAGATAACAAACATTAGCAAGCTCATTTCATGTTTGGAACAATAGAACTAAAGGGCATTACATGCACTTGAAGAGGGGCAGATTCAGAATGAATTTGCAGAAACAATGGGTTGAATTTTTGGCCTCGCCCAAGGGCAGGAAGAGGGCGGGGGGACGACTTCACACACTCACAACACAAAAACAAGGATTGTATTAACATTTCATCCAACGTTTTTACTGTTAAATACAAACAAAATCTAGAAAGCTTAAATTATTGCTACTTTACAATATTGTCTCAACTGCTAACCATGCCTTGCCAATAGTCATCAATACCATTTGCCTTGAACTTCTTTACTGCTGGCTTTTTCCAAAGATCTGGTGCAGACCTTAATGGATTCACACCACTGCATCTCACAGGTCATGGAGATCCTTTTTGCCAGAACTGGACAGTACATTCATTTCACAGCAGATGTTGCCTCACAAGCACAGAGGCATTGGGTTTCCCACCATTACTGATGCTGGGCATCATTGATTGCCTCCATGTGGCCATTAAGGCATGCAGTGACCACCCATTTGGATTCATCAACTGGAAGGGCTTCCTCTCCCTTAATGCCCAAACTGGTCTACAACCAAAACAAGAGTTTCCTCCATGTTTGTGCTCACTTACCTGCCAGCTGCCATGACTCCTTCATCCTCCACCAGTCCATGCTGCCTCTGATCTTCACTCCAACCCCCAAAGCGAGTGGATAGATCCTAGGGGACAAGGTAAATCCCTTGAAGTGATATTTACTCACCCCTGTATGGGAGCCCCTAGGAAAGGCAGAGGCTATATAACCACTGCCACCTGCTCAGTAGGACAACCTTTGAACAAACCTTTGGGCTTCTGAGATGTGACTCCGGTGCCTGGATCAATTGAGTGGCACCTTCTGCACAGGTCTCAGCCAGTGTGGTAGTCTGCTGCGCTTTCCGTAATATTTCCCTCCAGAGAGGTGTGGATCTTGAGGACAGTGAGACCCTGGAAGGAGACAGTTCATTGGGGGAGGAGCTGGTGCAGGAGGTAAGGGAGGAAGAGGACGAAGAGAAACCTGCTCCTGTTTCCTTCTCCATGGTGCAAATTCAGTCCGATATTTCAGTGTGCAATTCCATCTCTCGCTAGGGAAATTGTTGAACCAGGTAGTACTGATGCAATTTAAATAAGTTTTCTTAAAAGAAATAACATTTTGGAATACAGTATGAGTAATTTGAAGCATGACATGTGGTAAGTAGAGCACACATGGGAGGAACAGGTGGCCTTTGCACTTTTTGGGCAGGATCTTCCAGCCCTGCCAGCAGTGGGAAGCTTAGCAGGCCAGGAAACTGAATTTGGTGCGAGGTCAAAAGTCCCGACAGCAGGATGAACTTTGGCAATTATGCTCTCGGGACTTTAAAGGCCGACAAAAGGTGGGTCGAAACATAGAAACATAGAAAATAGAAGCAGGAGTAGGTTATTCAGTCCTTCAAGCCTGCTCCGCCATTTAATATGATCATGGCTGATCCTCTAAACAGCCCCATACTCCCCCTCTCTCCCCATACCCCTTGAGGCCTTTAGACTCTAGAAATCTATTTCCTTCTTAAATATATTCAGTGACTTAGCCTTCACAGCCCTCAGTTGTAGAGAATTCCACAGGTTCACCACCCTCTGAGTGAAGAAGTTTCTCCTCATCTCAGTTCTAAATGGCCTACCCCATATCCTGAGACTGTGACCCCTTGTTCTAAACTCCCCAGCCAGAGGAAACATCATCCCTGCATCCAGTCTGTCCAGCCCTATCAGAATTTCATACGTTTCAATAGGATCCCCTCTTATTCTTCTAAACTCCAGTGAATACAGACCTAGTCGGCCCAATCTCTCCTCATACTACAATCCTATCATTCCAGGATTCGGTCTGATCTACCTTTGCTGCACTCCCTCTGTGGCAAGTATATCCTTTCTTGGGTAAGATGACCAAAACTGCACAAAATACTCAAGGTGTAGTCTCAACAAGCCCCTTTATAGCTGCAGTAAGACATCCTTACTCCTGTACTCAAGTCCTCTTGCAATGAAGGCCAACATACCATTTGCCTTCTTAACTGCTTGCTGCTCCTGCATGCTAGCTTTCAGTCATTGATGTACAAGGACACCCAGGTCCATTTGTCCATCAACATTTCCCAATCTATTACATTTAAATAGTACTCTGCCATTCTATTCTTCTGCCATGTATTTGCCCACTCACTCAACTTGTATAAAATGCCTTGAAGCCTCTTAACATCCTCCTCACCACTCACATTCCCGCCTAGTTTGGTGTCATCAGCAAACTTGGAAATATTACGTTTGGTTCCCTCATCCAAATTATTGATATATATTATGAATAGTTGGGGCCCAGGCACTGATCCCTACAGTACTCCACTGGTCACCACCTGCCATTCCGAAAAAGACCCTTTTATTCCTACTGTTTCCTGTCTGTTAAGCAATTCTCAATCCATGCTAATATATAACCCCCAATCCCATGTGCTTTAATTTTGCACACTAACCTCATGTGGGACTTTATCAAAAGCTTTCTGAGAATCCAAATACACCACATCCATTGGTTCTCCCTTACCTATTCTGCTAGCTATGTCCTCAAAAAACTCCAGTAGGTTTATCAAACGTGATTCCCTTTCATAAATCCATGTTGACTTTATCTAATCCTGTTGATATTTTCTAAGTCTCCTGTCATCACATCCCTTATAATGGACTCTAGCATTTTCTCTACTACTGATATTAGGCTAACTGCTATGTAATTCCCTGTTTTTTCTCCCTCATTTTTTAAATGGTGGGGTTACATTTACCACTCGCCAATCTGCTGGAATTGTTCCAGAATTTACAGAATTTTGAAAGATCACAACCAACACATCCACTATTTCCATGGCCACCTCCTTCAGTACCCTGGGATGTAGATTATCAGGCCCTGGGGATTGATAGGCTTTCAGTCCCATTAATTTCTTGAGCACTATTTTTTTTAGTAATTCTAATTTCCTTCAATTCCTCCTTCTCACTAGACCCTTGGTTCCCTAGTATTCCTGGGAAGTTATTTGTTTCTTCCTCCATTCTCTATTATACATTCTCCTGTTTCTGAGTGGAAGGGACCTACATTTGTCTTCAGCAATCTTTTTCTTCTTACATACTTATAGAAGCTTTTACAGTCCTCTTTTATGTTCCTTGTACGTCTACTCTCATAGTCTAGTATTCTTCTCTTAATCAATCTCTTGGTACTCCTTTACTGAATTCTAAACTGTTCCCAATCCTCAGGCTTACTACTTTTTCTAGCAATTTAGATAATATGACTCCTCTTTTGATCTAATACTATACTTGATTTCTTTTATTAGCCATGGTTGGGCCACTTTTCCTGTTGTGTTTTTGTGTCAGAAAGGAATATATGACTGTTGCAATGCATACATTCATTCCTTAAACATTAGCCATTGCTTATCCACCATCATGTTTTTAATGAAGTTCCCCAATCTATCTTAGCCAACTCACACCTCATACATTCATAGTTTCCTTTGTTTAGATTTAGGACCCTAGTTTTGGATTGGACTACTTCACTTTCCAACCTAAGGAAGAATTCTATCATGTTATGGTTGCTGTTCCCTCAAGGACCTCGCACAGCCAGACTATTAATTAACCCCTTCTCACTGCACAAAACCAAATCTAGGATAGCTTGTTTCCCAGTTGGTTCCTTGACGTACTAGTCTAAAAAATCATCTTGCACACCCTTCAGGAATTCATCCACCACAGTATTAATGCTAATTTGGTTTACCTAGTCTACAAGTAGATGAAAGACACCCATGATGACTGTAGCACCCTTGTTAAATGCATCTCTAACTTCCTGTTTAACATTGTCCCCTACCTTACCACTACTGTCTGGAGGCCTATAGATACCTCCTGCTAATGTTATCTGCCCCTGATTACTTCTTAGCTCCACCTAAACTGATTCTAAATCTACATTTTCTGAGCCAAAATCCTCTCTCACTATTGCACAGATTTCATTATTAACTAACAACGCCACCCCTCCTCCTTTTCCTTTTTGCCTGCCCTTCCTAAATATTGAATACCCTTAAATATTCAGTTCCCAGCTTTGGTCACCCTGCAGCCATGTACCTGTAATCGTAATAATATCACACCTGTTTACATCTATTTGCGCTGTTAATTCATCTCCCTTATTGCAAATATTTTGTGCATTCAGATACAGTGCCTTTAGACTTGCCCCGAGGAACAATGTTGGGAAGCCCTTTTGCATGCATTAACATGTCATCTGTGCTCATTAAAAGGCAAGCTCGTCAGAACTAAGATCCCCCTCCAAATTAAGTTCTGTGCCAGCGAGAAATTAGGACATTCACCTTACAAAGTGGCATGCACCTGACAAGGTAAACTTCTTCCATGATTAACGATGAGCTGTCACTGCATTGTCCTCTTTGGGGAACGTCTGTAAAACCCACCCTACGGTTGAAAGTGGGTGGTGGCATTGCAAGTTGCATCAAGGATGACCAAGGAAGGGAGGAAGGGTTAGCAGGGAAGGGTGGTGCCGTAAGTCAAAGGGATAGTGCAGGCTGTCTGGGTGCCCAGACCTTTAACCCAATCAGGTAACAGTGGGGATAGCGACTTGATGAGAATTGGTGACCGCCTCGCAGATATATATTAAATGAGCTGAACAGTGCAAGATCACTCGTGGTCAGCCATCCCGTGCCCCCTCCCCCCCAGCAGAAATCACTCCCACCTCCATGCCCACCACTGGACTTAGACACCAGAATGGAAGATTCCAGCCATAGTCCCTAAAGTTTTCAACCACTGGACTTTTCCTCATGACATGTTTGGGTCTGCTGTAGGCTAAATAACAAAAATTGCTAACTATGATTAGCCAGTTAGCTATGCCTACTATTATTGTATCATGTGACTACCAGGCTGGTAGAAGGTGAATGAAATGAATCTTTTGTCTTTTTCTCACAATTTTTATGTTCCTGTTATAGCACAGCCGGTGGTAAATGCCGAGATGTTCAAATTCTAAAGTGAAGCTTGAAACAACTATTGCAACTTGTTTTGCAATTTGTATTAATTTCAAGATGTGTGCCTTGAATTCAGTAGTAATAAGACCACCAAGTCTTATAGGTTTTTACAAAACTAGATTAAATATTTATTAATAAGAGAAATGATTTTAAACACATGCAAAGATCTACAAATTACTATGATAACTTCTAAACCCTCTACTTAATCTGACTCCCAGTTACACTTTCATTAAGGCAACGAACAGTAGGACACATAGATTGTAAAAAACCCAGGCAAGGTGACACACAATACCCTGAACCAGTCAAATTCAAACTGAGTTTTCTTAACTTCAGTTCTTTGAAAACAGCAGCTTGAGGCATAGATGCTGAAGGCTTTCACACTTGTTAGATCTTAAAAATTCCTACCCTTACACAAAGCCTTCACTCCTTTATACGTATTTTCCCCTTTGAATGCAAATTACCATTGTTTCACTACGCCTTTAGAGTTTATCTTTTCTAATAATAAAAATCCCTCATAGCACTAAGTTTTATCAGGAATCTTTGGGAAAAATAAACACACTGTTTCTAAACGTCATCTGGCTAGGTGACGCATTTCAACCCTCCTGAAAGCAATCTAGTCTGGTTTATTTAAAAATGTAAATGTCCTTTTACACCTTACATTCTGAACTTCCCCTAATTTTACCACGTTTACATCAAAGCCTTCAGACCAGCTGCTTTTAATCTAATTAAGTCTCATACACAGACATACAGACACAGATACCACTATTTTACAATAAATTCCAATAACATTATAAGAATTATTATATCTTCCTGACAGTTCCTATGTTGTGATTGGGTAAGATGCTCAGTGGCATTGATCAAGAAATACCAGGGGCAAGGGATATACCCAACCAGAAGCACAACATCAAAATTCTGCAGTAGCATCTCTGGGCACTGGACAAAGTTGCTCATATGTGATCATAACCATCATCATCCATAATCTGGAGAACATTGGGCCCATCGACAATAATAATTGTTCCTGCTGACAAGCTGTAGGATAAATCAACTCACACCATGAACTGTCTAATTGGTATTTTCAACAAAGAGCTAACTTTTGAATGTGGGAATGTACAACACTGTCGTAATGCGAAGGACCATGGGGAGGAATGAAAGACTGCTGAGGCATCAGCACCATCATCACTAAAAGTCATCTATTGTGTTGCCATGCAGAGGTACAAATGAAGACGATGCGAGTCATTCATATATTGATTGTAACTGTACCCATGTTCTCCAACCAGCTCCTGTGACACTGATGTGGGATTTAATAGTGCTGTATAGTATAGGAACTTGACAATGGCATCACTTAAATTGAGGAACCTTTGCACTTTAACAGTTGTTTAAAGCAAACATCCCAGAGAAGGGCAGTCCTCTCACCCATAAAAAAGTCATGGGAAAGGACAAAGGAGAAGTGGATAGCTCTCTCAGAGAGTAGTATAAATGAGGTGGGCGAAAGGGTCTCTTTCTGTGCTCTAAATTATGCAGGGATAATCTTTGCAAAATTAACCTGATGTCCCATCCTAACGCTGACTGAAATTAAATAGAAGCTCTCAGAAAAGGTGCAAGCACCCATTCGTGCCAAATCTTCCAAAGTTATGGCAGTGGCTAGGAAGAACTCCTGTGGGAATTCCACAAGTATGATTCTATAATTTTTCCTGAAAAGGCACCATCTTTGGAAGGGAATTAGGCTATGTAATGGCCTGCTGTACTATCCTTACCCATGCAGTCTAGTCTGCTTACCAAAGTATATTTCCTTGGGAATGCCAAAAGGCGCACTGCCTTTGCAGGCTTTGTCTTGCTAGGGAAACAGAGATGGAACTGTGCCACAAGCTGAACCATAAGCTGCATACAACATCCAATATAGGAACAGCATGGCATAGTGGCAATGAAGAGCCCTGAATGTTTTTGCTTCAGAGTTATACAACAGCAGCTTATAGTTACAAAGAATGTTTAATGCTGAGGAGCTTCACAAGAATGAACTATTCTTTTTCTCAATCTGCCAGCAACCTTTGACACAGCTGACCATATCATCCTCCTCCAAGAACTCTCCAGTGTTGTATGGACTGCAATTTATTGTTTTCATTCTCATCCCTCTAATTGTAGCCAGAGAAGTACCTTAAAAGGACTTCCCTTCCTACTCCTCAAGTTATCTCAGATGTCTCCCAAGAATCTATCCTTGCCCCCCCCCCCCTCCTATTTCCCATTTACCTGCTGCCTTAGGGCGACATGACATATCAGTTTTTACATGTACATTGATAACGTCCAGCTCTACCTCAACATCTTTTACATACGGCGAGAGGTGGTGGGATAACTCCCCCCGTTTCTCACCTCTCGGCTTACCGCAAAAAAAAATCTATTTTTGAGAATGAGTGAGTGCTGTGATGTTAAAGAACAGGCATGAACAGGATTTCTTTTAAGTTTAAATCAAAAGAAAGGATAAATATTTATTTTCACAACACCAAAAATGTAAACACAACAAATAATCACTCTCCAAACATGTGGACACACATACACAAAAGAAAAGATGATTTCTAGAGCTGTAACTCTTTCGAGTACAAACCCATTTCGATCTGTATCAGATGAAGTTACATAGTTTCGTAGTTTGCCGTTGTGAGATTTGAACTCTTGATCTTGGGTTTACAAACCCAGTACCATAACCACTAGGTTATTCAGGCCAAGCCTCGACAGATGTAACATGCACTTAGATTACTAACAGAGAAACGAGAAACAAGTCATTTATTTTTAATCAGTCCTTTAAGATGGATCAGAAAGCATTGCAGGTCTGAAGGATTCTCTCTCTCTTATGGTTCTTTGAAGACAAATAGAGATTGGGCGTTTCTGGTTTTCTCAGATGAAATTGTAGCCGAGGTCCCATAGAGAAAAAGTGTAATTTTCCAAATAAAATGAATTAACCCCTTTTCATTGCCCGAATTGACTGTTTTAGGGAGTGTTCTTTTTTTTCTGTCGGGGCATGAGCCCTTAATGCTGCTGATCCCAGTCTGTCTTGCTGGGTTCCTTTGTGGATTAATAAAGGGACTGGCCTCCTCTCCATCTTGTTTCAGTCATGTAATGGCAGTATCAAAGTATCCCATTATCCACACAATGAGTTGGAGCCAGTATAATTTGAACAAAATTGTGAGGGGCGGAGGGGGTTGCTGGTGTGTGTGGTGGTATGTAGGGAGATGATGACATCCCATGTACATTCCAGATATGACTATCCTCATGAAATGGCTTTATTTGAAGTCCCATCTTCAAGGGGCCAACAGGTCAAGTAGCTATCATCCTTTAAATCTCTTCTATTGAAATTGTGAGGGGTAGTCAATTTGCACCTGGGAAACCTATTTTGCATTTTTAAGTAACTTCCCAGAGATTTGTCTCCATTCATCCAGAAAACATGGCCTGAATTTTACCTTTGGGCTGGCGCATGCGATTGGCAGGCCCGGGAGCAGTTAGGAAATGGAACGCAGACTGCAATTGACCCCCGACCGCGATTTCATGCTGGCTGGCCAACTAACAGCCGACCAGTGTGCAACACGTGCTGAAAAGCTCAGCACTGCTGGGGTGGAGGCAGGAAGAGGGTGGGCAATGGCGTCATCGCGGGTGCAGGTGAGCGCCACAAGACAGCTCCCTGAAGGCAGAAACTGCCTGAAGCTGCCTCAGGAAGCTGCAGACCTTCAAATTATCAAAGGTTTAAAAAGCTGCAAAAAAAATGTCCATGCATCACAATCCAAGCACCTGAAAATATACCTCATATTTACTTTTATTTTATTTCATAACGGAAATTTCATCCCACCCTTGGATGGGGTTTGATGAAAAATGTAAAGGCCGCCTGGCTGATTTATCCATCTGCCAACCGTAAGGTTGGATGGGCCATGAAAGATTGGAGACAATTGTATCATTAATAGGCTTAATTGCTCTCTTAATTATCAATGGGTGCACTTCCAACTTTTGCATGCCCGCCAAGCAAAATATTGTGGGAGTGCAAAACTTTACACCTGATCTGGTTGGGCGCACACCCACCCACGGGATGCAAAATTCTGCCCCGCAAGTCACCTGATTTCCGAGTCCACTTTGTGAGGGCAAAGCATCCATCATTCCATGTTGTTTTTTTAATTCATTGGATGTGGCAGCGCTGGCTAGGCCAGCATTTATTGCCCATCCTTAATCGGCCTTGTTCAGAGGGCATTTAAGAGTCAACCACATTGCTGTGGGGTTGGAGTCACGTCTAGACAAGGTAAGGACGGCAGATTTCCTTCCGTAAAGGACATTTGTGAACCAGATGGGTTTTTTTTATACAACAATTGACAATGGTTTCATGGTCATCATTAGACTTGATTCCAGATTTTTACTGAATTCAAATTCCACATCTGCCGTGGGGAGTTTAAAAGTATAGTGTCCACTGTCCAATTATCTTTGTAAGGATGATGTGACCGTCACATGCCTCTTTTGACTCCCCCACTGTCACTACATTATCATACCCCAGTACTGGATGAGCAGAAATTTACTCAAATTAAATAATGGGAAGACTGAAGCCATTGTTTTTGATCCCTATTACTAACTGCCTTTCCTTGGCAACAGTTTGAGATTACACCACTCTATTCGCAATCCTGGTGTTACATTTGATCCTGAGGTGAGCTTCTGACCACATATCCATCCCATTGCTAAAAGCATCTATTTTCACCTCTGTAACTTTGTCCACCTCTGTAACTTTGTCCAACTCTGTCATTGTCTCAGCTTATCTCCTGCCAAGGCCCTCATTTGTGCCTTTGTTACCTCTAGACTTTTCTATTCCAATGTCCTTCTGAACTTCCACGTTCTACCCTCTGTAAACTTGGTCATCCAAATTTCTGTTGCCTGTGTCCTTACTTGCACCAAGTCCTGTCATCCATCACCCCAGTGTTCATTGATTTATAGTAGCTCTTGGTTAAGCAATGCCACAATTTTAAAATTCCCTTCTTTGTTGACTAGGGAAAGAGATAAGAGAGAGCATTTAATGTCTTTTATTTTATACTTTAATCCCAGGTATTAATATAAAGAGATTCGGACCAATTTTAATCCCGATCACCATGAGGAACCCTGGCTGATGGGCAGCCAAAATGGTAACAGCTACCTTCACAGACCCTGGTGCTTTCCCATAGCTTGCAATTTTAACATGCTCTTTTGAGCAGGCAAGATGAACATCCATTGGAAGGTAATGGGTTTCTGCTTTAAATATGCAGATGAGTTCTGATGATATCATTGAGACCCCAAATGCCTGCATGAGGAATATTTTATTGTTTCTCAGTAAGGCCAAGAGCTGAAGAACAATGTGGAACTCTTAATATTCTGCTTTGTTTCCCTGTGGGTAAAGAGAAGGAGGAGGAGGAGGAGGATGAAAGTTAGGGTGTCACTCTTCTATTTAAGAAAGGTGCCATCGGGAAACCGAGAAATTATAGACCAGTTAGTCTAACTTTTGTTGTTGGGAAATTATAAAGTTTATAATTAGGGATAAAGTGACTAAACAGCTTAAAAATTATCAGCCGATTGGCGAGAGCCGGATGGATTTGTAAAGGGTAGGTCATGCCTGATGAATATGATTGAATTCTTGTTTTGTTTTAAAAAGAGGTGACTAAATTAGTGGATATTATTTATATGACTTCCAGAAGGAATTTGATAAAGCCTCTCCTTAGGGACTACTAGCTAAATCTGAAGCTCATGGAATTGAAAGCAAATTATTGACCTGGTTAGGAAGTTGGCTGAGAGGAAGCAGACAGAGAGTAGGGATATAGGGCAGGTCCTTTGTTGGCAGGATGTGACTAGTAGTGTCTTGCAAGGCTCTGCATTGAGCCCTCAATTACTCACCATGTTTATTAACTTAGATGAAAGGATAGAAAGCCAATATCTGAATTTGATAGGAAGCATTGTAAGCATTGTAATAGGAAGAATAACATTACAAAGAAATATAAAGTAAATGGGAAAAACTGACAAATGGATTTTAAAATAGGTCAGGTCATCCACTTGGAACTTAAAAATTATTGAAAAGAGTACATATATCAAATGGTGAAAAGTTAGAAACAGAGGACATCCAATGAGACTTAGAGGTCCATGCACCTAGGTCACGAACAGGTACAGGAAAGAATCAAAAGTGCTGGCCTTTATATCCAGAGGACCAGACGGGGTAGAAATCCTGCCTCACCTATTCAAAGCTCTGGTCAAACCACAGCCAGAGTACCGAAAGCAGTTCTGGGCACCACATCTCTGGAAGGATATATTGACCTTGAAGGGAGTGCACCGTAGATTTATCAGAATTATATTGTTATTTTCTACTATGGGTCGCTTTGCTCGCAAACTGGTTGCATGCTTATCTGTTGGCAGGTGAGTCAATTACAATAAACTGCAGATGCAGAGACTGATATGAAATGAAGGACAAGCTTTTTTTACACAAACAAGAACATTAAAATGATGTGTGCTTCTCCAACTCGATCCTACTTTAGAGTAACATTAACATTGTAGCCCACACTATTGGGTCTTACAGTGACGTGGTCAATCTGCTCAAATTCTCTTAAAGGTGTATTACACCTCAGATTACCACAGTTATTTAGACTCCAGGGGCAGGATATTGAGATTGATCAGCAGGGGGCAGGGCCCGCACGCCGACACATAAAGTGACGCGGGATGACATTGGACACAGCTCCCAACGTCATCTCGCTTCATTTCCATTTTCAGGTTGGCGGGGGCGCAGCCAAATCAGCTGTGCGTCCGCCAACCTGTCAACGGCCAACTGAGGCCATTTAAAAACTAATTGAAGTAGGTAAAGGACCTGCCTGTCCAACCTTAAGGTTGGCGGGCAGGCCGAGAGCGCTGGCAGGCTTCAGAAAAAATATGAAACCTCATCCACCGGCGGGATGAGGTTTCATGTCGGTTTTTAAAAATGTAATAAAAGTTTAATTAAAAGTGATGGACATGTCCCAACTCATCTGACAGTGTCACATGAGGGGACATGTCAGGGAAATTTTATTTTTCTATATTTCACATTTTTGAATTCGGCACCAACCTCCCAGAGGCAGCACTTAGACTCAGGGAGATCTGTGGGCTCTTTCGTGCACATGCATGAAACAGCACACTCTCAGCTTAAGGAATCCACCACCAACACCCGCCCCCCCCGCCCCCCCCACCCGCACAGGAGCGCATAGCGCTTCCTGGCCGACGTCACGCTGGGCGGGCCTTAATTGGCCCACCCACGTAAAATGGCAGCAATTGGGGGCGCCGATCGGAGGCACGCCCACTCCTGAACCTCCCCCCCAATGGGGGGAAACTTTTTCCCCTAGAGTTAAATCATGAGAGATTACACAAACTAGAGTGGTATTTTCTGAAATTTAGAATGCCAAAGGCAATTTGATTGTGTTTTCAAGACATTAAGGGGAACAGGTAAGGTAGATAGGAAGAAACTATTTCTGCTGGTTGTGAAGTCTAGGGCGAGAAGGCATAATCTAAAAATTAGAACAGACTATCAGGACTGAAATTAGGAAAAACTTCTTCATGCAAAGGGTAGGAGTAGTTTGAACTCTTCCACAAAAGATAACTGATACTCAACCGGGTACCGTAGTGGTAATGTGGCTGAACTAGTAATCCAGAGACCCAGGTTAATGCTTTGAGGACATGGGTTCAAATCCCACCATGACAGCTTGCTGAATTTAAATTCAGTTAGTAAAATCTTGAATTGAAAGCTAGTGTCAGTAATGCTGACCATGAAACTATCATTGATTGTCCTAATGTTCTTCAGGGAAGGAAATCTGCTGTCCTTACTTGGTCTGGCCTACATGTGACTCCAGATCCACAGCAATGTGGTTGACTCTCAACTGCCCTCCAAAAGGCCTAGCAAGCCACTCAGTTCAGGGGAAATTAGGGATGGACAAAAAATGCTGGCCTTGCCTATGATGCCCATATCCCATCAAAGAGTAAAAAACATGTTCATTTTAAATCAGAGATTATAGAGATATGGGTCAACACGTCTATATGGTGTTAGGTCACAGATTAACCATGATCAAACTGAACGCAGAACAGGCTTGAAGGGCTAAATGGCCTATTCCTGTTCATAAATTTCTATGAGCATTGAAAGCTGCCCTCTCACATCCTTCCTCCAATCAAGATGCCCCTCCAACCCATCCTTCTCCAACTACTTAACTAAATACCAGGGAACTACCCCATTGGCAGCCTCCAGCTACCTGAAATCCTGTTAAATTCTGATGGCCAGCCAGCGTTTTTCACAGGGTTTAGGCGAGAGACTGGCAAGAGTTTAAAATCTCAACCTGTAGAAGGCCAGGTGTTTGGCCAACTACCTTGTTTGCGTAACTCCTACAATGGAGCTTACGTCCGGGTTATTGTTTCATCCTCCATTACAGATTTAAAGATATTTTTGGTTCTCTTTTCTGAACCTCCAGTAGGGCGAAATCATTTAGATGTGCGAGTATGCTGGAGCACTGTGCCACTGAGCAGGGAGGTCAGTGGTACTTTCCATCTTTCTCTCTATGGATCCTGATCTCAGCTTGAGACCTTGGTCTAGGGAAGTAGCGAAGGCGAGAAGAGAAAAATCGGACCATGCCCGTGTGCAACATTCTCACATATCTCTGGAGGCTGAATAAGAGCAATGGTGGTGGAGTCCAGTGGTTCATTCAACCAACAGAAAGTGGATCATGACACCAGGATTAGGATAAAGAAAATGTTGAACAATGAGTTTATTTTAAAACATGGATTAATACAATGAAGATTTTATTTTTAAACTTAGCAAATACGTTAATTAAAATTAATTTTTCAAGAAACTGACCAGTGGAAAACTTGAATGAGTAGTTTAAACAAAGTTTCAACCGCCCCTAGCACTTACAGGAGTTGAGGAATAAATGGAAAACAAATAAACAAATGCTGTAAATCTAAAATAAAAGAAAGACTTTCATTTATATTAGTGCTTTTCATGACCACAGGGCATCATTTTTTTTTAATATCCACCTGAGATAATGTCTCATTTGAAAGACAGTAATTCTCTCAGTATTGCACTGGAGTGTCAGTTTAGACTTTGCACTCAACTCCTGGAGTGGGGCTTGAAACAACAAACTCTTAAACTGGAGGTGAGAGTGCTACCAACTGAGCCATCAGAAAGTACAGTAAAAGGCACAGAATACCTCAATACCATTAGCATTTAGTGCCCAGTCATAAATAGCAACCTACATGCAAATGCAAGGTTTTATTTGCTTCAGTGCAGGTGGAGATTTTCAAGAATTTTGTTGTGATAGTTCAAGCTTCCACAAGAAAACTGTGGCCTCAAAATTATTTGATGTTATACCATTGCGAAGGCATATAAGGAGCCCCAGAGCTTCCAATATGACACTCAGTTTGAGAGCAAGCATTTTACACCAGAAGTGAGCCACCCACCATATTGGTAAAGGCAGAAAAAGAGGCAATCAAGCCCATACCCAAAATGGGCATTAGGACTTTTGCATATGCATATAAGGGGCTTACTACCTCCTTGAGGCTCCCTTTGCAAAATTGGTCTGCCCTGAACACAAACATTTCAGGTCTGGATGCATTTACAAATGCTCCTTCCACTGGAAAGTTAATTTTGTTCAATAATACTTACCAGGAAGAACAGAAGTTCTTCTGGCTCTGCTGCACTATCAATGGTTAATTCTTGCTTGCATCATTCTGCTGATCACCCTCCCCACACTTCTTGCCATTACTTTCCTCCTCTCCCGTTCATCACTCCACCTCCCAGGAGAGCCCTCGTTGGTGATGTAGCAGCCGAGAATCTGGTGCTGCTTTTCCAGTGAGTTCCTTGGAAATATCCAGCAGGCATCCACATCTCACCTGTCTGATTTAAATTAAGCTGGAGATCCAATATTGGGTATGCCTCAGGCCTACCTATTCCAGTGTAATGATTGGCCCAATACTTATTTGTTAAGTGAGTTGGCTAAAATTCAGAAGATGAAGCATAATGTGGGAAGATATAGAGGTTGTCCACTTTGGTGGGAAGGATAGAATAAAAAACATTCTTTGAATAGAGGGAGATTGCAGAATGCTGCAGCACGGAGGGATCTGGGTATCCTTGTACATGAGTCAGAAAAAAATTGGCATTCAGGCACAGCAAGTAATCAGGAAGGCAAATGGAATGTTGGCCTTTCTCACAAGTGGGATGGAGTATAAAGGCAGGGAGTTCCTGCTACAGCTGTGCAGGGCTTTGGTGAGATTGCACTCAGAGTAGCTTGTACAGCCTTGGTCTCCTTAAGCGGGGGCCAATGCGCCCCTTGTTTTTCAGATGAATGCCCTATTGCCCTCCTCGAGGAGGTGGCAGCACGGCGGGAGGTGTTGGTCCCCCAGGATGGGAGGAGAAGCCCCCCCACCCCCCACCACCACATGGACGAACGTGCCTGGGAGGAGGCTGGCGGAGGTGGTGAGCTCCTGCAATGTGAACTGCATTGGAGGCAGTTCAGAGAAAATTCATTAAGTTCATTCCTGGGATAAAGGGGTTGCCTCATGAGGAAAGATTGAGCAGCTTGAGCGATGATCTTATTTAAACATACACATCCTGTAGTGACTTGACATGGTAGATGCTGAGAGGAAGTTTCCCCATCCGATGCAATCTAGAACGAGGGGGCACAGTTTCAAAATTATGGGTCTCCCTGTTAGGGCAGAGATGACAAAGAATTTCTTCTCTCAGGGGGTCGTTAATCATTGGAATTCTCTTCCCCAAGGAGGCTGTGTTATTGAATTTATTCAGGGCTGAGCTAGACAGCTTTATGATCTACAAGGATGTCAAGGATGATGGGGGCTAGGCAGGAAAGTCGTAAGAGGCTAGGATCCAGATCAGCAATGATGTTATTGAATGATGGAGCGGGCTTGAGAGGCCAAATGGCCTACTCCTGCTCATATTGTTTAGATTCCTATGTTCTTATGAATGTTCCAGCACCCATTTCAGATTAGCAGGTCAATATGAACTAATTTTTAGGCCATCCATTCTAAAACAGAATTTTCAGGTAGAATCTTTAAGATTAATGTGACAAAATTGTACAAAGCTTAGAAATGAGACAGCCGACACCATGCCCAGTTATTAAAGATTTTGTTTCACATTTAATGCTATGAATTGAGCCAGAAACAAATACATTCCGACTTCTCTATTAGTCCAGAGAGAAATGTGCACTTCCACATAATTTGCTCCCTTGCACATGTTTGTTGCTCATAGGTTCTACTTACTTGTCTGTTGAGGCAGCAGGTGGGCAGTTTTGGTTGTATTTCCATTTGCTAATGACTGACAGTGACTGTGAAATAGGTGCCTCAATTCAAAATGTTTTCATAAAGCAGCAGATTTGCTGCACTGGAGGAAGTTGATGGTTAATCTGTGCCGCAGTAAATGTTCCTTTCAACTAATTTCTCTCATTCAGTATGGTCATTAACGGCTGTCACTGTACTCATTGGCAGTAGGAAGAGTTAACTTTAACATATGATTGATTATAATGATTGATTAATGTGAAGAACAATTTTGTTCTCAATGACTATCACAAGCTAACAACTTTGCTTTGCTTATTTCAGGGTTATTAAAGGGATATCCCATTCTATTACTGTAGACATCTCATATCAAGTTACCTATAAAGCAGCAGTGTTTTTAAGAAATCTTACTGAAACAATGGGTAGAATTTTCTGTTGTGTGGGGGGACGGGGGGGGGCGGTGGCGGTGGGGGTGGTGGTGGAGAGCAGGTGTGGGTGGGTGTGAACCCGATCACCACCCATCATTGGGTCTGCGCCGCCATTTTACGCGGGCTGGCCAATTAAGGCCTGCCCAGCGTATTTGCCAACTTCCGTGGATAGTGGGAGTGTGTGGGCTGCGGCAGAGGTGCACAGACCGCCGGGTCCAATGGCGACCTGGCAGTCTGTCCAAAAGAAGGCCTGGCAGCCTCCTTGTAGGCTGCTGACAATGGCCAGTTCGAGGGCACACCACATGGGGGTCAGCTGAGCAGGGCAGGCTGGAGGGAAGAGCAGAGGAGCAGCCAGGCTACAGGGTCTGCCAGGGGAGCAGGGCAGACTGCAGGGTAGGCCAGCGGGGGCCAATGCGCCCCTTGTTTTTCAGATGAATGCCCTATTGCCCTCCTCGAGGAGGTGGCAGCACGGCGGGAGGTGTTGGACCCCAGGATGGGAGGAGGAGCACCCCCCCCCCCCCCCCCCCCCCCACCCCGCCCCGCCCCCCACCCACCACCACCACATGGACGAGCGTGCCTGGGAGGAGGCTGGCGGAGGTGGTGAGCTCCTGCAATGTGATGCAGCGCACCTGGATCCATTGCCGTAAGCGCTTCAACGACTTGTTGTGCTCTAGCAGGGTGAGTACCATGTTGGCATTGGGCATTTAACCCAGCAGGTAGCCTTAGCCTTTGAGGCCCACCCCCCACAAGTCTTACTGTTGTGATTGCATTGAATCATGTAGGGCATTTTTCCTTCACTGGGTGGGCAAGCAGAAAGTGCCCATGCTTACATCAGCCTGAGTTGTTCATGAGGCTCTTAGTCGCACATGACTGGTCTGGGGGCAACCTGCAGGAGATGCAGCTCGGTGCATACTCAGAACTCCAGCACATGTCTTATTCAGGGTGATGAAATGGTGGAAGGGGAGCCTCAAGGTGTCCTGGCAAAGAATCATCTGCTGCCCTCTATGCTGCACGTAGTTGCGCATCCTTGAAATGGGAGCAAATACCATGTGGTTGCTAAAGGGATATATGCAGCATGCGTCCAAGTTTGGGGCATTGGGAGCAGGTCAGTATCTTTGTGTAAGTGATCAGCAGTAGCAGGGAGAGGAGGCACTGGAGGTCTGATATGGCCCACTGTGGTTGGGGTGCGGCATGCACATGCACAGTCCATGTGTAATTTTCCGTAATAAGCGGGGTTCTCTCTTTCTCAGGAGAAGAATGCTCATAATGCCTCGGAGCACGTGAGGACTGGAGGCGGCCAGGCCACACCTCTTCATCTTAAGCCGCTTCAAGCAGGGGGCCCTTGAACTAGAGAGGCGGCATGCACCCAGGTCAACGGGTGTCGGTGAGGCTGGGGTGCCCGGCCAGGTATTTGAGGCCAACAGTGAGATCCACCATGCCCTCTCAACATCCGTAGCACAGATGATTGTTAAATTTATTATTGTTGCAATATTGCTCGGTCACAGAGTGATGGAGTCAGTGGTGTGCAGCACAGAAAAAGGCCCTTCGGCCCATCGAGGATGCGCGGGTCAAACACGTACCTAAGTATTCTAATCCCATTTTCCAGCACTAGGTCCATAGCCTTGTATGCCATGGCACCGCAAGTGCACACCCAATACTTATTACATGTTATGACGGTTTCTGTGTCTACCTCCCTTTCAGGCAGTGTGTTCTTGATTCCCACCACCCACTGCATGCAAAAGTTGCTCATCACATCCCCTGTAAACCTCCTGTCCCTTAACTTAAATCTATGCCCCCTGGTTACTGATCCCTCTGCTAAGGGCAAAAGTTCCTTTCTGTCTACCCTATCTATGCCCCTCATAAGTTTATACACCTCAATGATGTTCCCCCTCAATCTCCTCTGCTCCAGGGGAAATAACCCTAGTCTATCCAATCTCCCATCATAACTGAAACTCTCCAGCCCAGGCAACAAGCTGGTAAATGTCCTCTGCACTTTCTCCACTGCAATCACACCCCTCCCATAAAGTGCATTTCAGAACTGCATACAATACTGTAGCTGTGGCCGAGGCAGCATTTTCTTCATTTCGAACAGTACCTATATTCTATGCCTCGGCTAATGAACGCAAGTATGCCATACGCCTTCTTAAACACCTTATATACCTGTCCCGCTACCTTAAAGGGCCAGTCGACATGCATTCCAAGGTCCCTCTAATTGTCCTTACTTTCCACAGTCCTGCCATTCATCCTGTATTCCTGTGCCTTGTTTGTCCTGCCCAAGTGCATCACCTCACACTTATCCACATTAAATTCCATTTGGCACTCATCAGCCCATCTGGACGGCCTGTCTATATCCTCCTGTGATGTAAGGCTATCCTCCTCACTATTTATAACCCCACCAATATTCGTGTCCATTGGTTCTGGAAGGTTGAATGCATAATGAGCCAGGGGGAAAGGGATGAAGTTTGTCACACTGTGCATGCTAACTGATCCACTATCTTTGTTGTTCCTTTCAGCATCATCAGAGCAAGGCTGGCAGGAGGAGCTGCAGATGCCCCCTCTCACACCTGAGGGCCCTCAAGTCTCACCAGCGTCACACCATTTCTGCGAGGCAGGTACCAGTGCAGATACTAGCACCTCGGTGGGCATTGGAACCTCGGCTAATGTCCTGGGGCACAGTGGTGAGGGCACTTCACATTCACTGGCAGAGACAGTGCCTATGGCACCAGCAGTCAGAGGATTGCAGGGGTCCAAGCACATGCTCAGTCGATGCCTGATGATGTGCCTCTGGAGTCGTCTGCTACGCGGCAGCTGCAGGAAATGTGGCCGGGTGTGCGGGAGCATCTGGGTGTGATACATGAGACTATGCTTCGCGTGGTGTCCATGGTGGAGGAGTCCACATGGAGCATCACTGATGCAATGAGCCCCATGGCTGAGCGTCATGCTTCCTCCACGCAGAGAGTGGCAACTCTCATGGAGAGGCACCTCCAGGGGAACAATCAGGTTGCGTCGGACTTCACCATGCACCCGCCGAGTGAAATATCGCGATGGCGCGCAATGATGTCGGAACACTTGCCCGACGTCACCGTGTGTCACCAAACTGAAAATTCTGCACAATGTCATTTTTACCACAAAATCTGAGCCAACGAGGCTATCAGGTCATTTTATTAAGAAATAAATTGGATAGCAACTTCCAGCATCCGCACACGTGCAGCTAAATGTGGAAGTCAGGAAGATGATGTCTGATTTGTCCTACTCCTCCAGAAGCTGCACGATACCAGTATCTCACGGAGAGACTTGGTATTCAAATACACAGCGACTTACATGATAGATACACACTAAACTTATCTGTTTGTTCATTCAATTATAAATGAATTTTTAATCATTTGTTAAATTTCTATTACTACCAAATAATGTCTGATTCTGAAAATTTGCTTTTTACAAGTATGATGTCTCATTCCTTCAGATTTCAATAAAAATGATTTTTTTTTACTTCTTTCTGTATCTTTTCTCTCTCCCTCCTTCTTAATCCTTTATTTCACTTTCTTTATTTTGCATTTTATACATAATTTTGTGTTGAATTAAATATTCTAATTTACATTTCCAGGTTTAGTTTTCAGCAGGTGAAATTTTAACTCGCCAAAATAGACGGGTTTGGTTTAGGTGGGAAGTAAAAATCTAAATAAACTTTAAATGTGAACCCAGTACACCTTAATCTTACCCACTTATGGTTTTAACAGAGGCAGAATGGGGTGGGAGGAGCTGGTGACCAATCTGCTCCCAGGGGACAGGCCACTCATTACTATTTTAATGAGTCTGCATCTCTCAGATTTTCCATTGTTCCACCTTCAATGCTGTGTTCTACCTTCAATTTCCGAGCCTCTGGAAACCCAGCAGCTAAAGTGAAGCAAGGACTGGTACATGCAATAGGCAAGTACTTTTCCAACACTGCTTAATGCCCAGCAGGAGAAGGAATGCTTCTCCTGGATCTACAGGGAAATCTGTTAACCTTCCCAGCGGTCAGGCACCCTGCTCTCGTGATCTAATGCCATCTTGATGTCCTCCATTGCCCAGTATCTCCTCCAACATTGACCCTCAATTTATCCAAATTCCCCATCAATGTCCACTTCTAACATCCCAACTTACTGCTCCATCCTCTTCTTTTCCTGCCTGCGGCCTAATGCCAGACATCTATCCAACCAATAGCCTGTTGACCTCCCAGTCTGGGTGGCTATGGATGGAAAATGATTATAAAATTGGTAATCAGATCCTGCCATTACATTCAGCAAAACTGGAGGGAAACTTGAAGAGGGAAATCAGTTGTTTCAGATTCCCTGTTCTCAAAACTGCTCCCACCCTCTCCCTGTCTGCCTCCCCATTAATATCAGGTCACTGAGTGTCTCAAAAATGAATTTTAAATCTGACACCATTGCTAACTCTGTTTACATAGGTCCCTGATCTCCTGTGGAAGGTGCTGTACTGTTTTGACTCTGTCAACTGCAAATCACAGAGTAAAAGCCCACAGAAAGCCTGTTGACAAGTATGTGTGTAATGAACAGCATGCAAGACTTGTTCACTGCTGACTGCAAAATGCATGTCAATTGTTTTACTGATTATTCAAAGTGCAACCATACACCCACTTATCATTTATCTGTAAGATGCATCAATAAGGGGGGAAGTTGCAATGTTTTTACTCGACAGCAACAACTTAGGTTTATGTAAAACAAAAACAGAATTACCTGGAAAAACTCAGCAGGTCTGGCAGCATCGGCGGAGAAGAAAAGAGTTGACGTTTCGAGTCCTCATGACCCTTCGACAGAACTTGAGTGAATCCAAGAAAGGGGTGAAATATAAGCTAGTTTAAGGTGTGTGGGGGGGGGGGGTGGCGGGGGGGGGAGCGGGTTGGGTGGGGGGAGAGAAGTGGAGGGGGTTGGTGTGGTTAGGGACAAACAAGCAGTGATAGAAGCAGATCATCAAAAGATGTCACAGACAACAGAACAAAAGAACACATAGGTGTTAAAGTTGGTGATATTATCTAATCGAACGTGCTAATTAAGAATGGATGATAGGGCACTCAAGGTATAGCTCTAGTGGGGGTGGGGGGAGCATAAAAGATTTTAAAATATTTAAAAATAATGGAAATAGGTGGGAAAAGAAAAATCTTTATAATTTATTGGAAAAAACAAAAGGAAGGGGGAAGAAACAGAAAGGGGGTGGGGATGGAGGAGGGAGCTCAAGACCTAAAGTTGTTGAATTCAATATTCAGTCCGGAAGGCTGTAAAGTGCCTAGTCGGAAGATGAGGTGTTGTTCCTCCAGTTTGCGTTGGGCTTCACTGGAACAATGCAGCAAGCCAAGGACAGACATGTGGGCAAGAGAGCAGGGTGGAGTGTTAAAATGGCAAGCGACAGGGTGGTTTGGGTCATTCTTGCGGACAGACCGCAGGTGTTCTGCAAAGCGGTCGCCCAGTTTACATTTGGTCTCTCCAATGTAGAGGAGACCACATTAATGGATAGTAGGGCACTCAAGGTATAGCTCTAGTGGGGGTGGTTAATTAGCACATTCATTTAGATAATATCACCAACTTTAACACCCATGTGTTCTTTTGTTCTGTTGTCTGTGACATCTTTTGATGATCTGCTTCTATCACTGCTTGTTTGTCCCTACATCCACACCAACCCCCTCCACTTCTCTCCCCCAACCCAAACCACCCCACCACCATCACCCCCCCCCCCCCCCACCCCTCCACACACCTTAAACCAGCTTATATTTCACCCCTTTCTTGGATTTACTCAAGTTCTGTCGAAGGGTCATGAGGACTCGAAACGTCAACTCTTTTCTTCTCCACCGATGCTGCCAGACCTGCTGAGTTTTTCCAGGTAATTCTGTTTTTTTTTTGGATTTCCAGCATCCGTAGTTTTTTTGTTTTTATTATTAGGTTTATGTAGTCCATTTACTGTAGTAACTGTCCTAAGATCTTAATCAGCACGCTATTCATAAAAACATTTTTAGACATTGAACCACAGGAGATACCAAGACAGATGATCAAAAGCTTGGTCAAAGAGGTAGGTTTTACAGAGCATCTTAAAAGAGAGTGAAAGAGGTAGAAAGGTGGAGAGGATTAGGGAGGGAATTCCTGAGCTTAGGGCTAAAGCACAACTGTGAATGGTGCAGCAACTGAAATCAGGGTTGTGGAAGAACCCAGAATTCAAGGAGCATAGAAATTTAGCAGACTTGTTGGGCTTGAGGTGGATACAGAGATCGGCAGAGGTGAGGCCATGTAGAAATTTGAAAGTATGGATGGGAATTTTAAAATTGAGGCGTGGTCAAATGGAAAGCTAGTGAAGGTTAACAGCACAGGAGTTATGGGTGAATCAGATTTAGAGTAAGTTAATTAACAGACAGCAGAGTTTTGGGGATGAGCACATGTTTATGTGGGGAGGAAGATGGGAGGCTAGCTAGAAGGGCATTGAAATAGTTACATTGAGGGGTAACAAAGGCATGGGAATGAGGGTTTCAGTAGCAGTTGAGCTGAGGCAGATCAGATCTCAGACACCACCTTGCTGCTCAGCCAATTGTACATTTTTAGTCATTGATAAGCTATAAAAATCTGGCCTGTTTCACAATATATTTGGTATATCTGAGTCAGAAGGTTTCAAGTTCAATATACCATTTCAGAGACTGGAGTACATAATCTAAGTAGACACTCCCTGTACTAAGGGAATACTGCATTAAGATGCAAAACAATCACAGGGTTAAACCACTGCAACAACTAGCATCTTTAAAGTTTGTAAACATCTCAGCACACTTCTTGGGAGTGGACTCATACAAAAAAATGACACCAAGCCAAAGGAGGAGATATTAAAACTGGTGAGCAAACTCTATTCAAAGAGGGGCGTTTTAAGGAGTGTGTCTTAAAGGAGCAGTAAAAGGTGGAGAGATTTAGTGAATTCCAGTGCTATGCTAGGGCCTAGACAGCAGGTGGCACTGCTCTGATAAATCAATACAAGAAGTTTCAGAAACAACTTTCAAAAATAGGCACCTTTTTAAAAATCACTTGCGTTAAGTGCATGAAAATAGTTTTGCAGCTGACCTGGTCTCAGTTACTGCTCACTAACTGAGACAGCTAGGTACCATGCACAGGCCACAGCCAGAGGAGATGGTGCTGAGAGCTTTTAATAATTGTAGAAAAAAATGGCTGCAACAATCATGAGAGCAGTCACATAATATTAAGCCAAACATTTAAATAGTTTTTTTTCAAAGTACATAAATGCACCCATTAACTAGAAGATAAACACTTGCAATAATTGACTAAAGAACTAGAAGGAAAATGACAAACTATTTTGAGCAATGAATTATAATGCTCTGGAATATACTGTCTGCAAGGGTGCTAGAAGCAGATTTTATAATAACTTTAAGTTTCAAAATGGAATTGGATGTATACTTGAAAAGAAAAAAAAACTGCAGAGAATTATGGAGAAAGGGCTGGCACAGACATGATGGGCTGCGTGGCCTCCTTCTCCAATGTAAGATTCAATAATTTTACGATAATTCAATGCAACATTGAAAGAAAGATAACTTCAGCATAAAGCAATTTTAAATCTTGTCCTTCAGTCAATTTTAGTAAATTATTCCTCTCAATCTCTCCGAGAGCCAGAAGGAAACACATTAAAACCCAATTCAGAAACCAAAGTAAGATGTTTATAACAACATGTAACAAGGCTCATACCCATTAAACATTACATGAATTGCATTATCAAACCAAAACTCTAAAACTAGTTCAGCAGACTGCCACAAAATCCCAGATATGTTACAAAGAAGTATTTTGTTGGTAGATGCAACTAATCACGACTTGATGCATGAAAGAATTGCACTGTGGCAAGCTCAAGAAATTATACTTTTATCAGTTTTCTAAAATCAGAACTGTTGTTTAAAACATTATTTTCTTGCTTCAGATTACAAAGCTAATATGTCACATATATAAATGTCGTCCACAATGTTTAGTAATAAAACATCTTTCACTAAACCAAATATATTCCATCATCTCTTGTCAAATATGCTCTACTTGGATCATCTTCTGAATCATAATTACACTTACACAAAGAATACTAAAACACAAACATGCCCTGTGTGCATTTATCATCTCACTTGGAGGTCTGATCTTTTATATCATCCAGCCTTCTTTCAGCGATATAGATCTACGATAGATGTTGATAGAACCTGCCAAAGGTCAAGCAAATATAGTATACACATGGCTGTTGACTTGATAATTTTATTTAAATTGTTTCTCAGTAATCTCGCCCTGCTCTTCCTACAAGTACATACCATGTCTTCTAGGTCCGAATTTTTGTCTGGGTTTGGGAAAATCCAACCTGTGCACTTCTGCAACTCACAAAATACACAGCCAACTCATGTGTGGCTTTACAAGGATATTTCATCTTTACATCTAGAGGTCAGGTTCAGAGTGCATTTTGCGAGCCACGATGGAGTGAGTGAGGAGTGTGGGATGGTTAGGAGGCTCTCCAACACAGCAGCCCAGCTCCTAACATTGTTTAAAGGCCCCATTAACCTCACCACTCAATTCACTCACTTCCCCATGCCTCCTCTGTGTTCCCTCAAGTATCCTCTGTAACCACTCATCCAGTATGCATTATGCACAGTTCTCAGGAGCCATGCAACAGCAATGGAGATTATTGTAAAATCGTTGGAAAAAAATTGTGCACCAAAACTTGCCTTTGCACCCAGACAAAAATCCAGCTTGTGCTGTGCAGTGGCTAATCTCTCCCTGTTGCTTTTATTATGTAGTACACATTAGTAAATTTAGGACCAGTGTGTTCCCCATGCTACATGGACCACTAAGTTCAAACAGTTGAACCCAGTGGCATTGGAATAGCACAGACTGTTCTACGTGGTGCCCTGAAATCTGAGGAGACTGACAAACCAGTACTGAAGTCAGTGTTTAAGCAGCTGGTCACAAACATTGATGCTAAGCCAGGCTTAGACGTGCAGGTGCACTATGTGAGTAGCAGATGCAAAGTCTGAAAGAATGGAAAAGACTGCATCAGAACAGTCCAGGAAACCAAAATTATTTTCATGCTATTCAGATTTGGCTTGAATATGCTGAAATAAAATTAAATATGATTCAAGGGGACTGGAACTATGGAAAATCGTTGATATTTCAACAATCAATATTGGGCTGACACATTGAAAGAACAGGAAGTTGGCCCATTTCATTCTTAAACACAACACACATTAAACTGGATTTAGGTCTTGCTCAGTCCTTCCTTGTAAATTTCTTACAATGAGTACAAGATAACATATGGAGCTGAAATTCATTTATCATTCATGAAGGAAAATATTTTATTGTTTTTCAAAGTGTTCTTTAGATAGTCTTTACTATTTCTGTGTGAAGAGACCATCTTACCTCCTGTGTATCTTCCATGCCATTATTCGCAAACTCAAATACAAGTTCATTTTGTTCAATTGCAGTCGCCATGGCAGTACATTCCTTGTGTTCTAGCAACAGATGAGGTGGTCCAACTGATACTGGAGGAAGTACAGGGAAAGGTCCTTCTCCTTAACAGGTATCAGTTTCCATCAAATTGAAAGCATTTCAGTTCATAGCTTGCTGGGAAGGGGTGGAGGAGCAATGGAAGCCTCTGAGGTTGATACAAATTCAAGAGAAACTGGAGATCCCACAATGGCAAAAGGACTTTGAAACTTCAGAGGAGAGAGCAGTGAGTCTTTGTCCTGGGATTGTATATCCGCATTCAAACTTTTCTTGTGAAGACCAAGTTGCTCTGTTCTGGAAAAAAAAGGATGTCATTTAAAACAAATTTTGAATGGAGCTGAGGCTAAAGAATGTCAATGTATTATGTCACATCTGGTGGTTTTCCTTCATTTCTTGCAAATCAGCAGTGACGAAGTATGGCTAGAGTCTGAAGACTACTGTTTGTCAAAAGCTTGTTCCAAGTTTAATGAACACTATCAAAACAATTATAGTAACAATAGCTTTTGTTTCTTGTGCTATGCAGTGAGAGTTGTCTTGTTCATCAACAGCTAGCAGGATCTCTTTATAAACCAAATGCTTTCTTTACCGACCTTCTCAGAAGAATCTTCACGACTTTTGTTTTTGCAAAACAAGCTTTAGCTGCTTACTGCTGTTTTCTTATCTCTGTTTCAACCTTGCAAGAAGCAGGAAGGAAGCTGCACTGTCTACGTCATGGCAAAGCAGAAACTGCAAACAAACCCTCTCTATGGGCCCACGTGAGAAATATAAAGCTGCAGTTCAGTCAGAGTGGAAAATAAGTCACTGGCTAGTTCACCATTCAATGTTTCATAACTTTCCTTTGGTCAAAAGGATGTGGTTGGGCTTGACCGGACTCTCATTCTGCAAAAAAAGACCAAACTATCCTCTATATAATATTTTTGGTCTCGTTGTGCTAATGCAGAATATTTAATCAGTCTGCAGAGATAAGGAAAATCCTAGCTTTAATAAGAAACATCTTGCAGTGCCTTCATCTATCCATGAGGTCTACGAGAGAGCAAGATCATGAGACATTGCATCACCTTGTGATGTATACAGTCTCATTAGCATATCAGTTAGAATTAACCCCTTATATTACATTACCACTCCCACCCCCCCCACCCCACACCCCCCACTGAAGTCTCTGAATTCCATTTCGTTTTACAGGGAGAAGCACTGTGGCAGCCTCACAATTCTACCCGGATAGTTCCTCAGCTCCTTTGGAGGAGATTAGGGGTTTGAGTCCTGCGGGTGATCTCTCAGGCTTTGCTGAGCAGAAAGAGAATTCATAGATGAATCAGGTTCACCAGTCTGGATTTCATCTGGATTGGTAGATGAAAGCAGCCCCTCAGATCTGTTTGGTTTGGTAAATTACAACTCCAACCGTGTGGAAGGTTGCTTCTTTATAGAATCTAGTGCACATCTGTTCTGTCTCACAAAAACCATTACCTGTTTGGGTGAGGTAGGACTGTGGATGTAGTGTTTGTTTAACCACTTGTTCACAGTGAGCTTGGTCTTGGATCCAAACTGACTCTCCTGGTTGGAGGTCTGGCAGATTGCGTGCTTTGTGACGTTTTTCATAGTTCCACATCTGACTGCGATGATATTCATCCTCTTTCTCCCTCATTTCGTCCGAGTCATCAGCACATACTCACGGCATGTGTGCGTGGGAGAGTAGGGAGTTGTGATCTCAGTCTTCTTCCCATGAGGAGTTCACATGGTGCTAAACAATTTTGGAGTGGAGTTAAATAACAGCTCAGAAGTGCAAGTTGGGTGTCATTGTTCTTCTTCAGCAATGCTTTCAATGTACTCACTCTTTCAGCTTCACCTGTTGGCATGAGCTGGTAGTATGAAAAATTCCATACGATATTGTGAACTCTTTAAAATATTCATTGGCAAATGGCGGTCCATTGTGTAAGATTATAATGTCTGTCATTTCATGTGTTGCAAAAATCTCCTTCAAACGATGTAAATCACTGCTTCAGAAGTGTGACCCTGTAGTTACGTGACTTCTTGAGTTTAGTAGACTACTACTCCAAACGTCGTTGGTGCAATTGTTGCAGTTCATCGAGTCCCAGAGTTCCTGGAATGACCACTCTCATCATAGATCAGTAAATCATCAACTACACTGAGGTGTCCCCTCTATTCATAGTACTATCTGAGAATGGGATTGTGTGGTATGTATGTTGGCTATCGTTTGATGCAATACTTTTTGACCCAAGCATGTTCTTCATCACATTTCTGTGCATTTCTGATGTCATTCAGTCACTGAGTTGTTGCTGGTAGTTTTGTGGTTGTTGCCAATGTAAAGGTTAGATCTACGAGAGCTACATCATCTTGTTCATGCCTTGCCACTGGGATACCTGACAAAGCATCTGTATGCTGTTTTCCCAGAACATACTCTGGTTTTTGTATCAAACCTCATCACCCTCAGTCTGAATCATTGTACTCATGGAGGCATTTTTGCTAACTCCTTAGAAATTAATAGTGGTCCCTCTCTATCTTAAATTGACAACCAAGAACATAATCTGCAAACTTTTCACAAGCCCATGGAGCAGGTAATGCTTCTTCCTCTATCACTGCCTATCTCTGTTCCACCTCTGTCTGTAAACAGGATGCATAGTGAACTGGTTTATGCTTTCCATCTTTTGTTCTTTCACAGGATGCGGGCTTCGCTGGCTAGGTCAGCATTTTTACTGCCCATCTCTATTTGCCCTTCAGAAGGTGGCGGTGAGCTGCCTTCTTGAACTGCTACTGTTCATGTGGCATAGGTACACCCACAGTGCTATTTGGAAGGGAGTTCCAGGATTTTGAACAGCTGTATCTGAAATAGTACAGCTCTCAATCCTGTAGAATACGCATCTGCAGCAATGATACTCGGACCTTCTGGATCATAGTGAACTAAAATATCAGGTAATATCAGCATCTCTTCAATTTTCTTAAAAGATCTCTGTTGTGCTTTCCCCCAGCACCATGTATTATCCTGTTGTAACAGCTGACATAGTGGCTCATTGATGACAGGTAGGTTGGTCAGGAATTTTCGAACTTGGTTTATCATACCCATGAATCTCTGGAGCTCAGTCATGTTGTGAGGAGTTGGACAGTCCTTGATTGGCCTTGTCTTCTGTGGATCAACTCTGACACTGGGTGCATTCACAATATACCCAAGGAACTTGGCTGTGAGAATTTGCATTTGTTGTTGAGTGCAAGTCCTGCTTCCTGTAGGCATTGTGGAACAGCTCACACTCTAGTGTCATTTCTGTCTGAGTGGATTCATGCATCAAGCCATCATGCATGTGACATAAGACTCCATCCAGTCCTTCTAGGATACTTGACATTGTCCTGTAGAAGATTTCTGGTGTTTACATTATACCGAAAACCTCCCAAAAAGTGTAATGAAGGTTGTGAGCAACTTAGGCTCTTCATCAATGGGTAGTTGCCAAAAACAGCTATTTGAATCTAACTTCGAGAAGACTGAACTCTTTCCCAATTTTGCTAAGCTCTCGTCCACAGGTGACATAGGATGAATTTCGCATTCAACTGCTTTGTTCAGCTAGGCAAGACCTATCAAATTCTGATAGATCCGTTAATTTTGGCACTGGGACCATCCCCGAGCACCAACTTGTTGGTTCTGTCACAGATGAAATCACTCCTTGCTTCAATATTGAGTCAATGTCCTTCTTTACCTTTGGCAAGAGTGGATGAAGAACTTGTCTGGGTGTAAACAGACACAGGCTTTGTTTCAGGACGTGGAGTGATATGATATGCTACCTTCAGCTTTCCTGTGAACATCTATGGAATTTCAGCTCTGAAGGTTTTATGCTGATTTGCTCAGCTTTCCCAGTTCCACTAATCTGCAAATCAGATGCAAGTCCGTACAAGCTTTCCTGCCTAAGAATGAACAGCTCTGATTCAGAATCACATATAAGGCTTCAGTGATTTTTCTCTCTCAATATTGAAGGGTTTCATTCAGTTGTCTGATGACCTTGAATTCTATACCTCCTGGCCCATGTAGTTTTATGCATGATGGCTGAAGAGAACTTTTCACCAACCACTGTTCAGCATCAAAAGGAACCAAAACTGCATCTGCGTCTTGTTTCCCTCCACTAGGATATCAGCATTCCAGTTGCTCAACCTGGTCCCTGGAACTCTTCAAGGAAAAATATTTCAATATCATTGATATCTCTTATTTCATGGATCTTGCCATCTTTTGAAGGCTTCTCATTCTGTACAAGCTTCTTGATGAGACACAGTCTGAAAGTGACCCTTCATTCTGCAAAAATGGCATTCAACCTCTTTGGTGGGACAATTTTCATGCCTGTGTTTTTTCCCACCACACCGATTACAGTTAGCTAAGGCAGTTGATGGATGCTCTTCCTGCCTCACTTGCTTTTGTATGTCCATCTCTCTGCTTTTAAACGTAATATATTCCACTGAATCAGTCGGTCGTTTTTGGGATATGGTTCGCTCTGTCACTACAAATCATTGATCACTATTTCTTCCTGACCTCAGCTTGTCTGCTCAGTTCCATTGCCTTTTTTTTAAAAAAAGGTTAAATCATCTCTTGACTGCAAGTGGTCAGGCAATGCTTCAGCCAAGACTCTGACAACAATTCTGTCCCTGATTACTTCCTCTTTTAAGCTTCCATATTCACAGCTCTCTGCGAGGCTATACAGATAGTTGATAAATGAATCAGTACATTCCCCTTGTTATTGGGTATGCTTTTTCAATTTAGCCCACTCAACAATGGTATTCTTTTGCAGATTGAAGGTGATGTCAAGTGCTTTTATTATTTGATTGTAGCTTTTTGTTTGTCAATCTCCTGCCTGACTATGATATCATCTGCACAACCATCCATCAGTGGACTGACCTGCTCACCACTCAGCTTCACTGCGAGGCCCAATGAGCTGCGATATTTGACAAACCTTCAGCGCTAGTTCAGCCATGCTTCTACTTGCTAGAAGTTTTCTGGTAATGGCAGAGAATCTTTCATACTCGTTCCTTCACTTTATAATATTCTTGGTCTCGTTGTGCTAACAGAATATTTACAGAGTCTGCCAGGGTAAAGAAAACAGTAACTTAAGAAACAGCTTACCATGGCTTTATCTCGCAATGGGGTCTACAAGAGAGAGCAAGATCATGAGACATTGCATCACTTCCTGTAATGATGTATACTGTCTCCTTAGCATATCACACAGCTAGAATTAACGTCTTATACTATACTCTATGTTATTAGCAGTTGATTTGTAAATTGATCAAGTGCTTCGATACATGGCGGATGGCACAGTGTGATAAATCTGTGATCAGAACATCAGACTATTAATGTAAAGCTATTGGGCCGGATCTTCCCCTTGGGTTTGGGAAATGTGAATCGAGGTAGTTCCTGACTTTAGGAACCCGTAGCAGTCACATCCCCCCATTCGCACCTTCTTTTCATCTCAGAGACATGTGGGCGGTGTAGGTTTGAGTTTGGCACCTTCAGATTGGATGCAGGATTGGGTTTGGGCCTGGAAGGGATTGGGTGCAAATGTGGGTAGTTCCAGACCTGGGCCTAATAAAAGGGGAGCTAAAGGCGCCTTTTACAATAATCTTCCTGGCAATAATGCCTGAGTGACCACTCTGACATTTGTACTCTCAGTACTCACTGTTGATGTCACTGGTGGCCCATTAAAGAGGTCTCCCTTAGTGTACTCATTAGCCATTGGTTGAACTCCAATGATGCCAATCTACTACTATCTGTGACCACCCTGCTGGGCCAGTCTTTTTCTGCTCATCCTGGCAATCCCTGCATTTTAAAAATTAATCATGCAGCAGCTCTCACAGCTCTGCAACTGGGCACAGCAGCACAGCTCAGCTGCCGCATCCTCACATGGAACTGCAACCCTGCCACTTACAACCCCTATTTAAATGCAATCTGCCTTGGCAATGTGGGACATGGCTTTCCATATTGCCATAAAATGCTGAAGCCACTGAGCCTGTGCCAGGCAAACCCTTCCCTCAAATGTCACACAGTGCAACACCCATCCCTTACTGACATTCCATTCCACGAATCTAATGGTAAAAACACGTCACGTGTATCATACATATTGAGCCATGTACCTCTTCTATCCTCGTCCCAGGAGGGCAGATCGAGGCAGCAGCCATGACTCCAGGGGGGCCCATCTGTGCCCCATTTCACAGACTGTGAACTGGAGATTCTCGAGGGTGAGGTGTAAGAATGCAAGGACCTTCTCCTCCCTGCTGGCTCAAGCTGCCCCCACCACCACCAAAAGCTTCTGGGCCGAGGACGCAGAGGTGGTAACTTCAGACCGTGACCATCAGCAAACCCGGCTCCAGTGGTCCTCAGAGCTGTAAAACCAGAGTTGTAAGCAGGCTCCCCTGAGGCAACAAGGGTAACACTAGGTACGAGTGTCCGAGAGTGGGGACACCACATCTGTTACAGCAATAAATGTTTACAGTGACGTTTAGGCCATTAATGGATTATATAGAAATGGAGGAAGTATGTATATCGTGAAGACAAAAACTTTGCATTTTTTCCACAAATTGTTTACGCAATATATACAATGTTTAGAATGATAATGTGGGCAGAAGTCATCATTTTCTCACCAGGCCAAATGTGTGCAGCATCCAGTAGACCTTCCACATGCGCCATGTGTTCAGAAACATTATGGATTCAATACCATCCCCTTTATGCCTTGACTATCACTTGGTTCCTTCCATGTCTTGGACGCCGCAGAAGAGCGTCAGCCATTATGTGACTAGGTTTCTGGCCACAATGGCATCCTGTATGAACTCATCTGTTCCTCGACAACCCCATGTTGCACCTCATCTCAGTCATCGTCTTTCCTCCTCTGTCTCCCATTTGTCCTTCTTCCTCACCCTCCTCCATTCTTCCTTCTCCTCTGCTTCAACTTCTTCATCTAAGGATAGGGGCCTTTTCTCAACCTCCTCTGCCTCGAATGCCAGACCCCTTTGCTGCTCCAACTTATGAAGCGTGCAGCATTCAAATCATCTGTATCACCTGTGGCAACCTGACAGGCGCGCACTGCAGAGGTCCTCCTCAGTGGTCAAAGCATCTGAAAAACACCTGAGAAGTCTACGGCCTGTTCAACAAGTGTCCTTGTATGGAGGTTGCTCACATTACATCTCCGCTGTCCTACTGCAGAGGTATGTGCAGCCACCTCCTCAGAGGATATCCCTTACCCCCGAGTATCCATCTATGGAGCAGTGGGGTTGGTCTGAGCACCAGGGACAGCCCTGAATTCAAATAGATGAAAGAGATGGGGAAACTACAGGGTAACAGGCACAGACATGAAGGAACATCTTGTGGTGACTGCAGAGCAGCTGTACAAAGAGTGGTATCCCTTTCTGTTGTCGTAATATTCTGGATTCTGCATGGCAGCCCTTTTTGCAACATGCAAACAGTCAACCATGTCCCGCACCTGTGGGAACCCAGCAATGGATGCACATCCTGTCATCCTCTTTCTATGACTCTAATGCAATGCCTCAGATGGAATGAATTCGCCAGCCCTGTAGAAAAGGGAATCGGTCACAGAGTGTATACATCTGTGCGTAGCTGACTGGGAGATGCCAAACAAGTCGACCGCTGAGCCTTGGAAAGAGCTGGTGGCAAGGAAATGAATTGCTATGGTAGCCTTCAATGCTATTAATAATGCATGCCTCTGGACTGATCTTGGCTTCAGATCTTTATTGAGAGGGGTGCTCATCTCAGACACAACCTCTCTGGAGAAACACAGCCTCTTCCTGCACTGTCACTCACTCATCTGAAGATAGGGCCTAAGAAACATGCTCAGCCTGTGTTCTGGTTACTCACAGAGTCACCAATGCCTCTTGCAGGCAAACGGCATTGAGCTTCCTCCTGCTTAAGGACCCAGTCTCGTGGCACACAAAGTTCATGCTGCTGCTGCAGCATCGCAGCTGATCTGGAGCAGCTCTCATGACCAAAAAAAACACTTCAGCAATATTGAAACACTTCTCTCATGGTATTAATGCTCTGTTGCGGGCAGGCATATGGCTGGGCTAGTGTATTCAAAAATGAATCCTCTGCCTACTCCCCCCCCCACCCTGGAAAACAATATGGCCATCTCCGGGCACTTGTAGATACTTAAAAGTTGAAAACCACCTTACTGGAAGTGGCTGCTGAGCTTTCCCACACTCTTCACAGCTCTCATGAAGTGTTCTAGACTTTCTCAACCCAGAGGAGGCCCCACAAGCTTTGGAAATGTGCACAACCTGATGAAATACCGTGGAGAATGAGTAACAAATTTCCCCATACCTTTATAATGGTGGCCCAAACATCACAGTATGAGCATGTAGGATCGCGACCCAAATCTTTTCGCGTTGAGGGGAAGATAGTGCGAAGCAGAAATGGAGGGGAAATTTTGACATTCTGGCCCTGCAGACCTTATTTTACTGTTGCCTAACTCCATTCCCATCTTTTGCAGGGGGGCGGGGTCAAAGTTTGGCCAATTTTGACTCGTTTGAAGGAGCAGTAGCTTGCTTAATAATGAATTTACAGAATTGGGACAATCATGTCAGCTGTCTTTCAATCCCCCTTTGAAATGGCAAGATGCAAAGGTTGCAACCTGCTCAAAAGAAGATATAGGCCCAACAGCCCAACAACTTGCTGTAGCTGTTCAGGGGATTGGTGCGACCACGTCTACTGTGTACAACTTTGGTCTTCTTAAGAAGGGTTATTCTTGCATTGGAAGAAGTTCAGAGACGGTTCATTAGGTTGATTCCTGGAATTAAATAGTTGAGGAGTTTGGGCCTGTACACATTGGGTTATGAAGAATGATCTTATTGAAACATAAAATCCTGAGGGACTTAATGATAGCTGCTGAGAGGATGGTTCCCCTCATGGAGGAATGCAGAACTAGGGGACACAATTTTAGAATGAGTGATCTTCCATTTAAGACAGAGATGAGGGGGCTTTTCTTCTCTCAAACGGTCCTTGATCTTTGGAATTCTCTATCCCAGGGGAAGAATTTTCTCGTTGGCGAGTGGGGGAGGGGCCTGCTCGTGCATAAAATGGCACATGGTGACGTCGGGTGGGCGTCCTGATGTCACCACGCGTCATTTAGATTTTCAGTTCAGCAGGCATGCAGCTGAGTTGGCTGCACACCCGCTGAACTGTCAAAGGCCTATTAAGGCCATTTAAAACTTAATTAATTCAATTCCATGAGCTGCTCATCCAACCTTAAGGTTGGCGGGCAGGCAAAGAGCCCAGGTGGCCTTCGCATTTTTCATGAAACCTCATCCACGGGCACGATGAATTTTCATGAAGTGTTTTAAAATCTAATAAAAAGTTATACTTTTATTCTTTGACATGTCCCAGCTCATATGATAGTGTCACACAAGGGGACATGCTTTAAAAGTGTTAAAAACCTTTATTTAAAACTTTAGCACTGAAACAAATCTCCCAGGCACCTTCATGTCTCGGGGAGATCTCTGCGCTTTTTCACGCGCATGCGCAAAGGAGTGTAGGGAACCTCTCAGGGAATTCCCCCCGACCCGTACAGGGAGCACACAGCGCTTCCAGGCGAGCGTCACATTGGGCAGGCCACACGGAAAATGGCGGCGCGTCCTCGAGCAGGTTTGCGCCCGCCCCCACACAACTGGCCCAGAAAGCAATGGAAGCTGGGTCATTGATCATATTCAAGGCTGAGTTAGACTGAGTTCTGATCTACAAGGGAGTCAAGGTTTATGGTTACAATCAGATCAGCCATAATCTTATTGAATGGTGCAGCAGGCTCGAAGTGGGGGGCGGGGTGGTGGGGGGGGGGTTCCGATGGCCTATTCATGCTCCTATTTCTTATGCTCTTTTGTGCATTTACATAGCACCTTTAACATAGTAAAACATCCCAAGGCACTTCACAATAGTGTTAGCAGACAAAATGTGACACCAAGACACATAAGGAGATATTGAGACAAGTGCTCAAAAGTATAGGGGTGGTGAACCTTCTTTAGATAATAATTTGGGACAAAGTTAATCATCACTTGGAAGAATGTGTGTTAATAAATGATAATCAACATGTGCTTGTTAAAGGCAAATTATGTCTGGCGCACTTGATTGAGTTCTTTGGTGAAATAATAGAGGTTGCTGAAGGTAGTGTTGTGTTCAATTGTCCAATTGTGCTTTTTGTGCGTCTGTTGAGTTTTCTCTGTGCTGTTAGTTAAGCCTGTGGGTGTGTTTACAGAGGAGGAGAAACCGAAAGGAAGCTCGCAATTGCAGATATTTTAAAAACATTTGTAATAAAGTCCTGTTCATAAATATAGCCTGATGTATGTCATGTCCCCACATTTCTGAGGCATAAAACAACTTTGGTAGTACAGTTGTAAGCACTTTCATAGGCATTTGAGAAGATGCCACATAATAGCAAAATTAAAACCTATGGTATAAGGGGAGTGGGAACAGCATGGGTATGAAATTGGCAAAGAGATAGAAAGCAGAGAATAGTTGTGAACAATTGTTTTTCAGACTGGATAGAATTATACAATGGTGTCCCAAGGGGCCAATATTCTTTGTGATTTACATGATCTGGACCTGGGTGTAGGGTGCATAGTTTCAAAGTTTGTGAATGCCAAAAACTTGGAAATACAGTATACAGTGAGGAGGATAATATTAGGCTTTAGGAGCATGTAGACAGACCAGTAAACAGACAGATACATGAAATATAATGCAGTGAAGTGATGCAATTTGGAAGAGAAAATAAGGAGAGGCACTATATAACTAAATGGTACAAATGGGACACAGGAACAGGGAGACCTGAGGGTTCACATTGACAAATCTTTGAAGAGGCAGGACAAGTCAATAAGGCTATTATAGAAGCCAACATGATCCTTCTTTTTAGATAGAGGCATTGAATAGGAAAGCATGGAAGTTATGATAAGCATTTATAATAACCATTCAGACCTCAGCCAAAGTATTGTGTCCAATTTTGGGCACTGCAGTTTTGGAAGAATGTCTTAGCCTTGGAGAGGGTGCAGAATTGTACTAGGGATGAGCTTTTATGGAGAGTCTAGTGTTACAGACAGGGCAAAGATTAATTTAAGCAGCATTAATTCCTCCTCTCTCCACCAATCCATAAATAGAAAGGTGTTTTTGATTTGCTTCCCAATTTATAAGTATTTCCCAACCCTTCAGTTTTGATGTGATCTAATTTCTATTAATAGCCCCACAGGATGAACTCAAAGGGTTAGTTTATTTGCACACACTCAAACCGCGGGAGGGTCATAACATTGCCTCCTGTATTCATACAGTAAAAACAAAGAGGAATAGAGAAAAGAAAGATTTACAGTGCAGAGACAGAGAAAATAAATATTGTTTCACATGGATTCTAGAATGCAGAATCAAAGTCCAATAAGGTATTCCTTCACAGAGGTTGGTGAGCTGAAAACCAATGCTAGGTAATTCACTTTTCCGGTGGTGTTGACTTCACATGATGAGATGGGCATGTAAAGATGAATCAGTCTTGTAGGTGATGGTGCAGAATTTTCAGTTGAAGCAGCAAGCTGGGGTCAGGTGTCCAACCTGGGCCAGAACTCCTTGTCTTGTGATTCTGCTAGTTAGATAACAAAATGGCAGACTGGCTTTTCAGTAGAGCAAAGCCATGTTATTGGTCCCCCAAACTAGGTCTATGTCACATGACTTTTCACACTGACAAAGGTTGTTTATCCCTCACCTGGGCCCCCGAGATTGTGGAAGGTCTCAAACATTAAGAATTGACAGAAAGGTTGCGGGTCCCATTGACTCAGCAGATGAGTCAACTCCTCTTTGCCAACCTGGGATATGAAATGGAGATGGCCTTTTTATAGCTCTCTTTGAACCTGGTCTGTGCAGCCCAAAGGTGTCCATTAGTGACTCTTCAGAGATAATGAGGTGTGAGTTTCTCTGATACTGCCAGATAGCACCTTTTGTTTGAGGGGTCACAGACAGACATAGATCCAGCCATGTTAGGTCTTTGTTCAGTTTTAAATTTTTAGAGCTAGCAATGAACATATCTCTACATATTTTACAAGAAAAATATCGAGGATGATGTCTTAGTCCCTCAGACTAGAGAAGCTGGAATTGCTCAATTTAGAGCTGAGAAGTTAAGATTGAATAGAGGTCTTGAGAATTGAGGAGTTTTCATAGAAAGGCAGGAAGGTTGATAACAGAGAACACAGATTTATGATAACTGGCTAAAGAGCTTGAGGGTGATAAGAAGAATCTATTTTTTGGTAGCAAGTCGTTACAACCTGCAATGCACTGCCTGGAAGCAGATTGAAAAGTAATTTTCAAAATGAAATTGAATACATACTTAAAAAGGAAAAATTAGTAGAGATATGGGGCTAGTGTAGGGGAGTGGAACAAATAGGATAGCTTTTTCAAAGAGACAGCAGAGGCATGGTGGGCTAAGTGGCTTCTTCTGTGGTGTATGAACCTGCAATTCTATGGGCAGAATTTTCTGCCTGTTGGGTGGGCCCCCGATTGGGTCCGCGCCACCATTTTACATGGGCAGGCCTTAAGTGTGTTGCGCACCCAGAAGCGCTGTGCGCTACCTGTGCGGGCGGTTTGGGTGTTGCCTGAGTTGGGTGTGCGCTCTTTTGCACATGTGCGCGAAAGTGCAAAAATCTCCTTGAGGCACAGAGGTGCCTCAGGGAGATTTGTTTTAAGTCCAAAAAGTTTAATAAAGTGGCGAGAAAATTTTTATGACATGTCCCCTCATGTGAGATGTGCATTAATTTCAATTAAAAATTTTGTCAAAATTTAAAATCATTCATGAAACTTCATCCCAGCCGTGGATATGGTTCCATGAAAAATGTGAAGGCCACCTGGGTTCTTCGCCCGCCCGCCAACCTTAAGGTTGGGCGGGCAGCACCGTTATTTATTTTAATTGGGAATTAAGTGGCCTTAATAGGCCTTTGACAGTTCGGCTGGCGCACAGCTGACTCAGGTGCGCACCCGCCGAACTGAAAGTCTGAATGATGCGCTGTGACGTTAGGTTGCACGCCAGATGTCACCACGCGTCATTTTATGCCTGAGTGAGCGGGCCCCTAACCCGCTCGCCGAGCCGAAGATTCAGCCCTATAAGTTTGCACTACCAAGACTGTTACTTTAAAGAATAGACTATCACGTTGGTTACCTTCATACAGAACTAACTGCTGCCTCATGAGCAAGTTAATTTCTAGCTCCTTGTAGCAATGATTCTTTACATGTAATGGATTAAACAATTCAGTTAACTATAATAGATGGTGTGCAATAAAAGCGAGCAATCATTTCTGGAGCAACTCACTGGAGCGATATTAAAAGATTAATGGGTGTAACTTTCCCTGAGGTGATTCGTGGTGGATTCACAGCTGCTTTTAATACCAGTAAAGCCACTTCTACACAAAATTAAATATTTAACCCTTGGTGGTGGAAGCACAAAGTTAAATCTTGTCAACCTTGATTTTGAAAATCTATTAAAGGACAGGTTAGATTTTCACTATGTGGCTTGGGGAGAGGGAAGGGAGTGCTAAACTGACTTCAGCATTAAGATTCTTCAATCTCCCTTTCTTTTTCTGATATAATTCCTAGGCAGCACCGAGTTGGAAGATTCTAGAATACAGAGCACATTTTCACCCAGCCAAGCCGGCATTAACAGACCTCAAAATCGCATTGTTAGATTTGCTGCTCAGTTAATGCTGGCACTGACTGCCACCATTTTTAAATTTTGTATGGCAGAGTGCCTGAGTGTTTCAGGTAGTAGGCCTCTTAATTATGCAAATCATGGCTTTAGGATCTATTCAGCACCCCGATTTCAATTTTCAAGGACACATGGGCAGATCATGTGCCTCGTACACTGTTAGAATCATATATTTTAAGGTTGAAATTTTCTTTTATAACATGGAAGGACTTGGTATTATCTGGACATTCGGATGCTAGCCTGGATGTTTTTAAAAGGGTGGTCATAAGTTCACCTTGGAACTGTCAATATGCAGGCCCCTTCCAAGAAATCACCTGACCTTTATGGTGCTCGAGGAAGATCTGTTTGTTTGTTTTGAACAGCGATTGATTTAACAGATGGGGATAAAAAACTGAAAAGGCAAAGGTTGGTAACTTGCTGGAAATCACATGACAGAGAGAAAAAAACTTAGCATTTTGAACCTGCTGGTTTTGAAGGCAGTCTTGTTGGAGGACAAGCTGAGGAAAGAAGGCTACCTTAACTGTCTCTCTCTACCTTGTCTGCAATTGTGTGAGGCTATCAACCTGTAGCCAAAGAATCCTCATCTGAGTTCAACTGGTCTGCATTTGGACATGCAAAGCTGAGACCAGTTGGTGAGAACTTCCAGACTTCCACCAGGACTAGCGACCCATCTTCACATGAGAGAACTCCAGGTAGACAGCGTTGAGATCCCGCAAATTTTATCCCTTATTTTATATCGCCCATCCTCTAAAGCCCATCTCTGCAGAGAGACTATCAGTTTGTTCTTTGTTTGTTTCTGTGTGTGTCTATGTGCGCACTGGGGGAATTTTTTAGGAAGAGATAGATTGTTATACTTCCTGACTACAATTGTATGTTAACCAGTACTTGCAACTTGTTAAAAAGAAGTTTCATTTTATAATAAACAATTGTTCTGAGTTCATTGAAAGAAGCCTGGTTGAAGACTATTTTATTTTGGGCACCAATAGATGATAAAATGATTGGTTATTTTGGTGAGAAAATTAAATTTTGAAATTAATGGTACAGCCTGCGGAGTAGATCTTATGCACACACCTCCCATCCCAGTCATTACACATACTCTGCCATTTGTACCAGGCATTGTGCAGCCTCACCATCATTCCTTAACAGAGCTGCTGTTGGCTGCACTTAGCATGACCTAGAAAATTCTCTGGATTATATTCTTGTGGAGACATGAGAAGCAGGACTGATGCCAGTCAATTTCACCCCTTCGGAATTTGCAATATGCCCTGTTGCTAAGATTTCAGTGTTTGTATCTTCACCAAATCCACAACTGAGAAGTTCATTATTGACTATTAATTGCACTTTCTGATGTAGAAGTTGCTTTTGGACAATGCAGATCGACACAAATACTTGTGGAATTTTTGACTGCCCTAAACAATTAGCAGCATTGGATGTTTTACTTTTCCCTATCTAGAAAGCTACATTAGAAACCTTCTAAAGTCAGAATGATGTATAAAATTTTGTATTAACTGTAAAATGCTTGGGAAGAAACTGAAATATGATGGAGAATAATATACTCATATGACATGTGAATTTTTAATACAGGCTTAAAGACACAAAGGAGTGATTCTTGACTTTATGCAATACTGTGAAATGGGTGGTAGTGAATTGGCAACCCATTTTACATTTCTCACTATTTTTATTGCCATTGATGACAATAGAGCCATTTTACACTATTGCACAAACTCAAGATCTATCCAAAAGATTGGAAAGCTTGCAAGCTGATTAGTTCAGAAACTATACCTGCCTGCAAAAATATAACAGGGCAGCTTCATGTGTGAAGCATCTGAGTCTGCAGAATTATAAATGTTACTTTAGTAAAAGCAAAAAACTGCAGATGCTGGAAATCCAAAATAAAAATAAAAATGGAAAAACTCAGCAGGTCTGACAGCATATGTGGAGAGGAACACAGTTAACGTTTCGAGTCCGTATGACTCTTCAACAGAACTAAGGAAAAGTAGAAAAGAGGTGAAAAAAAGCTGGTTTAAGAGGGGGGGGGGGTGGTGGGACAGGTAGAGCTGGATAGAGGGCCAGTGATAGGTAGAGATAGCCAAAAGATGTCATAGACAAAAGGACAAAGAGGTGTTGAAGGTGGTGATATTATCTCAGCAATATTGCTAATAGGTGACATTAAAGGTAGAAAGCAGGATGAGCAAGGTACAGATAGCCCTAGTGGGGGTGGGGTGGGAGGAAGGGATCGAAATAGGCTAAAAGGTAGAGATAAAACAATGGATGGAAATACATTTAAAAATAATGGTAATAGGTGGGAAAAGAAAAATCTATATAAATTATTGGAAAAAAGGGGGATCGGAAAGGAGGTGGGAATGGAAGAGAGAGTTCATGATCTAAAATTGTTGAACTCAATATTCAGTCCGGAAGGCTGTAAAGTGCCTAGTCGGAAAATGAGGCGCTATTCCTCCAGTTTGCATTGAGCTTCCAATGCAGCAGGCCAAGGACGGACATGTGGGCATGAGAGCAGGGTGGAGTGTTGAAATAGCAAATGACAGGGAGGTCTGGGTCATGCTTGCGGATAGACCGAAGGTGTTCCGCAAAGCAGTCACCCAGTCTGTGTTTGGTCTCTCCAGTGTAAAGGAAACCGCATTGGGAGCAGCGAATGCAGTAGACTAAATTGAGGGAAGTGCAAGTGAAGCGCTGCTTCACTTGAAAGGAGTGTTTGGGCCCTTGGACGGTGAGGAGAGGGGAAGTAAAGGGGCAGGTGTTGCACCTTCTTCGGTTTCATGGGAAGGTGCCGTGGGAGGGGGTTGAAGTGTAGGGGGTGATGGAGGAGAGGACCAGGATGTCCCGGAGGGAACGATCCCTGTGGAATGCCGCCAGGGGGGTGGCGGGGGGGGGGGGTTATGAAGAGAAGATGTGGCATCATGCTGGAGTTGGCGGAAATGGCGGAGGGTTATCCTTTGAATGCAGAGGTTGGTGGGGTGATAAATGTTACTTTTGTGTGAAAGTGCAGAGATTGTCACAGGTACAATTAGAGTGAATGGGTAATGGGTGATTATTGAAACAGTGTGGTTTAAAATAATGATGGCAATGTGTCATTTTTCCAGTAAGTAACAAAGGCAGTAATTATAACTTTTTGTTGCTTCACCTGCCTCCAAAATACCTAGCAAAGTAAATCAGTTGTGTGTACAATAAGTGATTGTTAATTCTGATGAATAAGATAAATATCTGATAAGGAGGAACAGAGTTCCAGGCAGTGCCATCTGTATGGGAGAGAGTTTCATGGACTTGTGTGCAATAAGGATCTTATTGCACTGACAAAAGCGGCCTGGTATTAGAGATCAAATGGCATGCAGTCTTTATTCCTGGAAAATTGGAAGTTCGGAGGCCCACAACATGCCCAAGCTGAACATAGAGTGCACTCGTGGCTTGTGCACAGTTTGTACCCTGGGTTTATTCAGGACTCAACTTCAATGCAAGTGGATGTAACTTTCTTACATTACAACAATGATGGCACTTTGAAAGTACGCCATTGTCTAGTAAGTGCTTAGGGACATGCTGAAGTTATACAAGACACTAAATAAATGCAAACTCTTTTTTCCTTTGGGATTTAAAAACAAAAGCATAACCTAGAGTTTGTTGATTGGCTGTCTAGTTGTATCCCAGATTTAAATTAGACAATTCAGTTCCTGCTTTTGTTGAGTCTCAGTTGTACTCCAAGTGGGCCCTTTAACTGGAAGTTCTGTTGCTGTTACAGCATCTGAGAATAGTAAACAGGAACTCCTGATGGCATTGTGACTTTAAAACTGGAGATCACTCATTGGCAAATGTCTCAAACTGGAAATGAAGAAAATATGCACAATTTACTAGTCTGTCTTCTCTGTAGTTCCTCTCTTGAATTTCAGAGCAAAGGCAACATTCCCTGCACATTTCCTTCCTTTCTGCTCAACTAGTTCATTGCGATTAATGCTGTTTTTGTTTTATGCACTGATCCACATTCCACAAAGCCGCCTCCCATTACAGGCAATGCCCAAATGATATGAGTGTCGCGCCTCAATCACAACAATGTGAGAAGTGGGCCCTTATTTACCACTCAAGAGAAAGAAAGACACACATTTTTATTGCACCTTTCATGACCACTGCATACCCCAAAGTTCTTCACAACTAATGAAGTACTTTTGAAGCCTATCCACAGTTTTAATGTAGGAAATGTGGCAATTTACAAGCAGCAAGATTCCATAAATAGCAATGCGATAATGACCAATAATCTACTTTACTGATGTTGATTGAGGGATAACTGTTGGCCAACACACTGGAGAGAGCTTCCTAAAATGCCACCATGGCACCATTTGATGTCCAGATATGAGCTTTGTGATATGTTACCATTAGTGAATCAGAAGACTTATTCAAATCAAATTGTAATTATAGAATTATAAAATAAGATCATAGATTATTATACTAGAACATTTACAGCACAGAAGGAGGCCTTTCAGTCTGTCTTATCCATTCTGTGCTCTCTATAGGAGCCACTATATAGCGCCACTTCCCAGCTCTTTCCCCGTAGCCCTCCAATATTTTTCTCTTCATATAGATATCCAATTCCCTACTGAAAGCCACAATTGAACTTTCCTCTACAATACTGTCACGTGATACATTCCAAATCCTAACCAGTGCTCTCTCCAGTGTGTTGGCCAACAGTTATCTCTCAATCAACATCAGTAAAGTAGATTATTGGTCATTACTTGTAATGCCTGCGCTAATGTCCTGACCAAGATGGTGTATGGTACGCGCAGCACCACTTTGCTTCTAAACACTGACTTAGCACAGGAACTAATGGTGCGACAAATAACATTGCTATTTATGGAATCTTGCTGCTTATAAATTGCCACATTTCCTACATTAAAACTGTGGATAGGCTTCAAAAGTACTTCATTAGTTGTGAAGAACTTTGGGGTATGCAGTGGTCATGAAAGGTGCAATAATCCTAAGAAGGTTTTTCCTCATCTCCACATTGGTCCAATCACCTTAAATTAGTGCCCTCTGATTCTCGACCCTTTTGCAAATGGAAACCATTTCTTTCCATCCACTCTGTTCAGGCCCCCCATGATTTTGAGCACTTCTATCAAATCTCTCAACCCTCTCTTCTCTAAGAGAAACAACCCCAGTTTCTCCAATTTATTCGCATAACTGAAATCCCTTTTCCCTAGAAACATTCTCGTAAATCTTATCTGCACCCTCTCTAAAGCTTTTACATCCTTCCAAAAGTACAGTGTCCTGCCCAGAATTGGACACAATACTCCAGTTGAGGCTGAACCAGTGTTTCATAAAGTTTCATCATAACTTCCAATCTTTTACACTCTTATGCCTCTATTTATAATGTCCAGGATCCCATACAGTTTTTAAAATCACCTTCTCAACCTGCCCCTACCATCTTTAACAATTTGTGCATATACTTCCCCAGTTCTCTCTGTTCCTGCATCCCGCTAACTTTTGTCATGATCTGCCTACTCTAAATACATCTGATGTTTACTTGTAATGCCTGCGCTAATGTCCTGGCCAAGATGGTGTATGGTACGCGCAGCACCACTTTGCTTCTAAACACTGACTTAGCACAGGAACTAATGGTGCGACAAAGCAGAAATGTTGGGACCCTTATCTTTTACAAATTCATGTTGGCTATTTTTAAATCAACCCTTGGTTTGTGCAGAGTGATCTTGATGGGACATATGATCTTTTCTTCTTCCAAGTTTTCTTAGATCCTTAACCGCACATAGCAGCGCATGTGATTGACTAGCAGGGGTATTACCACAGTGTCCTCCAATGAGTTTGACAGGTTTTTTTTAAACTTAACTTTTGACTCATGTCTAAAATTTACTTTGAATAAAGCAACAGCAAAGTTGCCTGAGTAAACTATGTTCTCTTTTTGCCAGTTGTTGATCCTGTGAAAGTTGACATTGCACTAAAATGGATTTATGATTGACAGATTAAAACCTTTATCTATGGATTAACAAGCAACCTAATCAAAAGCAAGTGTAATAATATCATTTTCTTGTGCTGATATACAATATATTGGCCCAGATCTTTCGGTCAGCATTGCCGCTGCTCGCAAAGATTTCTGCAACCTGACCCTTCTGCGATTTTTCAGTCAGGACTTCCGATCTGAGCTCAGTGTCCAAGACTTTTGCAGAGGGTCCCGGGCAGCGGAAATCAGCCCATCCAAAGTTTAAACTCCCCGGGCAATTGCAGTGCACATGCGCACGTCAGGACTTCCGCGGACTCCTGATGCGCATCTCCAACTTCAGCAAACCGGATTCTGGAAGGTTTGGGCCAACGTGTCATTCTGTGGGAACAGTTCTAATTTGCAAATCTTATTTTCAGATTCCGCCTTGAAGAGAGGTTTATGGTAGAGGGTAATGTAGATATTAAAGTGAAGTTAAACCAATGATGCTCTGTCAATAACAAAACAGGTCACCATTTGAAACCCAAAACAATGGATTTCTCTTTTAATTGACAAGACCCAACAGGCCTGGATCAAATGTCACAAAAATCTGGGACCCTCTGTACATCATTACTCATGGCTGAAACAATGATACAACATGATAGCAACACATGATGTCTGCAGATATCCATAGAATAAAGACACTCCTTTAATGATTCCATGAAGCATGAAGACAAGGAGGAGGGGTAGAGGCTTAGGCCTGGAGACTGAAGGAAGAGGGGAAGAAATAACTATGTAGTCAGGGAGAATAAAGAATAGTAGAGGAGGAATATGAGGAATTAAATTTACTACAGAAAGAACTATCAAAGAAAACTTGTGATGAAGACAAGAGGAAATAATAGTTGCAAGCTCAGCGCTGTGTCATAAATTACTTTTTAAAATAAAAGAAAACTACTATGAATGCTGGAAATCTGAAATAAAAACAGGAAATGCTGGAAAACTCAGCAGGTCTGCCAGAATCAGTGGAGAGAGAAACATAATTAAAGTTTCGAATCTAATAGGATTCTTCTTCGGAACTGTTGTAGGGTGGCCGAGTTGTGCTATTAATGATAGAAGTTGATCTGCAGACACTTCCTGGATGGAAAAATTACATTTAATTACAATATAATCAGCAGCAACTACACATGAGCTTTCAACTCCAACTCCATCTCTGCGCTGAATACTGAGGTAGCCTGTGCTATTCTCCTATTGGTTACTACAGATCATGTGACCTTGCCTAACATTATTATTCTTAAATGGTACATTACACACTAAATAAAACCATAATTACTACAGGAACTGAAGAGGAGTCATATTGGAGTCCAAACATTAACTCTGGTTCTCTCTCCACATATGCTGCCAGACCTGCTGAGTTTCACCAGTAATTTCTGTTTTATGCCATAAATTACTTCCCTTCCATTCCTGCTCAGAAGGGAGAGAGTGAATCTTAAGAATTTATCAGGTTCAGAGTTTGATCGCTACTCCACAGGATGCAGCTTTATATTGGGCAAAACGCCAAGAAAAATGCTAACAATTGTGCAGGAAAGAATATATGAACTAAGATTCAGAATTACATATCAACTCAAGCGACAGCTTGCCCAAAATTGCTCTTTTTCACTATAACCTTGACATTATAGCTTGCAACATGTAATGTTGTGAAATCCCTTTTTCTGTTTCATCCCCAAATACTGCTCTCACCCTTGTGCTGATTACGATCATTGCAAGGCTACTGACATATGCCTTCCAGCAAACATTAAAAAAGTCATTCTCCAAAAACTGCTCAGACAAAAGGTGGCTTAGAATATGAAGTTGTTGTTGTCTTGACTCAGTTCCTGTTATAATATATATGTTTATGTGAATTGAACAAACATACCTGACACACCACTAGGCTAGGATAACAGTGGTTTCTGAGGTTTATTGGACCTCCAAATATCTACAGCAACTGATGTTTGTTTACAAGTGGACAGGAAAATCTTCCTTTTCTGCCAGTATATCCTACCTTCACAGTACTAATCCATTTCAGTATGAATCCAGAAAGTTGTTGCAGGATTCAGCATAGCTTGTTTATTTTGCTGTCATTGTGTATATTTGCAGATGATGGTATTAACCTAAGGAACAACAAGCAGTTGCTTGACAGGACTTGAAAATCCAGTTCTCTCACATTGCTTCTTGCCTCCCCTCATTTGCTCACCATTCTAGTAGGGTATCCAATTACAGCACAAGCAACGCAGCAGCACATTGCCAGTTTGCCAAACATATCACATACCAGCATCTGTATCAGTTTGTGCATGCCTGCCAGACTCCCCAGCCCTATTAACTTGTACTCAATTATCTTTACCACTGCATCTTAATGTAAAGATTAACTGAGGAAGAGCTCTTGAAATATTAAATACTAGATCTGATCTTTAAAAGAATATAATATGAGGGCAACTCAGACTTACACTGCATGCTTCTTATAGATTTACGTGTCTTTTGAAAAGCACTTTGTTCTTTCATTGTAAAATCTCCACCACAATTAATTGAGAGTGTTTAATTGTTGAGGGGGGGAGGTATTATTGAAGGAGTCCAATGATAAAACAAGGACTTTATTGAGTGAATTAGTGATGAGGTTGGATCCTGTCAGCTGTCACAGGGTTGGTTTCTGTGGGGAGGGCTGTGGGTTGGCCCATTTTGGCAATGAGATTCATCACTGGACCACCTCAAGAGGCCCTTTCTATTGTATTGTATTTCTTTTTACTTAAATCTATGTCTTTGGTGATCCAGACCCTACTAGATAGTGTCTTTAACATTAATAACAACTTAAAAAGTAAAGGCTCGGAGTAAACCTGATATGAGAGCTGGGGTGAAGTCCCATTAGGCCATTGGGTGTTTCCTTCAAGCTAACACCTGGCAAGTCCTGCAACTGACTAAGTTCTGATGTATAGGCTTTCATGTTTCCTCTAGAGATTAGCCCAGGGGGTCAAGAGTAGAGTTCAGATATTGAACAAGTCTACACCTCCTAAGTCAATGCCTAGGCTAGGCAGCAAACAAAGAAAGGGGAAATCTACCAGCTTGAAAGCTGGAATGTCAGGACTATGTTGTCTGGCATAAACACAATGACCCATATTCCATAGCAAGTGAACACAAGGCAGCATTGATTGACCTTGAGCTATACATGTTTGATATTGACATTGCCACTCTACAGGAAACCACATTAGCCAATACAGGCTTTATAACTTTTATTGGCATGGCAAGAGCACAGAAGACCACCATGAACATGGTGTAGGCTTCACAGTCAAGAAAACATTGATGTAGTCAGTTGAGCCATCAGTAGCAACTTTTGAACACTTCATCTCTCTGCATCTATCATCTGATAGAGGTGCTGTCAACATCATCTGTGCTTATGCATCAACCGTGAATGCCAGCTTCAGAAAATATCCTATGACTCTCTAAATAGCATTCTGCTGCACTTCCAAATTGTATGTTATTCATCCTAGATGATTTCAAAGCATGTGTTGGATCTGACAGCGATTCATGGCCAATGGCCTTGGTCATCAATGAAGTGGGCAAGATCAATGAAAATAGCTCCTTGAGCTTTGTGACCTGAATGAACACTGCATCATAAACGCTTTATTTCAGGGCAAACATTGAAACAAAGTATCATGGCAACAACCAAGATCAAGCCTTTGGAACTAACTTGACCTGATTATCACAGAAGATGTGATCTGCCCAGTGCTCTCCACACCTGTACCTACCAAAGCGCAAATGGCAACACTGACCACTCTCTTTTCTGCAGCAGAATGAAGGTGCAATTCTGAACATTTCACAGCTCCAAACACAATGGTCTGCAATGCAGCAATATCCCTCGTACAAGAAATTAACTCATAGCAGCACTTTGCATTGATGCTCAAGTGATTATTACCTCCAAAGGCCAGTGTTGATACTGAAGAAGATTGGAAGTCACTGAGTTCAATCACTAGCATTAACAATATTTGGTAAAGGTGGAACCTGCCAAAAAGATTGGTTTGAGACCTACTCAGCAGAGATGATGTAAGTTGCTGAAGAGAAAGCATAGCCTTCCTGAAGCGCAGCATAAACCAACAATGAGAACATCGCATGGCCTGAGAAAAGCCAAGACAGTTGTGCGAAACCAAGAGAGATACTGTGCAAATACATACTGGGTCAAATTACGTCAAGAAATCCAAACTGCCTGTGACAATGGAAATCTACGTGCTAAGTATGATGGGATCAAGACCATCAAAGTTGACCCCTGAAATCAGCAGTTGGGAAATAATCACTGATGGAAGTAAACAGATAGTTGGGTTGAATACTATTGTAAGCTATATTGCCGTGAGATGGACATCTCCCACTTTGTGTTTGATGCTCTCCTGCAACTTCCTGTTGTGGTTGAGTTGGATGAAGAATCCTCTTCATGAGCTCGAAAAGGCCATTGATTGCTTAGCAAGCAGAAAGGCATCTGACAAGGATGGAATTCCAGCTGAACTGCTCAAACATGGGAATTCACATCTACTGCCACACCTTCATGACCTCCTCCAACTTTGCTGGAAGGCAGGATCTGTTCCACAGGACATTATATGAAAACAAAAGTGATAAAGGAGATTGCAACAGCTGGAAGGCATCTCATTCCTTAGCGTAACAGGGAAGGCCTTCGCTAGGGTCATGCTTAAAAGGACTTCATCTACTTGCAAACAGAGTATATCCAGAAGCGCAGTATGGTTTCCATGCTGGCAGACCTACAGTGGACATGATCTTCTTCATATGCCAGCTACAAGAGAAGGGTAGGGTATACCTTTTTACCTTACTTTCATAGATCTCAATAAAGCATTTAACGCCATCATCAGGGCAGGACTCTGCAAGATTTTGGGGAAATTGGCTGAACACCAAAGCTCCTCAGCGTATGCAGACAAACTCCTTTCCCTGCAGATAGGAAGGCAAAGGTCAGGAGCATGGAGCAGAAAATACCAATGTTATGGGATAGGATGTCTCATCCGCACTCTTGATCACTCTAAATCACACTCCGCTGTAAGTAGTTAGCAAATTCTACTACCTTGTGTCCACACAGACAGATAATCTGACTCTTGATGCAGAACTCAATACACGCATAGCAAAAGCAGCTCCCACCTTTGGCCAATTGATAAAACATGCATGAGATAACAACAATCTGACTCTTAAGATCAAGCTGATGGTTTATAACATCTGTGTTTTCAGCACCTTGTTGTATGCCTGTGAAACATGTCCCACAGCTATCCAGAAAGGAAGCTCAACAACATTCATCTTTGCTGTTTGCAGCACATTCCAGGCATCTCATGGAAGGACAAAATCATGAATGCAACAGTCCTGTCAAAGGCAAATCTCCCAAGTATATTGGCACTCATCAAGCAGAGGCCACTTCACTCACTTGGGCACATTCACAGGATGGAAGGCAGATGTATACCCAAGGATTTTGTGCAGGGGGTGGTAACTGGAGCCAGAAGACCAGTAGGATGTACAAAGTTCCTCTTCAAGCATGCTTGTGAGTGTAACATGAAGGCCTGAACATAGATTTTCACACCTGGGAGACACTAGCTGATGACAGAGGAAAATGGCAACATCACCTGTGGGCCAGTATCATCACCATGAGGATCAGTAGCATTACAACCAGATGGGGAGGTGGGGGGTTCAAATGGCTCCCCTCTTTTCCCACTTCTCATTTGATCGTAACAGGGCTTTTTCTTTAAAACTTAGGACATACTTGCCAATTCTATAAATGTTTAATTGTTTATGGGCCGTGATTATAAAAGAACCAGTCAGACAGTTTTTCTTGGGTTCAACAAAGAGGTTATTTTATTGTAGTTACATCAATCTGGATAAAATAATAAAATATGCACTAACTTCCACAGGCATACACACTTGGAAAGGCCCAAAAGCACCCCACAAATATAGATTACAAAGTGAGAAAGGATAGGTCGATCAACCTAGAGCCAATAAGTAAAAAGAATATACAGTCAGTGCCTCAGTGATGCTGTTGGTCAGACACTCCATTGGTGTTCCTGATGTTTTGATTTAAAGTTGCAGCCAGTTAATTTGGTTGTTCCCCTTGAGGTAATGGTGTTGAGCAGAATTTCAGTTTTTAGAAGGTCTCTGTTCAATCTAGAAGCTTGTTCTCTCTCTTTCTCTCTCCACCCTTCTTAGCAAGGGTCAACAGCTTCAGTTGCTTGTCCTTAGTTCATCAGCATCTAATCCTCAACTCTCTGCAAAATGTCCCTTTAAATTCACAAAAAGGGGTTTGTTTGCTGGTCATGTGACTTGTTCGCTTCATTATCGGAGGGTATGGTGTTAGGGATGGAGGGTTGGTTGGGTGGCGGGTTGGGGGGGGTGGGGGTGTAGTTTGGTGGTGGTGGTGGTGGTGTCCCAATAAGGCTGTTGTTCATATATTCCAAAAGGTAGCTTGATGAGCACATGTCTGAAAAGTTACCTTGGTCATTGTCTCACGGCCCAAGTAATTAAATTAAATGTCCCATATCTAACATTTGAATCTCAGGTGCTTGTCTTAATGCCTTATTAATGGCACAGGAGCGAGAGTGAGAACGAGAGACTTTCACATTCCTCAGAGGTTTACTGTCTCTGACAGGCTCTTTGCAGATTCGACATCTCCATCCCAATAAAGTGGAATATGGAGTGCATAGTGATGCAAATTGGGGCAGCCAATATTTTGGCTGTGATTTTCATTCACCCTTTCTAGCTTGTTTTAAGAAATCTGTTCTTAAAATTTCAAGTCCAAGTCTGCAGCCAAGGGATGTGAAATGTTAATGTGAAATAAGATATCTTCATGACAGTAGCTTGGCAACAGATGCCAACATCAAAAACAACACACCACACTACCACCTGCTAACCACATCATATGTGGCAGAACCTGTCCTTCACAGGTTGATCTCTTTGGCCATCAGTAAAGCTGCACCATATGAAGCCACCCCATCCCGAATGGATTTGATTTCCTGCATGTTCATCATCTTATTTAGATGCCATCAATACACTTCCATTGGTATTTGTGCATAAATATGCACTTACTCCATTGGAATTAATTCATAGGGTTTTTGTGCTGCTAATACTTGCTATTGGAGCCATTTTTCATTGTATTTACATAGTGCCTTTCAGGACCTCATGATGTCCCAAAACACATTACAGCCCATGAAGTACTTTTGAAGTGCAGTCACTGCTGTAACGTAGAAACCCTGCATACATGTTGTGCACAGCAAGGTCCCTCAAAAAGCAGTGAAATAAACAGCAAAATATTCTGTTTTAGCATGGCTGGCTCAGGAATTAATATTGACCAGGACATGCCTGGCTTTTCTGACAACTTCCCTGTTCTTTTTTGAATAATGCCATGGGACCTTTTACATCCAACTGGCAGGGAGACAAAGATTCATTTAACTTTTCATTTGAAGGTTGACACCTCTGCCAGTGTAGCACTCTCTCAGTACTGCACTGAAGTCTCAGCCTAGGTTATGTTCTAAAGGCTCTGTGCTGGGATTTGAACTCAATCTTCCAAGATCATCTTTTTTAGCTTGGTGTCCAATGATTCTGCTTTAGGTGTGTCATCATCACAGACTAATATCCACATTCCTCCAACATTTATGTGCATCTTTGAAGCACTTAAACAATTTCCAATGTTAGATGCATTATTTAAAAGCAAATGGCTGTTGTTGTTATTATTGTTAAAAGGAAGTTTCCTTGTACATCGTGGTCAGTGGCGGAGGAGGAAGGCGAGATGATAGATCTCTTATTCAATAATACAATGAATTCCTTGAGAGATGTGATCACTGAATTGGCTTAGTCATTGGCTTAGACACCTAGCCAGGAAAGTTATGTCAGGTCTCACATGCTGTTCTGAGGTAAACTAAGATTTGCTAAATAGTGTACTCACACAGGCTCACACAAGCATACACAGTTACACGCACGTGCACACAATCCACACATGCCAATTCATTAATGTGTATAATCCATGCCACACAGTCTGAGCTAATATACAGTTAAAGAAGTACATGAAATGCTGTACCTCAAGATAATATAGTTATCTGTCATCTCTTGATCATCACCAAGAGTATCAGTCACTAAACAAGCAAGAACTTGAGCTCTTTAGAATCCCCCATCACTATTGCTATTGTAAGGGGAACAGATAGATGTTTCTGCGGCTGCAGACATGGTATGTTGCCTCCCTGGTGCCAGGGTCAATGATGTCACTGAATGGCCGCAGGACATTCTGAGGAGGAGGGTGAACAGCTAGAGGTTGTGGTCCATATCAGCACCAAAGACATAGATAAAAAGAGGAATGAAATCCTGAAAGCTGAATATAGGGAGCCAGGAAATAAATTAAAAAGCAGGACCTCAAAAGTAGTAATCTCAGGATTCCTCTCAGTGTCACATGCTAGTGAGATCAAGAATAGGAGAATAGACCAGATGAATGCGTGGCTAAAGAGATGGTGTAAGAGGGAGAGATTTAGATTCCTGAAGCATTGGGACCGATTCGGGGGATGGTGGGACCTGTACAAGCTAGACGGGTTGCAACCCAGCAGAACCGGGGCCAATATCCTCGCACGGGTATTTGCTAATACTGTGGAGGAGGGTTTAAACTAGAGTGGCAGGGGGATAGGAACCTGAGTGGGGAGACACAAGAGAGGGAAACAAAGATAGAAATTAAAGAAAGAAAAGTAAAAAGCAAACGTGGAAGACAGAGGAAACAGGAGCTAGCAACAAATAAGGCCATAGTACAAAAAAAGAGATGTGTAAAAAGACAAGTCTAAAGACATTATATCTGAATGCATGGAGCATTCGCAATAATGTTGACAAAGTAACAGTGCAAGTAGATGTAAATGGGTACGATATGATTGCGACTATAGAGACATGGCTGCAGGATGACCAAGGCGGGGAACTGAATATCCATGGGTACTTAATATTTAGGAAGGACAAGCAAAAAGGAAAAGGAGGTCACATGGCATTGTTAGTTAAAGATGAAACCAGTGCAATAGTGAGGAAGGATATTGGCTCAGAAAATCTAGATGTAGAATCAGTCTGGGTGGAGCTACGAAGCAACAAGGAGCAGAAAACATTAATGGGAGTAGGATAACAGTAGTGGTAAGGTAGAGGATGGTATTAAACAGGAAATTAGACATGCATGTAACAAGGGTGCTATAATAATCGTGGGTGACTTTAATCTACATATAGACGGGGGAAACCAAATTGGCAATAATACTGTGGCAGGTGAATTCCTGAAGTGTGTACAAGATGTTTTTTTAGACCAGTTATGCTTAGGAGCCAATGAGGGAACAGGCCATCCTAGATTTGGTATTGCGCAATGAGAAGGGGTTAATTAATAATCTTGTTGCGCGGGGTCCTTTAGGGAACAGTGACCATAACATGATAGAATTCTTCCTTAAGTTGGAAAGTGAAGTAATGTAACTCGAAACTAAGGTCCTAAATCTAAACGAAAGAAACTACGAAACTATGAGGCATGAGTTGGCCAAGACAGATTGGGGAAGTTCATTAAAAGGCAAATAGGCAATGGCTAATACTTAAGATACATGCATTGCAACAGTTATATATTCCTTAATGGCGCAAAAACATAACAGGAAAAGTGGCCCAACAATGGCTAACAGATGAAATTAATGATAGTATTAGATCCAAATGAGGAGTCACAAAGTTGCTAGAAAGAGTAGCAAGCCTAAGGATTGAGAGCAGTTTAGAATTCAGCAAAGGAGGACAAAGAGATTGATGAAGAGGGGAAAATAGAGTATGAGAGTAGACTTGCAAGGAACATAAAAGAGGACTGTAAAAACCTCCATAAATATATAAGAAAAGAAAAGGTTATTGAAGACAAATGTAGGTCCCTTACCGTCCAAAACAGGAGAATTTATAACAGAGAACAAGGAAATGGCAGAGCAATTAGACAACTACTTTAGTTCTGTCTTCACAGAGGAAGACGCAAATAACTTCCCAGGGATACTAGGGAACCAAAGGACTAGTGAGAAGGAGGAATTGAAGGAAATTAGTATTACCAAAAAAGTGCTGGAGAAATTAATGGGACTGAATGCTGATAAATCCCCAGGGCCTGATAATCTACATCCCAGGGTACTAAAGGAGGTGGCCATGGAAAGAGCAGATGCGTTGGTTGTCATCTTCCAAAATTCTGTAGATTATGGAACATTCCTGGCAGATTGGAGGGTGGTAAATATAACCAGATTATTAAAAAAGGAGGAAGGGAAAAAACAGGGAATTACTGATTCGTTAGCCTAACAGCAGTGGTAGGGAAAATGCTAGAGTCTGTTATAAAGGATGTGATAACAGGAGACTTAGAAAATATCAACAGGATTAGACAAAGTCTAATAGGATTTACGGAAGGGAAATCAAGTTTAACAAACCTACTGGAGTTTTTTGAGGACGTAACTAGCAGACTAGATAAGGGAGAACCAGTGGATGTGGTGTATTTGGATTTTCAGAAAGCTTTTGATAAAGTCCCACACAAGAGGTTAGAGTGTAAAATTAAAGCATATGAGATTGCGGGTAATATATTGGCATGGATTGAGAATTGGTTAACAGAGTAGGAATAAATGGGTCTTTTTTGGCAGTGCAGGTGATGACTAGTGGGGGACGGCAGGGATCAGTGCTTGTGCCTCAGCTATTCACAATACATATATATCATTGATTTGGACGAGGGAACCAAATGTAATATTTCCAAGTTTGCTAAGGACACAAAACTAGGTGGGAATGTAAGGGTGAGGAGGATGATAAGAGGCTTCAAGGTGATTTAGACAAGTGAATGGGCAAATACAACGCAGATGCAGTAAAATGTGGCTAAGTGTAAAGTTATCCACTTTGATTGGAAAAAAAGAATGGCAGAGTATTATTTAAATGGTGATAGATTGGAAAATGTTGATGTACAAAGGGACCCAGGTGTCCTTGTACACCAGTCACTGAAAGCAAGCGTGTAGGTGCAGAAAGCAATTAAGAAGGCAAATGGTATGTTGGCCTTCATTGCGAGAGGACTTGAGTACAGGAGCAAGAATCCCTTTTTGTAGCTATACAGGGCCTTGGTGAGACCACACCTGGAGTAGTGTATGTAGTTTTGGCTTCCTTACCCAAGAAAGGATATACTTGCCATAGGGGGAGTGCAGCGAAGGTTCACCAGGCTGATTCCTGGGATGGCAGGATTGTCGTATGAGGAGAGATTGGGTCGATGAGACCTGTGTTCACTGGAGTTTAGAAGAATGAGAGGGGATCTCATTGAAAGATATAAAATTCTGACCAGGCTGGACAGACTGGATGCAGAGATGATGTTTCCTCTGGCTAGAGCGAGGGGTCACAATCTCAGGATGCACCGGGAGCCATTTAGTACTGAGATGAGGAGAAACTTCTTCACTCAAAGGGTGCTGAACCTATGGAATTCTCTATCACAGAAGGCTGTGAAGGCTAAGTCACTGAATATATTTAAGGGGGAAATGGATAGATTTCTAGACTCTTAAGGTACCAAGGGGTATGGGGAGAGAGTGAGAGTATGGCGTGGAGATAGAGGATCAGCCATGATCATATTGAATGGCAGAGCAGGCTCGCAGGGCTGAATGACCTACTCTTGCTCCTATTTTTTTATGTTGCTAAGAAGTCATGTGGACTCGAAACATTAACTCTGTTTCATTCATCACAAATGCTGCCAGACCTGTTGAGTTTTACCAGCATTTTCTGCTTATATTTGCATTTATATGAAGTCCTTCACAACCTCAGGATGTCCTGAATACTTCACAGCCAATTTGAAGTGTAGTCACTGTTGCAACGTGAAAAGTGAGACCAGATAGGTCTGTGTAATTTATCTCAAACTAGATGACTTAACAAATGGGAAGCCTGCCCATTGCCTCATGCAATCAGGATCCTAGCAAAGCTCAGCAGCACCAAGTAGCTGACCATTCTGTACTTGAAGGAAAGTCTTTGGCAGGTGCCACTTAGCAAAGTGGGCCAATTACACACTGTATCTGCTTCTTTGTAAACTCACGTGGGCCTGGCAGTCATATCTTTCAGATTGAAAAATACTCCAGCAGCTGGTGTATTCTTCCCTAACAGGAGCTTGGCATGATGCTTGAAACCATATTGCTAATAGGGCCATTTTCAGCAGCTATATGAGGGACACCATTTTACATGGGCGGGCCAATTAAAGCCCGCCCACCGTGACACACTGTGCGCTCTTTGTACGGGCAGGGGGAGTAGGCTGAGTCGGGGCCTGCACTCTTTCGCACATGAGCTGGGACACATCAATACATTTTATTAAAAACTTATCAAACTTTAAAAATCTTCATGAAACCTCATCCCACCCATGGATGAGGTTTCATGATAAATGCAAAGACCTTTTGGGCTCTTTGTCTGCCCGCCAACTTTAAGGTGGATGGGCAGTTCTATTAATTAGTTTAATTGGTGCTTAAATAGCCTTAATGGGCCTTTGACAGCTCGGTGGGTGCGCAGGTAACTCCGGTGCGCGCCCGCTAAGCTCAAGATCTGAATGACGCCAGTGACATTGGGATGCACGCCTGACATCACAGCGCATCATTTTACATGTTGGCAAGTGGGCCCCACACCCACTCACCGACCCGAAAGTTCTGGCCTTAAATTATGTCTCCAGCATATAAACCATTCAAGCAAAGCTGTAAAATTCCAATGCTGTGTGGTAATGTTCAAATAGTTAAATATGTTGTCTAATAATTTACCTGTAGCTAAATTCCTCTTTGTCTTCCCTAACCAAGATGTTCACCCTTTGAACCAATGGAAATATTTATGTATTTCCAGATAGCCCTGGAAGGTATTAACGCAAACTCTATGATAATGTCGAAATGGGATTTAAAACAGCTCTAGAGTCAAACCTGGGAAACTCCCTGCCCTTTGAATAAGGAGACTAGAATTTGTGCTAGTAAAATAACTTAAAAATGATTTTATCCATGGAGAAGGGTTGGAAGAAAGGGTGTTACATGAGAATGTGAAAGCCCGCCCCTTTCAAACAGCACCACAAAGTCACCAGTAAGTGGGGCGGGTTTAAGGAGCTGATGTCAGCATTGGCTAAGTGGCAGTATTCTCACTTGAGTCGGAGATTATGGGTTTAGGTCCTCCTCCAGAGTATTGAGCACATAATCTAGATTGACACTTTCATGCAATATTGACAGGGAGTGGTGGGTGCTGTGTGAGGTCAGGCTTTTGGATACGATATTAGACTATCTGCCCTTTCAGGTGAATGCTAAAGATTCCATGGCATTTTTCAAAAAAGAGCAGGCAAGTTCTCACCGATGTCCTGGTCAATATTTACCCCTCAAATCAACATCACTAAACAAAAAGGATTAAATCGGCCATTACCAAATTGCTGTGTGTATTTCCCTGTGCCACACAGTGATCATACTTTAAAAAGTGCTTCATTCGCCATAAAGCACATTGGAACGTGAGATATCATTAAAAAGTGCTTTATATAACTGGGTCCTTTCCTTTTCTGGGACTTTGGACAGCTGAGCCTTGGGAAGACGCTGCTGCAGCCTGTGTTGTTACAGTTAGGGCATGGTCAAACTGATCCTGTTTTTTTCCAACTTCATCAGCAGAAATCTGAGGAGATTATCTGGAAAGCTCCATGTGCGCCATCATCATGAGTGGGCACATTAATAAATTCCTACTGTATGTCATTTGTACCAGGCCCTAGATTTAACTGCCCTTTGATCAGCTGAGGGGCAAACCTGACAGTAGCATTTCAAAATCCTAAAAGATGGCACTGCAGTTTGCTGAGTTACAATTTGTAGGTTATTCATGTGAAAACTTGCAGCTGAATAACCGCTCTTCCCACTGGAGCCAAGTTTCTGGACGAGGGGTTTTGAGGCCCCGTCTGCCTAATGGGAGTTGGGGGTTGGGAGAGGGGGAAGGAGGACATGGATTTAAAAAACTCCCATGGGACTTTTTCAACTAACAGCAGAGGAATCCTCCAGTATCTTGATCAACATTCATCCCTGGATCAACAGCAATAAAGCAAATTAACAGGCAATTCTTCTTGTTATTTGTGAGAATTTTCTGTTTGCAAATTAACTGTTGCGTTTGTCTATATAAACACAGGATCTACACTTCAAAACCAAACATTGGCTATGAAGTGCTGTAGAATTTTGTGAGGATGTGGCAAGCATCAATAAAAGTTAGTCCTTTCTTTCTATAGGGAAATCTTTAATTAAAGCATTTCCAGTAGATAGTTTACTTTTAAAGGCACAACATTGCCACAGTAAAGAATTTTACTACACATTAATAGCCAACACATAGCTGAATGTTACATGCAGTCACACTCCTAGGAAAAAAATCTAAAATCATATGAGCAACTTTCACTTTGCAATTAATAGCGTGTACTAGAGTATAAACATGAGATAGTCATCATGCTGGCCTCTATGTTGGGGTTTGGTTGCAAAAGGACTTGATGGTAGCAGCACTGCCCCTTTAAGTAGCGTCTATACCGTTACCAGATCTGTAAAACCTACAGCAACTGAAGAACAGATTGCAAGCTAACAACAGTGCCTAAATATAGCAAGCTGTATTTCCAAAGTGTAAATGTTATGAGGGGACATGTTTGTCACTCATATTCCCTATCTGCTTTTATTTCCTGTCAGTTAGACCGCTAACAGTATCTGTGCTGCTTATGGCAAAGAGCAGCTTTCACCAATTCTGTATTCGGCACAAAAAAAACCAAATTGACATTTTTGGGCTCGGTAGATTTTCAGGTAAAGAAAGTTCTGCATCAGGAAATCTTGCCTAATACTAATTACCTTTGCACTATTCTGCAAAATAACCTAGAAATCAATATACATTTCCCTCAGGTGTCATTTCCAAATGGTAATTTGTTTACAATTACGTGTGTGCCCCTTTCAGCAGCTGCAGATATGATCACTGTGAAAAACCATTTTAAAAGTCAGTTTGAGTTTTAAGCACGTCTCAAAAAACTTGCACATCATTGTTCCCCTTCTGAATTCCCTTGAGAAGTAACCTAGGCAACTGGAAACAACAAGGGTGGCTAATAAGTCACTGAGGCTGTTCTTGTTCATTCGTTAAACACATTTGAATGATTAATGAGTCATATAAAATGAGTTAAGGTGAGGACTTCAGTAACTGCTGCACAGGAATATAGCTGCCACAGATTCTAATCTCTTCCACTGAGTTTATGCACCATGCGAAATCATGGGAGCCAAAAGAATGCGCAAGTCAGCTCTGTTGTTGCAAAACCAAGTGACATGCAACAATGCCTTTCTTTTCCTGTAAGATTTTAAGTTTATAAGGAAAAGGAGAAACATAGCAATTCCCCTTTGATAAAATTCCAGGGTGACAGGGTGGCAGGGGTGGCATGGAGTTGGGGTTGTCACCTCTGGAATTAGGTATGAGGCAGAAATAGAGGTGGACTGAAGTCAAGGTGGCCAGGTTAGAAGACCAGCCTCCATTCACTGGGATATTGGCCCAGTTCTGTACATGAGTATTAGACACCCTAGTCCTCACCTCCCACTCCTTACTCCTCACCTATCTCCTATGCTTCCAATTTCCCCTCACACCTTCATGCTCCCCCCTCCCATATCCTCTCGATAACCCCATGTCTATTTACCCAGTATTTATTATGGACAAAACTCATGATCCCTATAATAACAGTATCAAGTCTTTGCAGTGATCATGAAACTGTCAAAATAAACAACCATTCAAGAAACTTCAAAAAGTCTCAATCCTCTTAGGAGCTCATAAAACTGTCAAATAAAGCTATTCAAACTCCACTTGAAAAAAACTTAATCCTATTAAGTACTCATAAAATTATCAAAACTAAGCTTATGGTCCACTAAAGCATTATATCAATAACTGTGACTAAGCTGAATCCATTAGTGGGGTTTTGGAACTCAGTCAAGCATTCATCATCTGACCGTATTGCACAGCTCTGTAATAGCCACCAAAGCTAAATACATTAAAATATTTGAAATAGTGAAACAGATGAGCATCTGTTGCATTATTTCAATGGCTCAACAGATGGCTGGACTTTCAAAGAAAATATTAAAATGGAGGGGAAAATTGACATTAAAATTGGAATCGCCTCTGAGATGTCATGAGCCACATTGCTTACCAAAACAGGCTTGACTCCATAGAAATTGTGGGAGGGGTCTAAAATGTCCAGCCCTACAATGGTATAGGCAGGGGCAGTATTACTGCCTGCCAGCTCACTACCCACATCCTCATCCTGCATCTCAAAAATCCCACACAAGGGGAATGGGGGCAGGATCCCAGAATCGGGTCTTACCAGCCATTTTTAAATCTTGCCCATTTCTGTTTCGAGAAAGACGGAGGCATGAAAACCCAGACTGCAATGCTTGCAGTACTGAATACTTGCTACATTGTTAGAGGTGCTGTCTTTCTGATTAGACACAAGATCATGGCCCCATCCATTTTCTCAGGTGGGCATAAAAGACTCCTTGGCACTATCTCAAAGTACAGTAGACAAGTTCTCTTCAGTGTCCTGGCTAATTTTTTTAATTCAGTCACAGGATGTGGGCTTCGCTGGCTAAGCCAGTGTTTATTTACCCATCTCTAATTTACCCTTGAGAAGGTAATGGTGAGCTGCCTTCTTGAACTGCTGCAGTCCATGTGGTGTAGATGCACCCACAGTGCTGATAGAGAGGGAGTTCCAGGATTTTGACCCAACAACAGTAAAGGAACGGCGATATATTTCCAAGTCAAGATGGTGAATGGCTTGGAGGGGGACTTCCAGGTGGTGGTGTTCTCATCTATCTGCTGCTCTCATCCTTCTAGCAGCAGATATGGATTTGGAAGGTGCGGCCTAAAGAGCCTTGGTGAGTTTCTGCAGGACATTCTGTGGATGGTATACACTGCTGCCACTGTTCATCGGTGGAGGAGGGAGTGAATGTTTGTGGATAGGGTGCCAATCAAGAGGGCGGTTTTGCCCTAGATGGTGTCAAGCTTCTTGTGTGTTGTGGGAGTTGCACTCATCCAGGCAAGTGGAGAGTATTCCATCTTACTCCTGACTTGTGCCTTGTAGATGGTGAACAGGTTTTGGGGAGTCAAGAGGTGAGTTACTCCACAGCATTCCTAGCCTCTGACCTGCTCTTGTAGCCACAGTATTTATATGGCTAGTCCAGTTCAGTTTCCGGTCAATGGTAAACTCCAGGATGTTGATATTGGGGATTCAGCGATGGTAATGCTATTGAATGTCTCTCAACTAACATCACTATAATTTAGATTATCTGGTCATTAACTCTTTGCAGTTTCGGGGACCTTGCAGTTCACAAATTGGCTGACACATTTCCTAGATTAAAGTACTGTTGAAATGCAGTCACTGTTGTATCGGCTGTTAAAGAGCTTTAGGATGCCCTGAGGTTGTTAAAGGCACTATATAAATGCAAGGTATTTCTCTTCCTTTTCAATCATTCCCTTTGGCATTATTATAGACCTTGAATAATCCACATCAATGCATCATCTTCATTATCAATATATATTGTGTTAATTCTCCTTCATAAGAATTCAATAGTTGATGAGAAATAATTACCCCATAAATGAACTGAAGCATTATTAACATAGACTAATAAAAATTCACTCATTTATAAATGAATAACTGGAATGGTTTATGGTGCATAAACTAATTCACACAACCACTGCTCCAACCTGACACCTGATCACTGATGTCATTCTTAAATGTATGAATCCATCTCAGACAATAAGGATCTGGTTTAAGATTTTATTAAATGATACAATAAAGCATGCTTCAGAGAACTCAAATCCACTTTTAGTTTAGGTCAAAGTCCACTTATAAAAATTACACAATTCTGAGCTGAAGAAGGATAAATAGAACAGGAGTCCTCATCTCAAACAAGAACATGAATAAAAGTAGGATGGGGTGCCAATCCCTCAAGTTTGTTCTGCCATTTAATTAGATCCTCATCTGCACCTCCACTCAATTTACCTGTCCTTGATCCATATCTTTCTACACCTTTACCCAATACAAATCTACCTATTCCAGTTTTGAAAATTTCAATAGTTTCAGAATTCACAGCCTTTTAAAGGAAGATAGTTCCAGATTTCTACTGTTCTCTGTGCAAAAAATGCTTCTCCATTTAGTTTAGGTTATAAGATTATGCCATTTTGTTCTCCCACCAAGGGAAACAATTTCGCTGTATCCTTTCAAATCTCTAACATTTTAAACACGGCAAACTACAGACCTTGAAAAGGTCACCTTTACGACCCAAAGAAACAGATCAAATCCTGGGTCCAAAGACACAAGTGGCAAATGACACTGGGTCACAGCGATGGAGATAGCCATCAGCAGATGGAAATCACAAAGTTCTGAGGCAAGCTAATTTACCTCATTACATTGGTGATGCTGTAAGTATAGGTGAAGGGAAATGCAACCGATGGGGTTTATGAAGATCTGCCTAGTGGTAAGGGTATACAATAGCAGGCCTGTACCAGAGTGGTGATGCCCAAATAAATGGTGTGCAAATTTAACATGTTATGAATATACTATTATGTGGTGCATTTTAAGATCAAAACCTATAAATGACTACAAACACTCAGCCTGTTAGTATGACATGCCTGTGTTTGGTATTTTAGCAAAGTTATTAACCCATTTAAAATCAATGTCTGCAATTCTAATATAGACATTAATCCAAATGAAAATTGGTATTAGAAATTAGGCATACAACAGGCAGAGCATAGCAATTTAGCATGGGACAGTCCGTTATCAATCTGTGCTGGCATTTGTTCCATTGCTAAACTTGTGGGGTTCTTTTTTTATGCATCTTGGGTGGACTGCTAAGTTAGGAGATAGATCCCTTCAATATGGAAATGAGGGATCCATTAGAAGGATTGCATTCAGACATGAGTTGGCTCTTCAGCCTGTCCTTCTTGTGATTCTTCAACAGCTCTCATGGCTGCCAACTAGAGGGGAAAAAACCTTGCTACAGAGCCAGATGGAGCAGGAGTTCTCCACAACAGACACATATAGCCATTTCTGCCATAGTCTGCCCCAATACACAGCCCCTCCGCCACACCCAGCGCTTATCTAAGGGTGTCAGCAGGAGAGTCTGCCTGACCTTGAACTCTTTGCTCAGGTGTGCTGCCACTGGAGCTGTGACCAGTGCCAGCAGCATTGTGATGTAAGAGGATCAATTTCCAGTGAATTACACCAAATATTTGTGGGGGTGAAATTCAACATTGATGGAGGTACTAAATGGATGGAGTAACATGAACTGCCTGCTATACACACTGCTTGATATTAACTGAAACTGGGGCATGGAGTAGAGCAGGCCCCCAGTAGGATATGGGGCATGGAGCAGAATGGGCATCCAGTAGGATATGGGGCGTGGAGTAATATGGGCCTCCAGTAGTATATGAGGCATGGAGTAATATGGGCCCCCAGTAGGATATGGGGCATGGAGCAGAACGGGCCCCCAGTAGGATATGGGGCGTGGAGTAATATGGGCCTCCAGTAGGATTTGGGGCGTGGAGCAGAACAGGCCCCTAGTAGGATATGGGGCAGGGGTGACCAAATGACCAGTGTTACATTTGACAAATATAGTTCCTTCCTATCCAGAAAATATACATCTACCCCACAATAGTGGGAAATGCAATAAGTGAAGTGGCAATAATCTAGATTTCCACTGCTAGATGAGGGTGCAGGGAGGGAGCTAGCTAATCCCAAGAAAATAAGAGTTGCACGTGATCTAAATTATAAAGTACACTTAAACAGACACTACAGCTCTAATTTTAATCAAACTCACTTAATGGGAACAGTTCAAATTGGATACCCACTTTAGACTTCACTGATGGAGAGCAAAATCAGACGGAATGTAAAACAACAGTCATACCCAACTGGTCCTATCCCACTCTTGCCAGATCGGTTAGATCCAAACCACCATCCCCACAATGGCTTTTGGTTAGTGTGTTTGCTAATACCTTGCTTTCTTGTATTTTCAAAAAAAACAAAAATACTGTAATAGTTAAATTTCCAAAGAAAACCCCCCACTGCCAGTTACAGAATGAAATAAGTGATTGGCTGACTACTCGAGAATCACATCACCATATCTTCAAACGCATGAAGATTTTGTTCTATCAATTTGAAACAAAACCACTCAGAATTAGTATGCTACGACCCTCATTAATTTCAAAATATTTCACTCAATTTCCACCAAACACAGATGGTCCTTGGAACAGATCGACAAGCAGAGCTGACTTATTGACAACAAAGGCTGAGAAACAAATCTTCTCCAAGTACAGTTCTCTAGCTGAAGTGGCCATTTTCAAATATAAACCAATCTAACATGTTTCTGGGTGGTTTGCGTCTGTTTCAAATCACTGGTCTTGCTCCCTCTTGAAATTTTTAACGCTTCTGGGAGATGAGATGTATCAGCATCCCTCTTCTCCTGGATTACATGCAACAGGTATGTAGGCGAAAAGCACTTGTAGAGGACAGGCTGATGTAGTCACATGCATGGGGGAGGATTTTCCGGTAGGCGAGTGGGGGCGGGGCCCACTCACCGACGCGTAAAATGATGCGGGATGATGTCGGGTGGAACTCCCAACATCACCCCACATCATTTCAAGTCGGCAGGGGCCCAGCCAAATCGACCTGTCAACAGCCTATTGAGGCCATTTAAAAAGTAATTAACATTATTAATGGACCTGCCCATCCAACCTTAGGGTTGGCAGGCCTGGCTGGCTTAAGAAAAAGCTTGAAACCTCATCCACAGGTTGGATGAGGTTTCATGAGGGTTTTTAAATATTTAGTGAAGGTTTCAGTAAAAGTGATGGACATGTCCTAACTCATGTGACAGTGTCACATGAGGAGACATATCACGGAAATCTTGCTCTCATTTGTTTAACATTTTTGAATTTGGAGCTCCCCTGAGGCAGTACTTAGCACTCTCGGCTGAGGGAATCCCCCCCCCCACCCCACCGCCTGCACAGGGAATGCAGAGCACTCCCTCGCGGACATCACGCTGGGCTGGCCTTAATTGGTCCGCCCACGTAAAATGGTGGCGTGCCCCCACCTGCACTCCCCCCACCGACGGGGGGAATATTTTTCCCATGGAATCATACCATACACCACCATCACCATCCCTGAATATGTTCCGTCTCACCAGCAGGACAGACCCAGAGGCAGAGGCATAGTGGTATACAGTTGGGAGGAGGTTGCCCTGGGAGTCCTCAAAATTGACTCTGAACTCCATGAGCCTCACGGCAACATGTCAAACATGGGCAGTCCTGCCGATTACCATGTACTGCTCTCCTCTGGCTGTACTGAATTAGTATTCGTCCATGTTCAACACCACTTAAAGGAGGCACTGAAGATGCTAATATTGCTTCCACCAACTTAAACATTCATTCCCTCTGCCAAAGACACAGTGGCAATAGTGTGTACCATATTCAAGTTGTACTGCAGCAACTCACCAAGGTTCCTTTGACAGCACCTTCCAAACCTGCAACCTCTACCACCTTGAAGTAAAAGGGCAGAAGACACATAGGAACACCACCAACTGCAAGCTGCCCTTCAAGATACACAGCATCCTGGCTTGGAACTATATCGCTGGGTCAGAATCCTGGGATTCCCTTCTCAACAGCACTGTGGGTGTACCTGCACCAGGTGGATTGCAGCAATTCAAGAAACAGGGCTGGACAACAAACTCTGGCCTTGCCAGTGACACCCACATCCTATAAAAGAACAATAAAACCTCCTAGCTGATCTCCCACATTCCAATCTGCATTAACTTGCGGTCATCCAAAACTTTGCTGTCAGTGTTTTAACTCGCAGCAAGTTCTGTTCTTTTATGTCTGAGCTTGCTGACCTACAATGGCTCCCAATCAAGCAGCATCTTGATTTTAGAATTGTCACCATTCTTCAAATCCCTCATGGCCTTACGCCTCCCTATCTCTAATCTCCTCCAGCCCCACGAACCTTCAGGATATCTGTGCTCATCTAATTCTGGCCTCTTGGGCATCCCAATTTTAATCGCTCCACCACTGGCGGCTGCGCCTTCAGTTGCCTAAGCCCCTACCTCTGGACTATGCTCCGTACACCTCTCTGTTTCTCTTCGTCATTGTTATTTATTGAATGCCTTGTCTAGCTTGCCATATGTTGCAAGCCGGTGCATTATGGGATCGCAGAATCCATGTTGTTTTGTTAGCTCTGTTAATGCAGTAGAATAAACAAGAGCTGTAATGTTCAGTCATCTCCAGGCCTCCATGAGTATTGATTAGTCTTTAAAAAGTTATTGGCCGTGCCAGTATTAAAACATAACAAATTGGTGGGATCCTTTGCGGTAAGCTATTCAAAGTGAAACAGCTAGTAAAAGGAAATTACTAGTAATAAAAGGTGTGCCTACTCTCCTGGAGCATTCCCAAAGCTCAGACAAAAGGGACCTGCAAGGCAAAGATAAAAAGACAAAAGGGGAAGAAATTGTCGCTGTGCTTTTCTGAACAGGAAAAAAGCTTAGAAAAAATAAGGTTACCAATAAAAGCGAAGTAGCCACATTTGCAGAAAAAAAAGAGACCCATATCATGGGGATCCAGAGAAAGCACAGAAAAAAATACAGCCACAGGGCTGCCGGCTGCACATAGCCTCAAAAGTTCCAAATATACAGGACATGCAGGGTTCAAAAAGACACGGAAGAACATGCTGCAGTTTTAAAATGTATAAAAACTTACAGAAAGGGAAGGTCCACAATCACTACAGAGCTCGCCAAAATCCCAAAAAGCGGGGGAAAAACCGCATAACCGGCACCTGCTGACAGCCTGAACTTAAAAAAAAATGGTTACTGTATTAAAGCAGTACCAGCATTTAAAGTGGTAACTACAAAAGAAAAGGAAGTGACAGGAACTAAAAAGTAACTGGCGAAGAGGAGAAATTAAAAAGGCAGAAAATGACTACATTTACTGGATCTATGGGAGACTTCAATGAGGCTGTGCAACAGTGGAGCTCCTACATTCAACGCTTTGAATTTTTTATCCTTGAAAATGGAATTGAGGGTGATAGAAAGAAGGCAACTTTCTTAAATATGATGGGAGCTAAAATCTTTGGCTCATTAAGAAGCTTGGTGCAGCCTGACAAACCTAGCACAAAATTATATGAGGACATAGTAAAAGTCCTGGAAATGCATTTTCCCCCTAATCCATTTGCCACAGCAGAAAGATTTAGGTTTCACAAAAGAAACCAAGAAGAGGGGGAAATAATTGCACAGTATGTTGCAGGAATTAAAAAAAGCTCACTCAACATTGTGAATTAAAGGAAGTACTGAACGATAGCCTCTGTGACAGGTTGGTCTGTGGCCTTCATACTGAAGCAATCCAGAAACACCTCCTAACAGAGGTTAACCTTACTTTTCAGAAAGCCATAGAAATTGCACTCTCCATGGAGCTAGCTGCATAAGAAGCACAGCTGCTGAGTACATCGGATGGAGTGCATATTGTGACAGTCGAGTGTGCACACAAGATAGCCAGCAGTCGAGATTGTTATCATTGTGGAAAGCCTGGTCACCATCAATCTGATGAGTGTTGGTGCAGAGGCCTTGAATGCCGTCAGTGAGGCAAGAAGGGACACAATGAACGTGCCTGTTAAAATGAAAAAGTAGCAGTGAATCAGAATGGCAAACCTCAGAAAAAGGAGTCTGGCATAAGAAGAAAAATCTGCATGTCATACAGCAGGAAGGTGTGGACCAGAGTGACACCGAGTCCGAAGAAGAAGGGCCCCTCCACATCTTGTCAGTGGTTCACAGGGTTACTGGGTAACACTGCTGCTGGAGGGCCAACCAATACGTATGGAACTGGATACAGGGACTGCTGTATCTCTGGTCCCAGATCCTGTGTATAAGAAGAAGCTTAAACATCACTCTGAAAACATATACAGGGGAATGTGTACCTATGATGGGCAGAACGGAAGTTAAAGTGGAATGAAATGAACAGACTGCTAAGCTACCATTGTTTGTGGTGAAAGGCAACTACCTAGCTTTAACTGGATGGTCATGGCTTGAGAAGAGCCATTGCAAAAGAAAACACTGGTCTGACAGCTGTTATAAAAAAAAACAGGCTGTTGTTTTGAAAGGCAATTTGAGAAGCATGAAGGAAACACCCTAATATTGAATATCAAAGCTGATTTTCAACCAAAATTTCAGAAGGCCAGAACTGTGCCTTATGCCAAACAACCAAAAGTCAAAGCTGATCTGGAGCGTCTGTCAAGATAGGAATCTTGGTACCTGGTCTCCCATAGCAACACCCATCATTCCAATGCTCAAGAAAGAAGGCGCCATATGCATCTGTGGAGATTTCAAGGTCACTGTTAAGACCGTGTTGTACACTGAACAATATCCACTTCCCCATTTTGAGGATCTCTTTGCTGGCCTGGCTGGTGGATAGAAATTCAGCAAACTATATCTATACCAGGCCTACTTACAAATGCATGTTGATGAGAAGCCACAATAATATCTGACCATCACAACACACAAGGGACTGTATCGATGCTGCAGTTTGCCTTTTGGAATAACATCAGCTCCAGCCTTGTGTTTCAGAGGGCCATGGACCAGATCGTGAGTGACTTGCCTAGAGTTCAGTACAGCCTTGATGATTTCTTGGTAACGGGCAGGACTGATGAAGATCATCTCAAGAACTTGGATGCCGCCCTACAAAGGCTAGAGGAGTATGGCCTACAGGTTTGCAAAGACATTTGAGAGTTTTTTCAGCCCCCTGTGGAATATTTGGGGCACGACATTGATGCTACTGGGCTTCACAAAGCACCGTCCAAGGTCAAGACTATTATGGATGCTCCGGCTCCTCTGAATACCAACCAGCTTCCCTCGTTGTTAGGGCTGCTGAATTATTACGGGAGATTTATTCCACAGCTTGCAACCCTGCTGAAACCCCTGCATGAGGTTCCTTGTCAGAACAAAGTCTGGAAATGGACAGAGGCCCATGACACTGTGTTTAAGAAGGCTAAAGCAGCGCTGACAGATTCCGAAGTACTGACGCACTTTGACCCCTCCTTACCTTTACAATTTGCATGTGATGCATTGCCTTATGGAGTTGGGACTGTTGTTTCACACATAATGCCTTCAGGTATGGAGAGGCCCATAGCGTTCACTTCACAGACTTTCAGCAAGACAGAGAGCCAATACACTCAAATCGAACACGAAGCACTGAGAATCATTTCTGGAATCCAGAAATGTCACCAGTATCTGTTTGGACAGAAATTCATGCAGGTCTGATCGTCAGTCCACACACAGGCATCCCTTCTTTAGCTGCAAGTAGAATACAACATTAGGCATTGATGTTGAGTGCTCTCACATATGACATCAAATATTGAAAATCTACCTTGCATGGCAAAGCAGATGGCCTTTCAAGGCTGCCACTACCAGTTAGCCATGTGGACACTGGTCAGAAAGACATTTTCTACTTTGCACATGTGGAGAACATACCCATCACAACAGTTCAAATCAAGAAGGCCACTAGGGAACGGACCCAACATTGTCCAAAGTCATGGCAACTTTTCCCCTGAACTTCCAAGTCTCATCTGACTTTCATCCTTACGTTTCCAGGAGGATGGAGTTATCAGTCACTTCATGTTGTTTGCTTTGCGGCATGAGAGTTATTATTCCACCAACATTGAGGAAACGGGTGTTGGACCAACTGCATTCTGGACACCGTGGGATAGTTCATATGAAAGAGATTGCAAGAAGCTACTTTTGGTGGCCTGGCCTGGACCAAGACATTGAAGCCAAGGCAAGATCCTGTCCTTCATGTCAGAGTGTGAGAAACATGCCTCAGTTGGCACCGCTCCATCCATGGGATTGGCCAAAAACCCTCGACAGCTATCCACGGCGATTATGCAGGACCATTTGAAGGAACAATGTTCATGGTGGTTGTGGGTGCTCATTCCAAGTAGCCAGAAGTTTCAGTGATGTCCTCTACTACAGCTGAAAGTACAATTCAAAGGCTAAGAGAAATGTTCAGTCATTACAAGCTACTAGAACAACTTGTGACCAACAACAGGCTTCAGTTTTTCTCACAGGAAATTGAGAATTTTTTGAGAAGTAACGGAATTCAGCACATCACTTCAGCAGCATACCACCCATCCACGAATGGATCAGCTGAGAGATTTATTAAAACATGAAAAATGTTTTAAGTTCCGCATGAGGACATTCCTCCATTCAAAAGTGTCTAGACACATTTCTGCTGACATACCGAAACATACCACATGCTACGACTAAAGCAAATCCAGCATTCCTACCAATGGGGCAGCAACTGCGCACGTGCTTTGATCTGCTGAGACCAACAAAAACACAACAAGCTGTGCAAGATCAACAGCACGAGAGAAGAGCACAAAGATCAAAGCCAAGAATTTTCTTTTCTGAACAAGAAGTTCCAGTTTGTAATTATGCCACCGGAGCTAAATGGGTTCCCACTACTGTGATTGTACAAAACATGTCTTGTCTGAGCACAGTCCAAACTGCGAATGATCTCAACTGGTGGAGACATGTTGACCAACTGTTGCCAAGTCAAGCATCATCTAAGGATACACCTCTTATGGAAGAGCCATCTTCAATTCAAAGAATGCCGACTCCAGTCTCACCTCCTCAGCCTAGCTCGACTGAATTGAAGTCGTCTCACTTTCACCTGCACCTGCATTGGACACAACTTCGGATTCCACTGCAAGTCCTAAATTGCCATCAGTCTCTGATGAATATTACCCTGCAAAAGCACCAGAAGTCTGCCGTAACCCACACCAGGAGAGAAGACTTCCTGAGCATCTGAATTTATAAAGTCAGAGACTTGAGATGGGTTCAGCGGAAATAGAGGCAGTCTACCCTCTTTCCCTAGTTTAGAAAATGTTCTGTTAAACTGACATTTTGAATAAGGGTGGAGGAATATGTTACGTATAAATATCTTGCTTAGCTTGCCATACTTTGCAAGCCAGTGCATTATAGGATCGCAGAATCCATGTTGTTTTGTTAGTTCTGTTACTGCAGTAGAATAAACAAGAGCTGCAATGTTCAATCACCTCCAGGCCTCTGAGTATTGATTAGTCTTTAAAAAATCGTCAGCCATAGAACACTCATTTTCATCCTTTAAAGTACTCCTTAAAACCTATTTCATTGACAAAACTTTTGGTCATCTGACCTCATGTGGCTTTATGTGGCACAATGTCATACTTTGTTTTATAATGCTGTTGTGAAGTGATTTGGTTAAAGGTTTGGTTAAAGTTTTATTACCTTAAGGCCTATCTAAATTTAAGTTGTTCTTGTTATTCTTTTGCTTCTGACAATTTCATAGGTTGTGTAAAATCTTGCTAGAATAAACTCATGCTTTGGCTTCACATTTAAATACAAAGTTTACTATGCACCTCTGCCGAAGTAACAGTGACAGAAGAACATCAGCACAGGGTGGAAGTGTTAGCTGATAGTGTTTACAAAAAGGAGGGACTGTTCTCCATTTGATTTACTAAATCACACAACAGTTGTAATAAACTTATCAGATCTGTGCCATCTTACCTTAAATCACTCAGTTAAGATTTTGAAACTTCAGCTTCAAGAATCATTTCTATGATCACAGACCTGAGCAGCCAACTCAAACAGGTGCACCTACCAAGATGAGGTGTCCTGTAAGACACTTTACCATATTTGCAAAACATAACGACTTGCATTTACAAAGAAACTTTAACATGGAAAAACATCCCAAGGAACTTCCCAGGAATTGAATATTTGTGGGTTAATTCAGAGAGCTAAGGTTACCAAATCTTGTTGGATGTACCACTGGAAGTTTCATCACATAAATTTCCACTCCCAACACCTACACCAAGTGAACCATCTTTATTATCTATCTCCAAAATTTTTAATCACAAAAAAAAGCGTTCAAAGACTACGATTAAAAATACTTACTTTTTCTCCTGGGTTTGCTTGCAGCAGAGTCCAAAGCAACAACATTTTACATGTATATAGCCATTAAAGCATTAAAATGCTCCAAAGGGTTTCACAGGAGCATAATAGGAGTTGACACCAAGCCCAAGAACAGATGTTAGGACAGATGACAAAATGCTCGGTCAAAGAGGTAGGTTTTAAGGATTGTCTTAAAGGAGGAGCAAGGGGTAGAAATTAGAGAAGTTTAGGAAGGGAATTCCAAAGCTTAGGGCCTACACAGTTGAAAGTTGAAGCGTAGGAGATTCGTCTTTAACACCTGGAGGCTTCACTCAATCCTAAAATGTTAACAACCTTGAGAGAGAGGTGACCAAAATCTTGGCTGAAGAGGTTGGTTTCAACAGGGTTTTTGAAGCCAGGTAGATTGGGGAGAGGTAGAGACGGTTAGTGTGGGATTTCCAGAGTTCAGTTGAATGTTGTACTCGATAATAATAGTGAAGGGATCAGGATGAACAAGGAATTGAGACAAGGAGCTGGAACGCATGTAAGGCTGCAGAGAATGAATCAAACAGTAGGATAAATTGACAATTGCTTGCAATGAAACAAGCTTATTACCTTAATTCTGATAATAGATATGTAAAGAGTCATATTGTAAAAGCTCAGTGCAGCAGCGTATCTTGTGTTGCATTCGGAACATGATGCAACTCCTAACTGCAGGTGTGGTACCAAAAGTTTGTAGTGGAGGAACTCAGACAACCTGAGAACTGAGATTTATTGTATAAGTAGGTTAATAGTGGGGTTTGGAGTTTTTCTGTGTGTGTGGGGGTTGGGGGGTGGTGGTGTGTGGAGGGGATTTAATTGAATTGGAAACAGCTGGTCTGAAGGCTTTTGATTCATCAAAAGAAGCTAGGTTTGAAATGCTAAATATGTAAACATGGCTGAAGTTTTAGAAGGTGAAGTGAGGAGAATTTGCATTTTTAGATACATCAGAGCAGTTTGAATTTCAAAGAAATGGTAGGATGTTACATCTAGCCAAAGAAGCTAGGCCAAGCAGTGTGTTTATTTTTCCCAAATATTACTGATAATATTAGCACCATGAAACAATTCATATTATGAGAAAGGTAGAGCTCCAAAGACATTTGGGAACAATGGAATTTGCATTAAAAGGAAGAAACATGTATAAATATACTGAATTCAGGGTACACATCTCAAAATAAAATACAAATTGCAAAATCGTTGTGACTGTGTGATCAAGTTTCCCTCGTGGATTTGATCCACCTAGCATACATCATCTGCTATGTCATAACAATAGCGCAATAACATTCCTTTATACATCCTAACTTGAATCAAGTTCTTTTTACCCATCACCTCTCTGCCGCCACTCTGCCTCACCATTAAGATGCTGTGACTCCGTGTGATGCAGGTTGGTGGACAAGCTGTCGCCATTCTGGATAATTGGTAACAAGCTTCTCTCAAGCATCAACATCAATGATGCTACACTACAAGAAGAGCTTCAGAGTGTCTTTGAAGCATTTTCTCTGTCCTCCCCACAACATTGCCATTTGAGAGTTGAGACATCAAGATCTGGTGGGGGGATGGTTTTCAGCTAATCCGACAGTATCCAGTCCATCAAAAGTGATCTTGCAGGAGTTTTGCCTGAATGCTTATGGATCTAAATTATGGCTTAAAGGAGGACTCAAGCATCTGTTTGATGGTCCTCCCATTGAATGTCCCTCTAAGGCCCTTAAAGTCAAAAAGAGGTAAACAAGCAAAGAGATTTAAGGAGGGAATTCTTGACCTAAGGGCTTTGGCAGGTGAAGACACAACCCACTGATGTTAGAGCATTTAAAATCGAGGATATTCATGATGCAAGAACTGGAGGACCATAGTTATCTCAGAGAGATATTGGGCTGGAAGAGATTACAGAGACAAGGAGGGATTCAAAAACAAGGATGAGATTTTTAAATTTTAAGTGTTGCTTAACCATGAACCAATGTAGGTCAACGAACACTGGGGTGAAGGGTGAAAGGGACTTAAGGTGAGGATGACCTCAAGTTTATGGAAGGTAGACGTGGCAGTCCCTTGGAATAGTTTTGAGATAACAAAGATATGGATGAGGATTTCCACGAGATGATCTGAGGCAGGGGCGGAGTCAGGCCATGTTACGGAGGTGTCCATAGGTGGTCTTAGTGATGCTGTGGATAAGGGGTTTGGTGTCAAATTTTGTCTAATAACATTCCTATGAAGAGCCCTGGGATGTCTCTACTACAGAACAGAATTGCATAATTGTTAACAAAAACAGAATTACCTGGAAAAACTCAGCAGGTCTGGCAGCATCGGCAGAGAAGAAAAGAGTTGACGTTTCGAGTCCTCATGACCCTTTGACAGAACTTGAGTTCGAGTCCAAGAAAGAGTTGAAATATAAGCTGGTTTAAGGTGTGTGGGGGGGGGGGGGGGGGGGGGGGGGGGGCGGAGAGAGAGGGAGAGAGAAGTGGAGGGGGGGGTGTAGTTGTAGGGACAAACAAGCAGTGATAGAAGCAGATCATCAAAAGATGTCAACAACAATAGAACAAAAGAACACATAGGTGTTAAAGTTGGTGATATTATCTAAACGAATGTGCTAATTAAGAATGGATGGTAGGGCACTCAAGGTATAGCTCTAGTGGGGGTGGGGAGAGCATAAAAGATTTTAAGATATTTAAAAATAATGGAAATAGGTGGGAAAAGAAAAATCTATATAATTTATTGGAAAAAAAAGGAAGGGGGAAACAGAAAGGGGGTGGGGATGGGGGAGGGAGCTCACGACCTAAAGTTGTTGAATTCAATATTCAGTCCGGAAGGCTGTAAAGTGCCTAGTCGGAAGATGAGGTGTTGTTCCTCCAGTTTGCGTTGGGCTTCACTGGAACAATGCAGCAAGCCAAGGACAGACATGTGGGCAAGAGAGCAGGGTGGAGTGTTAAAATGGCAAGCGACAGGGAGGTTTGGGTCATTCTTGCAGACAGACCGCAGGTGTTCTGCAAAGCGGTCGCCCAGTTTACGTTTGGTCTCTCCAATGTAGAGGGGACCTCCAATAATTTATATAGATTTTTTTTTCTTTTTTTCCAATAAATTATATAGATTTTTCTTTTCCCACCTATTTCCATTATTTTTAAATACCTTAAAATCGTTTTTGCTGTCCCCATCCCCACTAGAGCTATACCTTGAGTGCCCTACCATCCATTCTTAATTAGCACATTCGTTTAGATAATATCACCAACTTTAACACCTATGTGTTCTTTTGTTCTATTGTTGTTGACATCTTTGATGATCTGTTTCTATCACTGCTTGTTTGTCCCTATAACCACACCCCCCTCCACTTCTCTCTCTCTCTCTCTCTCCGCCCCCCCACACACCTTAAACCAGCTTATATTTCAACTCTTTCTTGGACTCGAACTCAAGTTCTGTCGAAGGGTCATGAGGACTCGAAACGTCAACTCTTTTCTTCTCCGCCGATGCTGCCAGACCTGCTGAGTTTTTCCAGGTAATTCTGTTTTTGTTTTGGATTTCCAGCATCCGCAGTTTTTTTGTTTTTATATTGCATAATTGTTGTTGTGAGTCTAAAGCATATAAATTCAGGACTGAGGAAAAAAAGTCAGAAAGAACTTACATTTATGTGGCACCTTTCATGATCTCAGGACATCTGATGAAGTACTTTTGAAGTGTAGTCACTTGTAGTGTAGGAAAAAATATAGGTATCATTCAAACATGTCCTGCTGTGTAATGCACTGTTTTATGGTGTTTGCTGTTGCATAAAGGAATTGGAATCAAATGTCCCTCACAGAAAGTCTGCGTATTTATCTGTGCTCCTCCTCCTGCTGACTGCAGTGAAGGCAGCAGCACATAAAAGCTAGTTTCTTGACTGAGTTACTTTACACCATGATAGGGTTAATACTTTGGTACATAAGTGCCGCTAGGTGCTGATCAACATTATTCATTTTACGCGCAAAGTAACTGAGACTTACAATGTTCTCCTTCTTTGCAACTTTTCAATGAAGCAGCTTTCACGCATGAACTCCACAATAACCGGCAGAAACGAACGCTCTATTTTTCTTTTGTGTAGCACATTGACGAACAGATTCTCAGTGCAAAGGTCACCTGCATATTTGAATATCCTGTGTGAGGTGGTGCAGGCAATAGGATTGACCTCAGTGTGGACACGGTCAGGAACAAATGTTGGCATAAATCTGTTGTAATAACAAACCGACACAGTGTGTAAACAGAATGAAGGAAGCACACAAAGTCACGTTTCAATAAAGAGTGGGAATGGTAGCATTGTGGTTATGCTATGGGATGAGTAATCCAATAGCTTCAACTAATGATCCAGAGATAAGAATTTAAATCCTACCACGACAGCTGGGGAATTTAAACTCAATTAATTAAATAAAATCCGAAATAAAAAGCTAGTATCAGTGATGATGACCATGTAATTATCCGATTGTCATAAAAATCCATCTGCTTCACTAATGTCCTCTAGGGAGAGAAATCTGCTACCCTACACAGTTTGGCCTGGATGTAGCTTTAGAACTACAGAAATGTGGTTGACTGCTCTCTGATGTTGGCAAGCAAGCCTCTCAGTTGTTCAAAAGGTGGCTCACCACCACCTTCAAGGGCAATAAATGCTGTTTTTGTCAGCGATACCCACAACCCGTAACTAATTAAAATATATTGTTACCTTAGCAATATAAAAATTAACACTAACACACCATATTGCATTCCGCCCTCAAGGGTCCAATTTAAGACAAGGTACACTGAATTTCCTTCGTCAAAGGCACAATGTCCACGCTATGGTCATCAGCAATTATTTTCTTGCTTGTTTACATATAGCTCAATAGCCTGATCACGCTTGTCATCTCACTGTTAAAGCCATGGCAATTGCAACATGGAAAGGCTTCTCTATCTTCTCCTGCCTCCACAAAAAGAGCATTGCCAAAACACAATTAGATTATATACCTATAAATAGTTTCAGGTAAACAGATATCAATCATTAAAAAAACAAAATAAAAGCAGAAAATGCTAGAAATACTCAGATCAGGAAACTTCTGTGGAGAGAGAAATAGAGTTGCTGTTTCAGGCTGATGACCTTTCATCAGAACTGGAAAATGTTTGAAATATAACAAGTTTTCAGCAAGGACGGAGGCAGAAAAATGTGGAAGGGGAGGAAAGTGGGAAGTGTTAAGATATTAGTTGATTGTGGTAGTGGATTCCGGTATTAGATACTATACGGTAATCTGTACCAGATATGGAATCACCTGACCTGGGGGTTGAAGGTCAGATAGCACATGTTGGAACTGTCTTGATAGAATTCAGTTAGTGCAAATATGTGTTCACATTAGGAAAATGTGTTATCAATAAAGTTAGCTCAGCTACAATGTCGATGGCCTATGTGCATCATTGAAACAAAAAACAAGATAGTGTCAGAAGTAAACTAAATGCAACAACGGAGGCTCTGAAACCACCGACAGAGCTCAGTTTTGAGGGCAATCATGTCGAAACTGGAGGAGGTTCCAGCAGCGATTCGAGCTGTACCTCACAGCGACAGGCAGTGATAAAAAAGACCCTCAGGTAGAGTCTTCCATCTTTCTTCATGTAGCAAGGGAAGAAACCCTTGAAGTTTATATCACATTTGAAGGTGATGAGAAACTAAATGACTTGAAAGAAATAATGGAAAAATTCAAAGCCTATTGCAGCCCTAAGAAAAATACCACGTATGAAAAAGATAATCAATTTTTTACATATACGCAAGGCAGTGGCAACATTAGTCAGTATGTAACTGAGCTGAGAAAACAAGCTAAATCATGTGAATTTAGAGAGCTTGAAGAATAATCTGAGATAGATTAATTTGCAGGATCGCAAATGACACTCAGAATGGCTTTTGAGAGAAGTTGATCTCACGCTGGAGAAAGCAATAAACATCTGCAGAGCAGCAGAGGCAACAGAATGCCAGATTAAACAGACGAAAGAAGATGATAAGCTGCACATGGTCAAGCAGGTAGATGCAGTTAAACAGAAGCAGCCCTGGGAAAGAACAAATAAGCAGTCTAAAGATAAAAAGAACAAAATTGCTATTAAAACATTTAAATGCAGCTGTTGCGGAACAGAGTATTTACTAAGATGTGTAAATTGAAGAAAATGCACACGATTGACAAAGGCATTGAAAGAGAACTTTTTGTTGGTGCAATAACAACAAATTCCAAAGAAAATGAATGGGAGGTTGATTTAAAAATTGCCAACATGATGGTGAGTTTCAAGCTTGACACAGGTGCACAAGCGAATGTCATTCCCATAAGCCTGTATCGTAAGATAAGCAAAGAAAAATAGCTACCTAAAACAAAAGTGAAGCTGTCTATACAGGTGAAAAACTTGTTGTAAAAGGCAAATACACACTTAAAGTGAACTACAAAAAAAGTCTCAAGCATTTCCATTCATAGTGATGAAAACTGATGCAAAACTCATTCTTGGAATCAAAGCTTGTGAAAATCTGAAGCTAATCAGGAGAATAATGATTGTCGCCACTGGTGACATCCCAAGCGAGTACAAAGATGTATTCCAGGAGATCGTTGCCTAAAAGGAGAACACATCAAGATTGACAAAACTGTGACACCCAAAATACACCCACCCAGGAAAATACCAGTAATGCTGAGAGACTGACTGAAAGCAGAGTTGGACAGAATGGAGAAACTTCACATCATCAAGACAAAGTGGGTTAATCCAATTGTAATTGTAGATTCCCATTTGATTTTTCTGAGAGTCTATCTGGATCCCAGAGACCTAAACCAGGCAGTACAAAGAGAGCATTACCAGCTGCCAACTGTAGAAGAGATCATATGTAAGCTAGCTGTTGATAACTACTATTCAGTGTTGGATGCGAGTTCAGGGCTTCTGGCAGGTCAACTTGGATGAACGCAGCTCCTATCTCTGTACCTTCAACACACCATATGGGTGATACAGGTTTTTACATTTACCTTTGGTATTAATTCAGCTCCGGAGGTGTTCCACAGAACAGTGAAGCAGCTGTTTGAAGGGTTAGAGGGTGTGGAAACCTATATTGATGACGTGCTGGTCTGGAGAGCCTCACAAAAAGAACATGACCACAGACTGAGGCAGATGCTGGCCAGAGCTAGAGAAAGGAACCTCAAGTTGAAGAAGGAAAAGTGCAAAATAGGTCTTCATGGAATCAAGTACTTGGGACATGTGCTAACAAGTGAGAGACTGAAACTGGACCCAAGTAAAATCGAAGCAGTCGTGAACATATTACCCCCAGAATGTAAGAAAGACCCAGAGAGGTTTTTGGGAATGGTGACCTATCTTGGGTATTTCATTCCAAACAGGTGACAGTACCTCTCAGAGAACTTGTACAAAATGATGAGGAATGGCACTGGGAACAAAGTCACCAGGAAGCTTTGACCAGTCTGAAGAGAACACTGACCCAGGCATCAGTGTCACGATGTCAGTCAGCCAGTCAAGATCTCAGCAATACTGGCCTGGGAGCTGTCCTCTTGCAAAATGAGGTACCAGTGACATACACTTCAAGGGCAATGACTGAAACACAGCAGCGGGTATGACCAAATAGAGAGAGAAATGCTAACAATTGTTTGGCCAAGAACGCTTCCACCAGTCTGTCTATGGAAAAGACTTGGAGGTATAGTCTGATCATAAGCCTTTGGAAGCTGTACTTAAAAAGCCCCTGAACTGGGCACCACCAAGAATTCAAAGATGACCAATGCATCTGCAGAAGTACCAGGTCAGAGTTAAATACAAACCGGCAAGGAAATGAACATCGCAGACACTCTGTCACGTGCATACCGACATAAAGGAAGAGGATAGAGAAATGGAAGCACAGGCTCACATGCTGACAAAGAACTTACCTGTGGCTGTCACCAAACTGGTTGAGATCAGGGAAGCAACCAAGAACGACGCCACCCTGAGAAAACTGCAGCA